>NC_041385.1:342451037-342470117 GCF_002162155.2 Triticum dicoccoides
ATACCGAGGGCGCCCTATGTGGAACTTCAATGGAGAGGATAACGCCACCTGCTGCGGTCAAAAGGGTCAAGACACCCCCGCCGCTTTGGCGAAAATACTGTCCAGATTGTACAAAATGGAGAAATAGGAATTCATCCGCATTAAGCCCAGAGATAGATTTTCCATGTACAACCCTCCCAGCTGGCTGAGTTTCCATCCCACTACTCAATTTACTCCCTGAGTCAGTTTCCATAGATATTAATCCATCCATCTGAAACAGGAATGGCGAAAGATCAATAAGGAGTTCCACAGTCCCGCACCACAGTCAGAAGAGCACAACCGGGCCCTTGACCCCAGATTCATAGAAGATCTAGATATATTCGTGGAGCTCGGGGAAGGAGTGTTTTACCAGGCGAGCTATGCTGGCACAGAAGTGGCCATCATCGCTGACTATCCCGGCCTTCTCCCTGCGTCGCATGTAAGTAATTAGGAGACTTATCCTTCAAAAGAATTTCCTCATTCTGCCTCACTCACTACACTGTCTCGTGCTCAAAAGGTGAGGCGATCGGGCGCCATGTTGCACCTGAGGCGACTCGCAAGAAAGTGGTGCCTACACCGGGCAGGCCTTTGAAGAGGAAGACAAATAGAAACATGGCCGAGCCTTCATCAAAGCAGTATGGTTTTAAATATGCTCCATGGCTGTCACTTTGGAGTATGAAACTATCTGTTGTGTCTTATCTGGAAACACATTTCGGACCCTGTCTCAAGGACTGAGGCTAACGTGGAAGTGATACCGGATTGTCCTTCTGCAGAGGATTCAGATAAGGTATCCGTCACAAATTCGGAAGTGGAAAGTGCCATGAATCAACGGCGCCGGCGGGCCGCTCTCCGCGACCCCGGGTTTTCAGAAGAGGCTTTCAATGTCTTCAACTCGGGTGATGCGTACATCCGAGCTGCTCGATATGGGCTTGCCAGAGCAACTGGCCAATATTTGAAGGATATGCGGGTAAGTTCACACTTGCACAGTTCTGATATTTATATACCAGTAGCCCCCGAGACTTGAAGCAGTTTGAAGTAACTGATTTGAGGATCGTTGTATATCCAGGTGCTCACGGAGAAGAACGGCCTGTTGTCTCAGGAGCTGGAAAATTGTCAGACCCAGCTAGCCACTCCTACCACCGAACTGGAGAAAGACAAGAAGGCAGCGTCTGGTAATGATACCCTCCCTCGAGAAAACACAATCATATGCCAGGATTAGTAATATGGGTGCATATCTTATGACAGAGTCGTCAGATCATCCGGGAGAGGTACCAGAAGTCGCACAGGCGGGGCGGGGTGGGGGGCTGCAGAAGCTCAAAGGCAACTGGCTATGGGCGAACGTATACTGACACGGGTTAGGGAGGAGGAGAACAAACTCCAAGATTCCCACACCAAGCTGGGCGAAGAGCTAAAAGATGTGCGGGCCCAGCTGGCTGACTCCGTGAAGGAGAATAAGAAGCTACGAGGCGGCATTTTTAGTATCTGTTCAAACTTACTTTCACATAGTACGGCAAGGAAAGGAACTGACAGAGTTATGTCTGTAGGTATGCTAACCGCCATCCCAAAGAGGAGATGTCCGGATCTTCAGACGATCTGCTCCAAGAGCTATCGCCAATGCACGAGAGATCTCGGTAGGCGACGGAAAGCATTGCCAAGGCCTTATGGCCATCCGACTCCCCTCCAGGAAGTATGAAGGGGCTTGTACAACTATTCAACGGAGCACAATGGTGCTTCCGATTATGGAAGATATTGGCCTGCTGGGAAGGTGCGCGAGAGGCCTGGGCCATGCTGAAAACTCGGTATACCAAGATCGACCCGAATCACATGGCCCGGGTCGGACCTTTAGGGTCAAATGGAAAAGAAATTCCTGT
Organism: Triticum dicoccoides; assembly: GCF_002162155.2. NCBI lineage: Eukaryota > Viridiplantae > Streptophyta > Magnoliopsida > Poales > Poaceae > Triticum > Triticum dicoccoides. The sequence continues at coordinate 342,452,927 of NC_041385.1, forward strand.
TTGTTTGGTATATGACCAGGTACAAGTAGCCACCAAGTATTCGCAACAAGATTATAGGCTAGATAGCCTGTTGGATGGCATAGAGGAAGAAGTTTTGAGTCCAATTGACTATGTACTTCAATTGACAAATTTGTCCCTAGCCGGATTGTAAAACGATTGTCATGGCAGACCTTTTCGCTTCGACCTCTGGACCCGAAGGTGCGGAGTGTTTTCGAATACCCGCTCGGTAAGATATACTGGGGTACACGTGGAAACCAGGCGTAGGGGTCATAGTTGCTTGAACAAACAAGTATACGGCTAGCTATGCTATATTACATTTGATCGTAAGAAACATCTTCCAGAGAGATAGTTCCGTTAAGGGTTCCTTTTCCTGGGTCAGCATGCATTAATCGTGCATGTCCGCACTGTGTTTGAAAAAACCACAGCATACATAACATCTGGGGGTTCATAATGTGACAAGTAAAAAACATCTTTAGTCCGCCAATCGAATATTCCGTTAAGAATGCTAGCTTTCGGCTTCACCCAGTCCGAGGTACACATCCGGATGACCCAGCAGTAACAATCACAGAGGTGCTCCCTTTATGCCCTAGCCGAACTAACGGGAATGTAGGGCATAAGCGTAGGTGCCAGGCAACCCCGCTTGGCCAAAACTTAAGTCATATCGATGCATATAATGGCGAAGAAAAGGTACATATGCAGAAAAGACACATATGTGGTGAGCTTGATGCTCGAAAAATAATATTAATAATAAGCTTCTGTATAGGAAGCCCCCAGGTATAATTGACGTACATATTTGAGAATGTGTGCGTCGTAGCGTCTTAGCTGCATGAGAGCTTTATGGCTTGAAAAAAGGAAATGTGAAAAGAGAGGAAAAGAAATAATGGAAACAAAAAGGGAAAAAGGAGACGAACAAAGAGTCCGACGCTAGGCATAGAATCTTCGGAGTCTGGCCGCGTTCCATGGGTTCGGCTCTAGGCGGTTGTCTGATGCATCACGCAGGCGGTACACTCCTCGGGTGAGAACTTCGTCAATGATGAAGGGACCCTCCCACTTGGGCTTGAGTTTGTCCTTTTCTTCTTCGACAAGCGTAGAATGGGTTCGCCAATATTATAAGTCTTGGCCCGTACTTCTCTGCTTTGATATCTGTGGGCCTATTGTTGATAGAATGCGGAACGGGCTTTTGCGACGTCGTGCTCCTCTTCCAGGGCATCTAGGCTGTCATGCCGATCAAGCTCGGCCTCTCTCTCTTCATACATGCGCACTCGAGGTGAGTCGTGTATAATGTCATAGGGTAACACAGCCTCTGCGCCTTACACCATGAAAAAAAGTTTATATCCGGTAGAGAGATTGGGCGTGGTCCGCAGCCCCAGAGTACGAAGTCGAGCTCCACAACCCAGTGCTTGTCTGATTCTTGCAAAGACCACACTAGTCTGGGTTTAATGCCGCTCATAATAAGACCATTGGCTCATTCGACTTGACCATTGGTTTGTGGGTGATAGACGGAGGCGTAATCGAGCTTAATGCCCAGATTAGCGCACCAGGTGTTTACCTCATCGGTTGTGAAATTGGAGCCGTTGTTGGTGATGATGCTGTGTGGAACACCATAACGGTGCACAACACCAGATATAAAGTCTATCACTGGTCCAGCTTCAGCCGTTTTAACTGGTTTGGCTTCTATTCACTTAGTGAATTTATCCACCATGACCAACCCATATTTTTTCTTATGGCTTCTTCCTTTAAGGGGTCCGACCATATCAAGCCCCCAGACCGCAAAAGTCCAAGTGATGGGGATTGTTTGTAGAGCGGTGGGTCGCATATGGCTTTGGTTGGCGAAAGCTGGCATCCGACGCAATGTTGGACAAGGTCCTGTGCGTCTGCTCGGGCCGTCGGTCAATAGAAACCGGTACGGAAGGCACTGCTTATAAGGGCCCGAGCCGCGGCGTGGTGACTGCCGAGATCGGCATGAATTTTAGCCAAGAGCTGCAGCCCTTCTTCCTCAGAGATACATCTTTGATGTACTCCGGTAGCGCTTTTCTTGTATAGTTCTCCCTCTTGAACCTTGTAGGCTTTAGAGCACCTCACAATGCAGCGCGCCTCATTCTGATCCTTAGGGAGTTCTCGCCTATTAAGGTAGGCCAAGAAGGGTTCGGTCCATGGGTCAATGACTGCCATGATGAGATGGGCCGATGGTGTAATTCCGGTGGCTGAGCCCCCGGTGATGTCGGTGTGTTTGGAGTCTGGGGTTGTAGTCGGGTCCGGATTGTTGTTGCCGCTCTCCCCTTTCCACACCTCGGATGGCTTGAAAAGCCTTTCTAGAAATATGTTAGGTGGGACGGGGTCGCGCTCGGCGCCGATGCAAGCAAGGACATCCGCCGCTTGATTACTTTCTCGAGACACATGGTGAAACTCGAACCCCTCGAACTGAGCTGGCATATTGAGGATGGCGTTGCGGTAAGCCGCCATCTTTGGATCTTTGGCATCAAAGTCTCCATTTATTTGGGATATTGCGAGGTTTGCATCCCTGTGCACTTCTAGGCATTGTATGCCCATGGAGATAGCCATTCGAAGACCATGCAATAGGGCCTCGTATTCGGCTGCATTGTTGGAGACCGTGAATAATATTTGGAGGACGTACTAAACTGTATCTCCAGTAGGGGATGTGAGGACAGCTCCTACCCCTAGGCCAGCCAGCATTTTAGAGCCGTCAAAGTGCATGACCCAGTTGGAATATGTGTTATACTCTTTAGGGAGTTTGGCCTCTATCCATTCGGTGACGAAGTCGTCCAGTACTTGAGATTTAATGGCCCGGTGCGGTTTGTATGTTATGTCGAATGGGATGAGCTCAATGGCCCACTTGGCAATCTGGCCCGTGACGTTGTGGTTGTTTATTATGTCATTGAGTGGTACCTCGGAGGCCACCATTATTGAGCATTCTTGAAAGTAGCGTCGTAGCTTCCGGGATGCCATGAAACCGCGTATGCTATTTTTTGGTAATGAGGGTACCAGGATTTGCATGGTGTGAGGAGGGTGGATACATAGTATATCGGCTTCTGAAGCGGGAATTTGTGTCCATCCTCCTCTCATTCGACGACGAGCACCGCACTTACAACTTGGTGTGTGGCCGGTATGTATAGTAACATTGGTTCGCCGACGTTTGGCACGGCCAGGATTGGGTTGTGTGCTAGAAGAGCCTTTATTTCTTCCAATCCAGTCATTGCCGCGTCCGTCCACTCGAAGTGATCGGTGCATCAGAGAAGGCGATATAGTGGCAATGACTTTTCTCCTAATCTGGAGATAAAGCGGCTTAAAGCTGCCACACATCCGGATAGTTTTTGGACTTGTTTGAGGTCTATTGGCGTAGCCAACTGTGACAAATCTCGGATTTTAGCTGGGTTTGCGTAAATTCCCCTATTGGAAACGATGAAGCCCATCAGTTTTCCAGCGGGAACGCCGAAAACACACTTTTCCGGATTGAGCTTGTTGTCGTATGTTCGGAGGTTGTCGAATGTGAGACGCAGATCATCTATTAATGACTCTACGTGCCTAGTTTTGATGACTACGTCATCCACGTATGCTTCAACTGTCTTATTGATTTGTTTCTCCAGGCATGTTTGAATCATGCGCTGATAGGTGGCGCCGGCGTTTTTGAGCCCGAAAGGCATAGTGTTGAAAAAGGCCCGTATGGGGTGATAAATGCCGTTGCGGCTTGATCGGACTCCTTCATCTTGATTTGATGGTATCCGGAGTATGCGTCGAGGAAACACAATGAGTCGTGTCCTGCGGTAGCATCGATAATCTGATCGATGTGGGGGAGGGGGAAGGGATCCTTAGGGCAGGCCTTGTTGAGGTCTTTGAAATCGACACATAGGCACCAGGATTTATCCTTCTTTGGTACCATCACAAGGTTTGCTAGCCAGTCTGGGTGTTTTATCTCTCTGATAAATCCGGCCTCGAGTAACTTGGCTAGCTCCTACCCCATGGCATGTCGTTTGGGTTCGGAAAAGTGTCGCAATGTTTCCTTGACCGGCTTATATCCCTTCAGTATGTTTAGGCTATGTTCGGCCAGTCTACTTGGGATCCCTGGCATATCAGAAGGGTGCCAGGCGAATATGTCCAAGTTTTTGCGTAGGAACGCCCGTAGTGTGGTGTTGACCGTGGGGTCCAGATGTGCCCCAATGGATGCTGTCTTTGTGGAGTCCGTTGGGTGGACTTGGAATTTGACTATTTCGTCTACTTGTGTAAAGGAGGTGGATTTGGGTCGCTTATCGAGGATCACGTTGTCCCTATCGACCATGGAGCGCAACACGGTTAATTCTTTGGCCACGAGGGCTTCAGACAATGCCTCGAGGGCCAAAGTTGTAGTTTTGTTTTCGGCGTAGAGTGCTATGCCCAGATCGCTGGCAAGAGTAATGATACCATTGGGCCCGGGCATCTTGAGCTTCATGTACCCGTAATGGGGTATAGCTTGGAAGCTTGAAAATGCATCTTTCCCTAATAAGGCGTGATATCCACTGTTGAAAGGGGCCACTTGAAAGGTTATCTCTTCGGACCGATAATTCTCCGGCATGCCGAATACCACATTGAGTGTGATTTTTCCCACCCATCGCGCCTCCTGACTGGGAATAATTCCTCGGAAGGTCGTGCTACTTTGCTCAATGCAGCTCCTGTGTATTTCCATTTTGTGGAGAGTTTCCTTGTAAATGAGGTTTAGTCCGCTAGCGCCGTCCATGAGCACTTTGGTAAGCCGAAAGCCGTCCATGATAGGATTGAGGACCAATGCGGCTGGTGCCCGAACTGTTCTGAATTTTGGTTCGTCACTGGCATTAAAAGTCATGGCCATGTCGTTCCAGGGGTTTATTGCTGCGACTTGGCAGACTTCGGTGAGGCCGCGGAGTGCCCTTTTGCGCCTATTGTTTGAGGCGAAAGTCTCGAAGACTGTCAGCACTTTAGGGTCGTTGGGATGTTGTTCTTTGGTATTTTTGGTGAGGAGATCCTCGCCGCTCTTGGCCACTTGCCTGAGTATCCAACATGCTCTAAGGTTGTGGGTTGGTACTGTATCCGGTGTTGTGTGTATTTTGCATGGCCTATCGAGCCATCCCTCTAGAATGGTTTCGCGCCCCGTAATGGGCTTTGATTTTTTTTGTTATTGGATTCGGCGATCAACGAGGGTGCATCCTTTTTGTCCGGACGAGGTTTTGAGTGGAAACCAGTGGATCCCAAGAGGTTGCCTGAGTTTTCCAGGCGCTTTCCATTGCGTAGTACTTCTGTACTATGGTTGCCAAGTCAGCAAAGAGTGATGTGTGATGGCAGTTGATTGCGTTGAGGATTCCCACGTTCGTGCAATTTTTGTAGAATAATGAGATTGCGTCTTCATCACGGTAGTCTTTGATCTTGTCCTTGACAAGGAGGAATCTGGTCCAAAAGTGATGGACCGTTTCTTGGGACTGCTGTCTGATGTGGGTATGATCGCTTGTATATGGGTGGGTGGATGGATTTAAGTCCGAACCCTGACCCAATCTGGGATTCAGAGTATGAGAAACTTCCGAGCTTAACAGTTCGGGCTCCAGGATATCAACCAATTTTTTAGGCCCATAGTCCGACTCTAGGTTCGGAATATGGGGCACATCTTCCCACGGGAGGGTATCCGGCTCTGTGAGCTCGAAAATCCGAACATAGTTCATCCTCAATATAGAGGAAGAGTTGTCGTATTGCTCCTCCACTACCGCTATCTGATGGGTGATCGGAGGAGATTCAATTTCTCTCTGATCAGGTTTAAGCCCAATCCGATCGTAGTCCGAAGCGACTCACAAGGCGGTGATGTGATCCAGGAGTTCGTTTAAAGATGACAGTTCCATCGGATCCATCTGTTCGGTGTATGCTGAGCTGGCGCGGAGGCGATTTTTGATGACCCGAGAAGTCATCGTCGGCCTGACGGCTGAACGGGCGGTTGTAGTGAAGCCGCCCAGCTGGAGGGTTTGGCCTAAGGCCAGGGCTCCTCCAAAGGTGATATTGTCCTTGATAACAAGGCAAGCCATCAAGCCTATCTTTGACGTCACAGCGGAACTCTCAATGAAAGCACCAATGTCGGTGTAAAAACCGGTGGATCTCGGGTAGGGGGTCCTGAACTGTGCGTCTAAGGTCGATGGTAACAGGAGAAGGGGGACACGATGTTTACCCAGGTTTAGGCCCTCTCTATGGAGGTAATACCCTACTTCCTGCTTGATTGATCTTGATGAATATGAGTATTACAAGAGTTGATCTACCACGAGATCGTAATGGCTAAAACCCTAGAAGTCTAGCCTATGGGATTATGCTTGTCCCCTATGGACTAAACCCTCTGGTTTATATAGACACCGGAGGGGGATAGGGTTGTACAAAGTCAGTTACAGAGAAAGGAATCTACATATCCGAATCGCCAAGCTTGCTTTCCACGCAAAGGAGAGTCCCATCCGGACACGGGAAGAAGTCTTCTATCTTGTAGCTTCATAGCCCAACAGTCCGACCCATGTATATGGTCCAGCTGTCCGAGGACCCTTTAATCTAGGACTCCCTCATCCGGGCCGACAAGGGATGCAGTGCCACGCTGGCCAACCAGCTGTTGTGTTGGTGAAATGGTAAGCTTCCACGAAGATCTGCATGCCGCCACGTAGGTGCCTGCTTAGTTGGCACGCTTGATGTCGTACTGGAGTGGTGGTGAGGTGGCGTAACCTTGCCGGGCGTGGGCCCGGCTGCAGCCCGGCCAGCGTCCCCGACAAGGCTTGCCGGGGGGGCCTTGGTGTCATCCCCGACACGGGTCTTGCCGGGGGTCTTCGTCTTCTGATCCCACATGGATTCGTGGGCCGCCAATCTTCATGAGGGGCTGCATGCCATCAGGCATGTGCTCTCCAGATCTTGGTCTTAATGTTGTCGATGGTGTCAGAGCTCTCAACCCCAAGGATGGTGGCCCTGCTAGTCTCTTTGCAAGCTGCCCCAGAAAGGAGCTTGCCGGGGGCCTCGCAGGTCGCCTCGGCAAGGCTTGTCGCTGGGCGTGGCCCTACTAGTCTTCTGCTGCTTATTACTTTGAGCGTCTATTTTGATATTCTTTGTACCTGTCTTGCTTCCTGCCATCCTCCTATGCTTTGCCAAGCCCTGCTGTAGGCGTTGCTACGACCGACCGTGCACAAGTAAGGGGTACATAAGTACCCACACTTTTGTACACCGACAGCATGCAAAGTGAGAGCAGGATTTGTGCATCTCTTCAACGCAAACGGTTGTTTTGGATGACGCGTGTGCAACCAGTTTACAAACAATTTGGTGAGATTTGCATCTGTCATAATGGGTATGTTGCCATTTGTCAAACTGGAAAGATTGTCATTTGTTGATCTAGTAACATTGGCATTTGTCAACCTTGTAACACTGTGATTTTTGAAAATATGAAGCTAAAAATCACTAGCAGTATCTAATTTTTGTAACTAAAATTCAGTGATTAAGCATAGATGGAGGCGAGGAGGCATGTTTAGCCGGGCATGCAGCGGGCGGTGCAGTTCCCGATACGGCTTTAATGCAGACGAGGGAGAGGGTAGCAGTTCCCAAAATGTTGAACGGCCAATGATGCATCCTCCTTAAATTAGCATCATGAATGCATGAGGGAAGTAATGGGAGGAGGACCGGGAAAAGAGGAAACGTGATGTGAATGCAACGCAATTTGCACTCATATAAAGGCGCCCCTCCATTCCAATGCATCTACCACATCGTACATGCGTAAGCATTTGCCTAAGCACCTACAGTAAGCGCAAAAGTGCTCACTCCAGACTCATGGCGGCGATGCACGCGAGCGGTCAGCGGCTGTGCCAGACAGTCCACAACGCCGGCCTGCGGCATGGCACTGAGGATCCTCTCCAGAAGGTTTTGGCGACTGGCTGGTGGATGGTCGCTGTCGACACCAACTATGACTCTCAGTTGGACCAGATGATCATTGCCACCACCAAGATGTTTGTCTTCGTCAAGAAGCTCGCGGACGACATCGCCGTACTCCTCCAGCCTGTGCGCCCGGGCTCCTCATTGCCTGCCACCCTAATCGGCCTCCATGATCGGTACCTCTTTAAAGCATTGGTGGCCCTGTGACTGCCCGCCAACGCCACGAAGAATGTCCACCTGGAGGTCATGCTCGCCGTGAGGCGCCTCGCCCTGCAAGTATTTGTTGACCTACACATCCACATGTACGAGCAAATTGTGTACATAGGTATCTATAAGGCCAATGAGGACGCTACAACGTTGGCCTTCTTCAACTGGCTGGAAGCCTTGGATGCCTTTGCTGAGAAGCACCTTGACCTCGCCACAAAAGCCGCCGATCCTTAGCCGCCGGTCGGTGACCTGGCACACTGTGTTGAGGAGGAGGAGGAGGTCGTACATTGATGGATGCATCTTTCTTCTTGCCTCCTTATTTCTTATTGTGCTATTGCATTCTCGTTCCAGTCAATACAGACATGTGTGATCCCTTTTCTTTATTATATGCATCACTGTAACTAGTACTCCATCCTATCAATTTATAAGTTGTGTTGCCAGGGTTTGGGGCCGGCGCACGACACAATAAGCACACCCACGACGACGCATACAGAGAGGACATCCAGTGGTTCCAATGGCGATTTGTCAAAATATGCAGCTAAAAATCACTAGCACTATCTAATTTTTGCAACTAAAATTCAGTAATTAAGCATATATTTCATTCATAGGTAGTCATGCTTAATCTATACAAACAGTTCAACCGTTAGGCGCCGCAGCGCGCTCTGCTTGCGTCTGTCGGCGTGCTCGGGTTGTGGACAGCTGTTCCTTGCATGTTCAACTGCTATATGCATATATATGGTTGCTTTCCATTGAGGCAACCGCCGAGCGCTCTGCTCGCGTCCCTCCGCGCACGCTCTGCCAGCTGTTGGGCCTGCACACGATCACGTCGGGGGCTCCATATGCATGTGGTTGCGCCGCGCGCATTGCCACGTGATGCAGTTACGTGCGGCACGATGGAGTTACGAGCTGCGAATTAGAACTGCCATCAGGACGTGCCATCTGGCCTCCCCTTTAATTCCTGCGGCCATTATAGCCTTAGTCTCTTCAACCTTTCGATTGCGCCCCACAACACAACATGCACACCCACAACGACACATAGAGAGGGGATGTCTAGCGGCGCTCCAATGGTGTTCGGCGAGCATAAAGTGGAGACCCACACAAGGGAGATGGATCTCTTGGTGGTGTACACCATCGACCCGGCCATGGTGGACAACTACATCAACACGGTTGAGCAGGTGCTTGCTGGAGACAAGTACAAGGTAGTCGGCATCGACCTCCAGTACACTGATGGTAGTCCCGGCATAGATCAAAAAGTTGTCGTCGCCCAGTTGTGCATGCGCCATCATGTCCTCATCTACCACTACCGAATGGCCAGAGAGCCTTCAGACCGTTTCGATAGGTTTGTCAACAACACTGACTACAAGTTCGCCACGGTGGAAACCACCGATGATGTAAAAGCGATCAGTGTTACGGGCTTGGTCTGTGAGAACCATGTCGAAATTCATGACCACTACCGGGTCTGGGGAAGCACGAAGAAGGACTCCTTGGTCGAACTTGCCTCGGCCATCATCGACCCCTACTACGAAAAGATGAAGCAGGATGCCCAGAGAAAAAGTGTCGTATGCTGGCACAGGGCCTGGGTGCGGCAACTGGATGAACCTCACCTCAGGTTCGCGGCCAAGAGCATGTACACATGCTTCGAGATGTACAGGCGGATCATGGACATGAGGAAGTGCCTCATTACCCAAATCGACAAGCTCAGATCGAGCCACAAGTAGAGAAAGCATCACAGGAAGTAGATGATGATCAGATGACCATTTATGCTAGTTAACAATGCATGTAATATATAGTTTACTTTATTGATGTGTGGAAGTGTCATGTGTGTAGTATCCACCTACGAAATTAGGCATATAATAGTTTACTTTGGTGTGTGCAAATGTCATGGTTGTAGTAGCCACCTATGTAATTGGATGTTTAATTTGGTTAATCATGCATGTAATATATATGTTGTTGTTCTGTATGCAATCCCATCGCACAACACACAGGTCTTATTAGCAGCAATCGCCTGTGTTATTATCGGTCTTCGCACACATTTCTGATTACACACCTGTTTGCCGCGTATCACACACATCTTTTTATATTGAAACGTTTATGTTCTCTTGTCTCAACACAAACAGTTCATCCGCGTGAACCGCATGTCGTATATTGCACACACCTTGATTTGGCTGACCGTTTCTTTTGTGTTGCCTAATCACAAATAGTTCATCCTAGTGAACCGTATGTTGTTTATCGCACATGCCTTCATCTGGCTACCCGCTTCTTTTGTTACTCCTTATCGCAAATGGTTAATTGCAGTGAACCGTATGCCCTACATCACACACGGAACTAAAATCTAAACTATGTTTGATGCATCCTGTAAGTGCATCTAGTGCCCCTTAGTGATTTTGGTGTATTGAAGACTTATAGGTTAAGGGACTCATATGTTTGTGAGTGTACACAGGCTCTATAAGTCGATGAGGAGTTTGATATTTACAATGAATGTCGACCCCTAAAAATTAATGTCTTCAGCTGAAGACTTTGGTTCTCCTGAAAACTTTGAAAGTGAAGAAATTGGTATAACCTTGAAGACTTGGATATTCATGCGAGGATTACGAAGCGTGAAGACTTTTGTTTTCGTAGTTTCATTTTCTCTTTCTTGAGTCATAGGAAACACCGTACTGTTAAAGGGGGTCGAGGTAATACTAAGGAAACTGATTTCCAAGTGATGCTCATCTCAAAATCCTACACCTACCCAATCCTTTCGAGTGAAGCCATTGGAAATCTCATATCAGTTCAGTCAATTTCTTTGTTGACAGAGATGAAGATCTTCTGGTCTCTGAGGAATTTGTTCTGACTGAGGAGTTAGGAATTCGCCAGTGCAGATTGCCTACACGGTGAGGAACATGATAGCCCTGAGGAATTCGAACCTCAAATCCGACCGTTGCTGTGATAAGCGCCAGCTGTCCAAAATGTCCTACCACCTAACGGTCATATCATTGAAGGGCATTTATGTCTTATCATGTCGGGCTGATCCCTAGGCTATAAATAGCCGCCCCCTACAACCATTAGCTGGTTGGCTGCTATGAGAGAAACTGACACTTTTCAATTGAGAGCATCCCATCCTCCGAGGACTTTGAGCGAAAATCATCAAGTGAGTAAAACCCAAATCCCAAACCCAAACACCTACAAATTCAAAGTGATTGAGCATCACTGAAGAGATTGTTCCTGTGTGGAACTGATGCTTGTTACCTTTGAGGATTGTGTATCCTCCAGACGGTTAGGCGTCATGGTCTGAGCATCCTAGAGGAATTGTGGTTCGCCGAGTGACCAAGTCTGTGAAGGTTTGGAAGTCACCTGTGAAGACTTACCACGAGTGTTGGGTGAGGTCTGCGTGATCTTAGCTCTAGGAGAATACGGTGAGGACTGTGTGTCCTCGAGTTTAAATACTCAGCTGCTCCAACCAGACGTACAACTGTCACAGCAGTTGGAACTCGTCTACCAAATCATTGTCCTCACTAAGCCTACTGGTTCTATTTCCTCAACCCTTTCATTTCCTCATTCATGTGTTGATGAACCTGATCATTACTGTTTCAGGACTTTGACTTAAGACTTTCTCTATTTCCTCAATCCTATTTCTTCAGTCACATAGTCTTCAGCCTGCTTATCCTGTTATCACGCTTTCTGTACTCTCTGTTTGTTTTCATTTCATCATGATGACTATACTATTGCTCTGTTATGCTTATACCCGAGTACTTATTCCGCTGCTAGTTGTTCGTGACTTAGGAATTTCCTCACCCTGAAATTCCTCAGTGACGAATTTGTAAAAATTGCTTATTCACCCCCCCTCTAGTCGACTTAACGCACTTTCAATTGGTATCAGAGCGAGGTACTCCCTTGTTATGTGTGATTTTGGTTCAACCACCTGGAGTTCTAGTTATGTCGACTGCAGGTATGATCAAGGTCTCGGCTGGGTGTCCTACCTTCAATGGAACGGACTACCCCTACCGGAAGAACAAGATGCGCATGCATCTGGAGGCAATTGATAATGATCTCTGGTGTGTTGTGGAAAATGGTGTTCCCTCAGTCACTCCATCTGTGAATGCTGCTGATGTGAAGAGATTCAAGCAACTCGATTCTCAAGCAAAGAATATCATATGTGGCCAACTGAGCAAAGGACAATACGACAGAGTGAGTGCTTTGGAAATTGCTAAGCTGATTTGGGACAGGCTGTCCAAGGTCAACGAAGGAGTCTCCACACAATGTGACTCCCGAGTTTATGTTCTTCTTAATCTCTTCAACCACTTCAAAAGACTCGACAACAAAAATGTTCAGCAAACCTTCGATCGCCTCACTGACATCTCAAACGAGCTTCAAGCTCTTGGTGCCACTCACATCACCGACCATGAGGTGGTGAAGAAATTGCTGAGATCGCTTGATTCCTCATTCGATACTCTTGCACCGATGATTCAAGAGCGAGCTGATTACAAGTCACTAGATCCCGCTGATATCCTCGAGAGGTTAAACACTCATGAGTTCCAGCTTGCTGAGAAGAGAGACCTCTATGGACTGAGCTATGGAAGATCACATGCACTGAACGCCAAGGTAGTCTCTGAGTCTGAAGGTGAAGATTCTGGTAGTAGCCTTGGTGATCCTGAAGAACTAAGCCAGGAGCTAGCAATGCTCGTGAAGAAATTAGTTCTCTCGCTGCGGTCGCTTTGGAAAGTCTTCAAGGAGTGATGATTCCTCGTCTCGTGACTACAAAAAGAGAGCTTGCCACAAATGCAAGAAACCTGGTCACTACATGTCTGATTGTCCTCTCTGGGAAAAGGAATCAAAGAAGAAGAAGTACAAAGATGACGATTCTAATGACTCAAAGAAGAAGAAGAAATCTTCAAAGTCTTCATCATCAAAATCTTCAAAGTCTTCATCTCACAAGAAGAGAAGTTCCAAGAAGGCCCGGGCATTCATTGGAAAGGAAATGGACTCTGAAGCTGAATCTGAGGATAATGTGGAAGAGGAGGAATCTGAGGAGTCAGACTCTTGTGTGGCGAGCTTAGCCCTCTACTGCTTACGTCGGCAAGTCCATCTTCAACACTGAAGAAAATGACCTCCCCTACTCTGCTGACAAGAGCGTCAATGACTATGCTCCCACCTACTGCTTCATGGCAAAAGGTGCTAAGGTACTCAAACATCCCCCTCTGACTCTAGTGAGGATGAATCTGATGACAATCTCAAGCCTAGCTATTCCAAACTTGCTAAAATTGCTGTTAAACAACATAAGGCTTTGGAAAAGATTCAAAATCTGCTAGACAAAAGCGATGACCTGTTGGGTGAGGAATTGAATCGAACAAAGACTCTGACTGATAATCTTCAGAGACTTCAGACTAGGTTTGAAAACCTTCAAAATCATCACAACACTCTCTTAACTGATCATGAGAAGCTTTCTTATGAACTTCTTGAGAGAAAGCAAGATCTTGAGAAGTTAAAAGTGAGTTATGAAGATCTTCAGAAGGAAAACGATTCATTGCTTGCTCAATAGATCAGTTCCGCTCAGGAAGAATTTATTCCACCATGTCTTGAATGCATTGAACGTGAATCTGGTAATTCTTCACCTAAATGTTCAAATGCTTCTATTGCTGCAAATTCTTCAACTGTCTCTATGGTCACAAATTCCTCATATGAGGATACCACAAGTATCACTGACGATAATGCTGGGCTGAAGGAATTGTACGTGACAGGCATTTACAAAAGCCTCAAAGGGCATCAGACTCTTTGTGATGTGCTCAAAAAGAAGATCTTGAACAGGAACCCTAGGAAAGAGGGTATTGCCTTTGAGAGGAAACTCAATGTTGATGGGACCTATTGGAAACCTGAGCAGTATTCCAAAACCTCATGGGTTGCTGCGGAAGGACCTCCTATAGATCCATGCACTCTATTTGGCTTTACTTGTGACTCTTCATATTCCTCTGATGAGTCATTTGACACCAACTATAAATTTTTCAAGAATCGGAATGGTGAAGTATTTGCTCGATATGTTGGAACTAACTCAAGGAACGGTCCCCCTATGAAGAAAATCTGGGTTCCCAAAAGGTGCCTTGAAAATCTTCAGGTGAATGTCATCATGACACCACCTGTGAAGAAAAGGAACCCCAGACCAAATTCTTCATATGGACCAAATTCATCATCAGGATCAAAATCCTCATATGAACATCATCGTGCTAACACTTCTATTTCGCAGGGAAAGTCTAGAGGCTATGAATATGTGCATTATTCTTTAAACCATTATGTTCATAAATCCTCGAAGAATTTCTCTGCTTACTCATATGCTTATCCTAACCACTCTTCTGTGAAACGAAGTGCACTGGCTTTATTGCCAACTTTTTCTTATGGAGCTCGCAGAATGATGAACTCTTTGCCACCCCTACAAATGTGGGTGGTGAAGAAAAAGAACTAATCTCTTATGCAGGGTCAGGTCTCCAAACGAACTTAATCAACTGAAGAATTTGCCGGAGACCTGAATGTGCTTGAATGGACGCAAGCTAATCATGAAGATGAATCACTCATTTCTCTCGTCCTCATATTGCTATATCTATTACTGTTGATGAAATTGATATCATATTCTTCACTGATGAAGTATATGGGTTCGTCAGTTGCACTAATTCATCTGCAGGATGAACAACCTAAAGCTACTGAGTGCGTCCTCGATAGTGGATGTACAAATCACATGACTGGTGACAGGAACTTGTTGATGGACACTGATTTTTTACCATCTCATCTGAAGCATATCAACTACGCTGACAAAGGCAAAAGCAAGGTATTGGATCTAGGTAAGGTTGCGATCTCAAAGGATAGACACATGGACAAAGTCATGCTTGTCAAGTCCTTAGGATTCAACCTCATGTCTGTCTCAATGCTTTTTGATCTTGATATGGTTGTAGTCTTTGGCAAATATCATTGCATTGTGCTATCAGAATCTGACAATTCCAAAGTCTTCAAAGGCTTTAGGAAAGGAGACTTGTATATTGTTGATTTCTCTGCAGGACCACAGCCTGCCACATGTCTACTTGCAAAAGCTTCAGAATGCTGGCTATGGCATCGACGACTTGGTCATGCTGGGATGAGGAACTTGCATATACTCATGAAGAAGAAGCATGTCATTGGCATCGAGGGTGTCAAATTCCTCAAAGATCATCTTTGTGGGGCTTGTGAGGCTGGAAAGATCACCAGAGCGAAGCATCGCTCGAAGACTATCATGACCACTTCTCGTCCCTTTGAATTACTTCATATGGATCTCTTTAGCCCTACTCATTATGCCATGTTCTCTAGTTCTGCATCATTATATGGCTTTGTCATAGTTGATGATTACTCTCGTTACACATGGGTGCATATCATCACTTACAAAAATGAAGTGCAGGAAGTCTTCAGACGATTTTCCTCAAGAGCTTCTACTAACTTCGGTGTGAGGATCAAGCATATCACGAGTGATAATGGAACCGAGTTCAAGAACACTGGTCTCGATTAATATCTTGATATACTTGGTATTACTCATGAGTTATCTGCTCCCTATACTCCTCGGCAGAATGGCATCATGGTGCGCAAGAACAGAACTCTTGTTAAGATGGCTCGCACCATTCTTGATGAATACAAGACACCACTGCCCTTTTGGCCTGAAGCTATTGATACTGCAAGCCACATCATCAACAGGGTATATCTTCACAAATTCTTTAAAAAGACCTCATATGAACTCCTCACTGACAAGAAACCCAAATTTATTTCAAAGTCTTCGGTGCTAAATGCTGGATTAGAGATCCTCACCATCACTCTAAATTTGCACCAAAAGAACATCAGGGTTTTTTGCTTGGTTACAGAAAGGACTCGCACACCTATAGAGTCTTCAACATCAATCATCACAAGATTGTTGAAACTGTAGATGTGCGGTTCGATGAAACTAATGGCTCGGAAAGAGAGCACCTACCTCCTGTGTTAGATGAAATGTCACTTGAGGAATCCATCAAGCTCAAAGCTACTGAGGATATCATCCCTACCAAAGAATCTGCTGAAGAAGTCATTCCGGATCATGAAAAAATCACACTGGTGCTCCTGAAGAAAATGGTCCTGAAGAAATTGCTGGGCCGAAGGAAAGTCGTCAACCTGCACATCCTCGCGTTGCAAATGAAGTGCAGATCAACAAAATCATCGATGACATCAACGCACCAGGTACTCTCACTTGCTCAAAAGCTTCACACTTATCTAACTTTTGTGGGCATTTTGCATTTGTCTCTATCACAGAGCCCACTAAAGTTGATTAAGCATTCATGGAATCTAAGTGGATTCAAGCCATGCAAGATGAATTGCATCAATTCGAGCTCAACAATGTGTGGGAGCTTGTCAAGCGACCAGACCCACACAAGCACAACATCATCGGTACCAAATGGATCTACCACAATAAACAAGATGAAAATGGGCTTGTGGTGAGGAATAAGGCTCGTCTCGTAGCTCAAGGCTACACACAGGTTGAAGGAATTGATTTTGATGAAACTTTTGCACCTGTTGCTAGACTTGAAGCTATTTGCATATTGATTGCTTACGCTAACCATCATAATATCATCTTACATCAAATGGATGTGAAAGGTGCATTCCTCAATGGTAAGCTTGAGGAAGAAGTATATGTTGCTCAACCACCAGGTTTTGAGGATCCAAAATTTCCAGATCACGTCTACAGACTCAACAAGGCCCTCTATGGCCTCAAGAAAGCACCTCGGGCGTGGTATGACACACTGAAGGAATTCCTCATGAAGAAAGGATCCAAACCCGGTTCACTTGACCCAACTCTTTTCAGCAAAGCATATGATCACTAGTAGAAAAAGGGTCAAATGCGAAGCACATTAGTGCCGGTTTGTAAAAAAACCGGCACTAATGTGATCAATAGTGCCGGTCCGTGGCTGTGATCAATAGTACCGGTTCGTGTTGAGCATTTAGTACCGGTTCGTGCCACGAACCGGTACTAAAGGGGTAGTGGCAGGCTGGCGTCAGGCCGGGTCCCCACGAGCCCCTTTAGTACCGGTTTGTGTTACCAACCGGTACTAAAGGTCTACCCTATAGTACCGGT
>NC_041385.1:342470504-342501526 GCF_002162155.2 Triticum dicoccoides
TCGCCATTTCAGTTTTGAAAAAATCAAAAGAAAATGATAAAAACTTCAAAAAATAAAATCCTTCGAGAGGTAGTTATATTACTATATCTACTAGTTAGGAAAATTTGAAAATTTAAATTTGGACATGTTTTGCAAAAAGTGTAGGGAAAAATGTAAAACAGCTATAACTTTTGCATACGATGTCGGAAAAAAACGTATAATATATCAAAAAATTCAGCACGAAAATCCGCATCCGATGGAGACCGCCTACGGCCTGTTTGGAATTTTTTAGAATCCTCAAATTCGAAAAGGAAAAAAGATATGGTCAAATTTCAGTTTTTTTAAAAAAATTGGTTAAATTTGGTCAAACTACTTATTCAAGAAGTATTAATGTTACTACATAATTATTCAAGAATATTAGTGTTACTAAATAATTATTTCAATTTTTTGAATTTTGGTCAAACTATGGTCAAACTATGGTCAAACTTATTCAAGAAATATTAGCGTTACTAAATAATTACTGTTTTTTTAGAATAATAGTTTCAAACTCAAACGGTGAAATGTGTGACTTCATGCTCAAGCTAAACTCCTGAGGGTTAATAGGATTGACATCTTACTATTGTCAGGAAAACAACAAGTGCAGACTCGGAAACGAAGGAGAATAGAACCCGAAAGTTAAGCGTGCTCGGGCAGGAGTAGTGAGAGGGATGGGTGACCTGTCGGGAAGTTAGATGATTTGGAATGAGTGATCCACACTTGAGCAGTTAAGAGAGGTGATTAGAGACTAAATCATCAAATAATTCATAAAAATTAAAAATCGAAAAAAAATCATTTTTTTTCCAAAATTTTCAAAAAAAAACCTTTAGTACCGGTTGGTAACACCAAGCGGTACTAAAGGTCCCCCATACTAGGGCGCGAGCTCACGCCACGTGGTGGCATTTTAGCGCCGGTTCGTGCCGAACCGGTACTAAAGGGGGGGGGGGCTTTAGTGCCCACACTTTAGTGCCGGTTCCATAACCGGCACTAAAGGCCCTTACAAACCGGTTTTAAAGGTCCGTTTTCTACTAGTGGATGATGAATTATTCGTGTGCCAAATATATGTTGATGATATTATCTTTGGTTGTACTAACCAACGTTACAGTGACGAATTTGCCTATATGATGAGTGAGGAATATCAAATGTCTATGATGGGAGAGTTGGAATTCTTCTTAGGTCTTCAAATTCGTCAACAACACAATGGCATATTCATATCTCATGAGAAATACCTCAAGGATGTGTTGAGGAAATTCGGCATGCAAGATTGCAAAGGTATCAAAATCCCTATGCCCACAAATGGCCATCTCTGCACCGATGAAAATGGTAAAGTCTTCGATCAAAAGGTATACCGCTCCATGATTGGCTCTTTATTGTACCTATGTGCATCTAGGCCGGATATTATGCTTAGTGTTTGCATGTGTGCCCAATTTCAAGCTACACCGAAGGAATCACACCATATGACTTTGAAGCATATTATTCGATATCTAGATCACACTCCAACACTTGGATTGTGGTATCCCAAGGGCTCTTCCTTTGATCTCATTGGATATTCTGACTCTGACTATGCTGGTGATCGGGTGGACCGCAAGTCAACATCAGGCACATGTCATTTCCTTGGACGATCCTTTGTATGTTGGTCCTCGAAGAAGCAGAACTGCGTATCACTCTCTACTGCTGAAGCTGAGTACATTGCTGGTGGATCCTACTGTGCTCAATTGCTATGGATGAAGCAAACCCTCAAGGACTATGGCATCAATGTGAAGAATGTGCCACTCTACTATGACAATGAGAGTGATATTAAGATTGCTCACAACCCAGTTCAGCACTCGGAGACAAAGCACATCTAGATTCATCATCATTTTCTTTGTGAACATGTGTTGAAGGGCGACATCTCCATCGACCACGAAAATACTGAACACCAGCTGGCCGATATCTTCACAAAGCCCTTGGATGAGAAGAGATTTAGCAAGTTGCGATGTGAGCTAAATATCTTAGAATCTTCGAATGTTATTTGAAAAGGACACACATCCTAACACTTATGCAAACTTGATGACTTAGATGTGCAACACACGAAGTAACGTTTTTCTTCAATCAATGAAGACTAACCCTCTAAGTGTGAAGAAATTAATGAAGAATTTGATTCTCAGAACCTTACGACAATTGTACGCGGTGTCTGGAATCATCATTCCTATACGATGGTTTACATCACCAACCAAAGTTGAAAATCTTCAATTTGAGTTTTTTTAAATTCCTCGGTTGTTCAATTTCTTCAACTTTGCATTGTCTTCAGTCTTTCCATCGTAGTTCTTCATTGACTATATATATATACTTCATTTTTTTGTCCTCTACAGCATTCACTTATTGCTATTTCTTCAAGTTGCCTTTTCATAAGTGAATGTGATCGGACCCTTTCCCCCTCTATGGTAAACCCAACCCAGTCTGTTCACAAATTCTTCATGTGCGCTCTATTTGAAACTCGTTCAAAATCTTCACTGTGTCCTTGTCAGCTGAAGAATTTGCGAACGAAACTTTAAAATATTCTTATCTAAATTTTCGGTTTTTGCCGCTCAAACCGTTCCACATCCCACGATAAGATTTATCTATTCACCCACAATCTCACATGATCTCCACCACACTGTACGTGGGTGACACATGTCGCTAGGATGAGAAGGGTCAGGGGCACGCTCGTCCATTTTCCTCAGACTAGCAGTTTTTTCACCTCGGCTATAAATACCCCTCACCCTCCTCAGACTGCATTTACCCCGCTCGATCTCACTCCCCTCGCTCGAGCTCTCAAGCCCTAGTGCCGCTGCTGCCTTCATCGTCGCCAGTGAGGAAGAGCTTCACTACCTCGACCTCGTCGCCGTCGTACTCCCGCCGGCCGCGGACATCTTCACTCCGCCGCCACCGTAGCTGTCTTCCTCTGCCAAGTTAGGGCGTCGAAGATTTGGACTGACAAACTTCCAATCTACACTCTCAGTTCGTCGTGTTCTTTGTCAAGGGTAATTAAAAGTTACTTTTAGTGCCTTTGTTCATTCTGATGATTTCCGTAAAATCTTCAAAAGGTGTTTATTCTTCAACTTCCACACTCTAAACACCTCACACAATCATCTGCTCTTGATCTGTTTCTCTAAGTGACGTTTTTCTTAAAGATTCCTCAGTTCTGTGAATTGCACAATCCATACAACTCTGGAACCTAAGTCAAAGAACGCTTAGTGAAATTCTTCAAGACATATCTTGTAAAATTCCTCAAACTTGTTCCGTTTTGCAAAAACTTCTTAGAACGCATATGACCTCTCCAAATTCTTCGCACCTATACTCTGTTCACAGGTACACATTTCTGCTGCTGAATCACTAGATTCTCATCAACTTAACTCATTTGCAGCGTTCATCGAATAAAAGTTGCATAATTCTTCAGAGAACTCAATAGTGCAAAATCCTCAACTAAAGAAAATGGCAGATGGCAAGAGACCTCGGAAGGGAGGGAAGAAACTGGAAGTCAACACTGCTTTTGAGATCCCTGCTGACATATATGCAGGGTATTGCACACCAGATGAGGCAACTCATGGAAAGGAAACGAAGAATGAGCGCAAGGTGCGCATTCAGAAAATTGAATGAAGACGGGCACGGGAATGGAGGGAATACAAATATGTTACTACAAATTACATGAAGAAATTCACTCTAAATCCTCCTTTCCCAAGACCTCCGTTGGCACCTGGCCAAATTCCTGATCCCACTAGCATCAAGCGCGGTGAGGATTATGCTGATGAATTGGCCAAGCGGAAATCCAAGTTGGCCAAACAGGCCAAAGAAGGAGTGACAAAATTCAACAAAGACTCGGATGCTGCCGCTGCTGAGGCCTCCACTAGCAAGAAGGCTATGCCTAAGAAGCCTACTCGCAAACCACCTTCCTCAGCAATGCCCTCACGACCAAGCTCAGCATTGCCCTCACGGCCAAGCTCATCTATGCCCTCACGACATATTCCTTAGTCTGCTCCAGTTCCTCAGGTTGCAAAACCCTCAGCTCCTCCAGCAAAGTCCTCAGCACCTTTGCATCTCGCCTCTTGCCAAAGGACCACAGGCATCTCAATTGCCTCAGGAGCATCTACAAGTTCTTCAGCTCCTCCCCAGTCTTCAACAGGCCCCACTTTGCTGAAGACCAAGGCCACTGCTGGTCGAGGCACTAGACCAAGTCCTCACAAGAAGCAAGTTGCCTTCCAAGTAGCGTCGGATGATGACGAAGCTGATGATGAAGAATTAGCCAATATCATCAGAGACAAACAACAAAGGGCCGCTAGAGCCAAGGGAAGAACAGTGCCCCTCATGTTGGATCCGAAGAAGATCCCAGACTTCATCGACCTCTGGCACGTGGACCGAAACACTCCCCTGCCAGAGTTAAACCTCACACCTGGTCAAAGTCATATGTTGATAGCTTTCATTTCTGAAGAAAAAGGAAATTCGAGAAAGCCAAGTCTGTGAAAAAATCCCAGTAGAAGAAATAGTGCTTTCTGAATGACAACGTTCTGACGCTACCGCCTGAACAACTTATTGCTCTGCAATCTGAGATCAAGAAACTCAGTGATGAATTTGACGCCTACAAGGCAGAATGGCTGGGAGCCAAAGTCAAATTCGTCAAAATGGCGAAGGGATTTACACCCAATGTTGCTACTCCAATGCATATTGAAATTCCTCAGGCTGAAGCATCTACACAGCCTACTGAAGAACATGTCAGCACCGCTAATGAAAATCAGGCTGCTGATGAAACTAAAAGCAGCAGGGCTGATGAGATAATTCCAGCTAATGAAGAAATTGCCAGGGCAACCTCTAGTGTTGCGCCTGAAGAACAAGTCAGGCCAGCTGAAGCATCTGAAGCTGCACCTGAGGAAACTGAACAAGCCAGGACAACTGCATCAGTTGTGCCTGAAGAAACTGCACCAATTTCCTCTGCTCCTCATGCACCAACACCAAGTCATGTTCTTCCTTCTGCATTAGAAGTGAAGAAAACCAAGGCTGCAGAGCGAGCTACACTGAAGAAAATGAAATCATCTGCTTCCACAGAGTCTTCCGCTCCCAAGAAGGCAAAGACTTTGACCACCTCATTTGCAAATCCAATTGATGTTGTTCCCCTCTCAAGCATGCCATCAAAGGAAATCATTCCTTTTGGTGAAGATTACAAGATTTCAAGTGAATCGGATGAAGAAGATCCTTCTGCTGCTTCGACAAAGCAGATGGATGAAGAAATTGAAGTGGACAATGTCACTTCAACCCCTCTGGTATCATCGCCCATGCCTCAGTTCACGGCTGAAGAGGCAGGCGTTGAAGAAATGGATGAAAAAGAAGAAGACGTGGACATTGGGTGCACCACTCCAGTGTTGAATGATGACTATTGGGAAAGTCATCGCCCCAATTCCCCCATGTTCACCCCACGGCAACAGATTCCTCAGTCCCCAGTCCAGACTGAAGAAATTCACACGGGCTCTGATGAACCTCAAGCATCTCTTCTTTTCATTCCTGAAAAAAATTCCAGCCACTAGTGCTGATGTAAATGCTGATGAAGAAATGGAGACCCAGGCTGCAACTGAAGCAGAAACTGAAATTGCTCAGCCTGTGGTCCCTGAGATTGTGATTCCTGAGGTTGGGATGACATTGACTGATACACCTTAGCCCAAGCCGAAGAATCCATTCTCGAAGACGCCGAAATTCAAAGCTGATGATTTCTTCCACGAGCATGTGTTCTTCATAGAATATAACCCGTATGACTCTGCTCGTCTTCGATGGAAGCGTTTCTAGACTGCCAACCAAGCAAACTTCTATTCTTCACTACTTTTTGATAAGGACAAAGTCTTTGACCATGAGCATATTCCTCATGTGGATATGGAATAACAGCCGTGCTTCACACCAGTCCTCAATGTTCTTCATGACGCTGGATTGCTCAACTTCTGCACCGATATATGTGATTGGAATGAAGAACTAATTCTTCAATTCTATGCGCGCTACACATCACAGGAGATTGTGATTATGTGAATTCTTGGGTGTTGGACTGGATGACAGAAAACACTCACTTCAAATCACCGGCCTCTCAATTGCTTCATGCCTTGCCTGTTAGTCCTCCCCTTGAAGGTGCACGTCTCCTCTATCACGAACTTGAGCTCTCTGATCATTTAATGCATGTGTTGATGAAGCCGCTGAAATCTGGCGAAGCCCCAAGGACCAAATTCCTCGTGAAGGAATTGCTTTACGTGCCACGGACTATCTATCACATCCTGACCAAGACATTGAGTCCTATCAAAGGCCACGACTCTAATACAGAAGAAGTCATTGGCATCATGAAGAATATGCTATTCAATATAATGCATGGTATTCCAATAAACTACCATGACTTCTTCATGAGGACTACCGCAAATGTTGCATTGTCTCCTTTTGAATTGAAGCCTTACGCTCCCTAGATTATGAGATTCCTCATATCAAGGTCGTCAATCAATTACAAGGCTGACACACTCAACCATGGCAGTTACTTGCCCCCAATTGAAGTCCTCAAGCGGAAATTTTCCTCAGCTGATGAAAAGGGCAAGGCCACTACTGTTATTCATGAAGGCATTCGTCCATTGGATGGAGAGTTCCGCAAAGCTACATCCTACTCCACCAATGATGACTCTACCACTCATGAATCTGCCGCCAATGCTTCAAAGCAAAATCCTTAAGGCACATCTCCAAGGGTGATGACTGATCGTGAGCTTCTCCTCAGTCTTCATCAGAAGGTCGATCGCAACCACAAATAGGTCAAGCGTCAGTTTGGTTCTATTCTTCACAACATGACTACTACACACAATTCAGTAAAGAAGAACCATTACTACCTCCATGAAGTATTTGATCGCACCTGGGCTATTTTGTCTCATCTCTACAATGAAGAAGATCTTAAGCAGATGGGATTCAAGCAGGACTTCAACCGGTCTAAGCGACCGTCGAAGAAATTCAAGAATGTCGAAGTTCCTTCTTTGGTGGCCAGCTCATTTTCTTCATCGCGCCAGACTGATGAAAATGAAGATTTGGACGACAATGCATCAGGCCCTTCTCCAACAACCGACCCCAACAACGCTGGCGCTCCTCCATCAACCTTGTGATGACATTCTTCAGGGGCGTTAGTCCTCATTTTTCATCCCTTTTGGTGATTTGATGACAAAGGGGGAGAAATTTGAGTTAGTCTTCAAGCGGTTCTATCTATATGGGCATTTTTTGTTAAGTTGCAACTCTCGCTCTTCTGAAGTGTTTGTTGATCGAGTTGTAAACTTAAGTCCGATGGTAATTTGATACTTTTGCTATGTTTTTCTGCATGCTATTTCCTCATATATGTTATGCACGCATGCTAAATTACATCAGTCACCACATTTCATCATGCATTTCAAATTCTTCATCGGATATGTTAAATGCGTGTATGAATTACAAGATATAGGGGGAGATCACCATGATTCTACTCTTCAAATGTGCATTGCTTCAAAAGAAAATTCCTCACTATCCACATCTTCAGGGGGAGTTCTTCTATATCTTGCAATCAAATTCCTCAATATTGAGCACTTTCAATTCATATGTCTATCCCCATTGAAAACTTAACATATATTGTCATCAATCACCAATATGTTGTAAGTGCATCTAGTGCCCCTTAGTGATTTTGGTGTATTAAGACTTATAAGTTAAGGGACTAATATGTTTGTGAGTGTACACAGGCTCTATAAGTCGATGAGGATTTGATATTTACAATGAATGTTGACCCCTAAAAATGAATGTATTCAGCTGAAGACTTTAGTTCTCCTGAAGACTTTGAAAGTGAAGAAATTAGTATAACCTTGAAGACTTGGATATTCATGCGAGGATTATGAAGCGTTAATATTTTTGTTTTCATAGTTTCATTTTATCTTTTTTGAGTCATAGGATACACCGTACTAATAAAGGGGGTCGAGGTAATACTAAGGAAACTGATTTCCAAGTGATGCTCATCTCGAAATCCTACACCTACCCAATCCTTTCGAGTGAAGCCATTGGAAATCTCATATCAGTTCAGTCAATTTCTTCAGTGACAGAGACAGAGATCTTCTGGTCTTTGAGGAATTTGTTCTGGCTGAGGAGTTAGGAATTTGCCAGTGCGGATTGCCTACATAGTGAAGAACATGATAGCCCTGAGGAATTCGAACCTCAAATCCGACCGTTGCTGTGCTACGCGCCAGCTGTCCAAAATATCCTACCACCTAACAGTCATATCATTGAAGGGCATTTATGTCTTATCATGTCGGGCTGCTCCCTAGGCTATAAATAGCCGCCCCCTACAACCACTAGCTGGTTGGCTGCTCCGAGAGAAACTGACACTTGTCAATTGAGAGCATCCCATCCTCCAAGGACTTTGAGTGAAAATCATCAACTGAGGAAAACCCAAATCCCAAACACAAACACCTACAAACCCAAAATGATTGAGCATCACTGAAGAGATTGTTCCTGTGTGGAACCGACGCTTCTTATCTTTGAGGACTGTGTATCCTCCAGACGGTTAGGTGTCATGGTCTGAGCATCCAAGAGGAATTGTGGATCGCCGAGTGACCAAGTCTGTGAAGGTTTGGAAGTCACCTGTGAAGACTTACCACGAGCGTTGGGTGAGGACTGTGTGATCTTAGCTCAAGGAGAATACGGCGAGGACTTTGTGTCCGGGACTGTGTGTCCTCGAGTTTAAATACTCGGTCACTCTAACTAGATGTACAACTGTCACAGTAGTTGGAACTGGTCTACCAAATCATTGTCTTCACCAAGCCTGCTGGTTCTATTTCCTCAACCCTTTCATTTCCTCATTCATGTGTTGATGAACCTGATCATTATTGTTTGAAGACTTTGACTGAAGACTTTCTCTATTTCCTCAATCCTATTTCTTCATCACATAGTCTTCAGCCTGCTTATCCTGTTATCACGCTTTCTGTACTCTATGTTTGTTTTCATTTCATCATGATGACTATGCTATTGCTCTGGCTGAGTACTTATTCTGCTGCTAGTTGTTCGTGACTTAGGAATTTCCTCACCCTGAAATTCCTCAGTGACGAATTTGTAAGAATCGCTATTCACCCCCCTCTAATCGACTTAACGCACTTTCACATCCATCATCGCAAATGTTTTGCACCTTTTTTGATGGCTTTTTTACACCACCGTTTGTGATTAATGCATCGCACATAGTTTTGTCAAAGGGTTTCTGATCGTATTGTCGCGTTAGCAGCATCTTGCAGTAGTGTTTGCAAAGTGTGTGTGATATCAGACAATATCACAAATGGTGCGGGCAAACTAAACGTTTGTGATAGTTGCCTTATCATACACGATTTGCAATCATGAACTGTTTCTGATGTGGTACGCATCATAAACATTGCACCATAGAATAGTGTGTGCGATAGTTATCCTATACGATGATGTTACGACGACCCATCCAACACTTGTACGATGATTAGCTAATCTTTTTAATTAGTTATCACATACGGTTCGAGATAAGTGAATGTGTGTGATTGTCTACTTATCATAAATGCTCTATAATCGTGAACCATTTGTGATGGGCCGCGCATCATAAATGTAGCACCACAGAGTATCGACTGCGATGGCAATGCAAGCACAAACAAGTAGCAAGGATGGAGCGTTTGGGATATTCGAGATATCAGAAATAGTTTTATAGGGACAACTGTATGCATCATGGCTCCCTATCCCCGACGGTTATTGGGTCGTGCGGGAAGGACCCCCTATCACACACACTCACTTGGCGACGGTTCAAAATGCCGTTGCGGAAAGGGATTAAAAACATTTATATAGAACCTCGTTGTACTAGTGTTATGATCCACATGCATAAATTTTTTATAATCTTCCAAGATTGTAGGATTAACATTAACTAAAGTCATGGCCTCTCCAAACCCACTTTCATCAAAAAAATCGTAAGATTGAACACTCTCCCAATATGTGAGATTATTTTTACCTAAAGTTGACACTCTTCCAAACCCACTTTTAATACTACTGTAAACATTATTATCAATATCATATTCATCAGGGGGGCTTAAATAAAATTTCAAAATCATAAGAAGCATTATCACCCCATCATGATCATTGCAATAAGTAGTGGACATAACAAAATCATCATCCCCGAGCTTGTAGCTTTGCATATCATTAGCACAATTGACATTCATAGAATTTATAATAAGATCATTGTAATCATGCTTTTCATTCAAGGAGCTATCGAGTGTGGGTGCGATAGCAATAATTTCATTTTTTGACATAAGGAACTATAGCAAGTTCATCTCCATAAGCATCATTAATATTGACATCATGGCCATAAGAATAGCAAACATCAAATTATCTATAGATTCCTGTATACCATTATTCTCTTCAGAAGCAGCACACATTCTCCCAATGAATGCACTAACATAGGCATTAGAACCATAGTTTTCATAGCAATATTTATGTATGGCAAAATTTTCAGATTTGTAGAGAGTAGCATCATACTTTTCAATCAAAGAAGCAACTTCATAAGCATCATTAAAAGCATAAATTCTTTAATTTGTTTGATATCATAGTAACTATAAATACCTTTGCCATAAGAAGATAAGATTTCATTATCATTAAACTCACATAGGTAGGGAAGTTGTTTTTTAGGGTTCTCAGAGCAACAAGTAAAATCATGAATTTCACATAGATTCCAAGCATAGCATAGCAACAATTTATTTGATTCCATAAGAGTCCCCCTTTTTGAGACAAATGATGATGCACAAAATGAGCATGCTCATCTAATGATTTTCCCTCAACTAAACTAGTTGGGGTTTCAGCATGAGCACAAATGGATCAAAGATGATCCAAGTAGAAAACTTTAACTGGATCCATATGTATTTACTCTCCCTTTTTCTTTTCTGTCTTTGGTGTTGACATGAAGGCAAATAGCAAGCAAACAAGAAAAAAGATAATGAAAAATAATTTTGTGGTTTTGTGAAAGCGTTTTACAAGTGGGGGAGATGAAAATGAGAGGCAAATGGCAAATGAAACTAAATGCAAGGAGATGAAAGTCTGTGCGATGGTACTTGATAGGCTTTGGTGATGTCTCCCCGGCAACGGCACTGGAAATTCTTCCTGCTACTTGTGAGATGCCTTGGGATTTCCTCGAAGAGGAGAGGATGATGCAGTACAGTAGAGCTAAGTATTTCCCTCAGTTAAGAACCAAGGTTATCAATCCAGTAGGAGAACCACACAAGACCTCGTGAACAACACATACACACAAAATAACAAATACATGCACCCAACGCAAACAAGGGGTTGTCAATCCCTTGGCGGTTACTTGCAAGGATCAAATCTCGTAGTGATAGATAGATAAACAAAAACATAAAATAAAATAACAGTAAATAAATTGCAGCAAGGTATTTTTGGATTTTAATATTTGATGAAGGTAGACTCGGGGACATAGTTTTCACTAGAGGCTTCTCTCTTCAACAAAAAGCATATCATAGGTAAACAAACTACTATTGGGTAATTAATAGAAAAGTGCATAGTTATGACCATATCCAAGGAAATGATCATGTACATAGGCATCACGCCAGAGACAAGTAGATCGACTCCTACCTGCATCTACTACTATTACAACACACATTTTGATCGCTATCCAGCATGCATCTAGAGTATTAAGTTCATGAACAACGAAGTAACGCCTTAAGCAAGATGAGATGATATATACAAAGTAAAATCGAATCAATATTAATAAACCCCATCGTATTATCCTCATCTCCTCCACTTGTCAACGTCACTCTCCTCGACCTCGTCGCCCACCTCGATGCCCTCCGTGCCACCATCCTCGCCACCTTCGACCTCGTCATTGGAGGAGAGCATGATAACCTCGCCGCCCTCCGCGCTGGCAAAGATCATCCACTCCGCCTCCACGAGCTATGCATGCTGCCGGCGGAGCTCTTGCATGTAGGCCTCGGAGGTGGCCTCGGCCTCGAGGCAGTCCCACGCCTCGCGGTCCTCCTGCACCGTAGCCGAGCTCACCACCCCTGGCTCCGGCAGGATGAGGTCGACCGGATGTGTGCCCAAAGGGACATTGAGCTTAGTCACCGCGCCGTGGTAGCATACCTGCCAGCGGTCGTACTCCATGGCCGCGAGATCGGCCATGTGGAAGCTACCGAGCCACCGGTGGGTGTGGGTCACCCGATCCGTAATCTCGGCAACCCACATCCCCCACCACCGCTGCCGGACCCCGAGGTGGCACCTCGTCGGCGGTCGGGCCCGAGGGAGATGGGGAAGTCCTCAAACTGGCGTAGGAGCATGGCGGCGGGCTCTTCGGGCGACCGGCGACGACGGATCAATAAAGATCCCGCATAGGATGGGGACACCTTGACAGCCACCTCGCCAGCGTCAGGCGAAGAGGCCGCGATAAACCTCTTTCGGGCCATTGGCTCCACGACCTCCACGGCACATAGGCAGAGGCTGAGGATGGAGGCGGCAGCGGTAGTGATGGCGGCGACCTACCAATGGTTTCGAGCGAGGGAGGGTGGTGTTTGTCTGTGTGAGCGGAGGTTCTGGGGTGTGTGTGTGGAGGGGGGCAAGGTGTTGTTTGAGGAAATACCGCAGCAACTGAAAATTTTACTAGGCGGGAGTAATATGCCGGGCTACTGAAAATTTGGATCAACGGCGATCAGATATTTTTTAGATTGCAGGGGATGCAGAGGCGGGAGTAAAATGCCAGGGCTGCTGGAAATTTGGATCAAGGGAGAGAAGATATTTTTGAGATTGCGAGGGATGCGGAGGCGGGAGTAACAAGGCGGGGCTACTGAAAATTTGAATCAAGGGCGAGTAGATATTTTTGAGATTACGAGGGATGCAGAGGCGGGAGTAAAATGTCGGGGCTACTAAAAATGTGAATCAAGGGATTGAAGCAGAGCGGGAGTAACATACATCGCACACGGTCCACACATACTAATCGTGTGCTATCAAACAGAAAAACCATCCAGGCAGTTGATATTTTCAAGATACGAGGTAGTAGATACTTTCGAGAGCGGGAGGCAAGCCTCGTGGAGCCCAATCTACTGTGCTGATGTGAGTGACAGGGGCACGGGCGTGGCACAAGGGTATAACCTGAGCGAACCATGTATGTTGCATCCCCAATCGCTCACTATTGCTGCATCCAACTCGTCTGTTGTTTATAAATTTGGCAAAAAGAATAACGCGGGAAAGGGTCAGAACACGAACACACTTGCATGTGGACCAAATATATGTATCAAAAGGGAGGTTTGATGTTCAAATACCCAATGCACAACTTTGATGTGGCACCTGTTGCACAAAGCACACCATATTTCTAGTTAGCCACACCCTATGAACCCGACTTCATATCAGTGGTAAGGGAATCCTAGCTACGAATGCATGCCCCCAGATAGCTAGGTTTAAAATCTCACCCTACTGTAACACAAAATCAATAGGGTTCCATCATATCTATGGTCAACCTTCCCCTTTTGCTTCCTGACAAAGGTGGACTGTGTGCCCACCCACAAATGTGTGCTTGTCGCAGGAGATGGGTGAGACCACATACGAACCACCTGTGGGTGGCCCTATACTATATGTATGAAAAGGGTGTTCTATGATATTTAACTACCATTCACAACTTTGATGTGGTACATGTGCCTTGCAAATTAATCAGACTTCCCAACCCCACGGAGGTTGTGGGTAGTGTGAAGTAGCCCCCCCCCCCCACTCCCACACACAGACGTGTCGAGGGGAGGGCATATCACCAAAACGTAATGTAACACAGACCAAACAGAATCCAACTTGATCGTATAACCTCTCTCACTCGTTGTTGGTCAAAGTGATGGACATCCACATAGCCCCGCAAAATGGGCTAGTTTGTCGCTGATAACCTCGCAAGGGAGTACTTTCTGAAGACAAACCCCCTGTGCATGTGGCCCAATTATGTATATGGAAGTGGTGTGTGGGGTTTTGAATACGTAATGCGCAAATTTGATGTGGCACCATGCTTTGGAACCGTAAAATCCCCACACTGAGCGAGGGTTCACGACGCGTAGCATACATGCGCTCAAACTTAATTAGGCCTAGAATGATCGACCTACTATACGGTAACAAGAACTAAAGAAGAAGAATCCACCCTGGTAACCTTTCTCGTCGTTGGTCGAAATGATGGATGTCCACGCGGGCCCACAAATATATATAGGCTTGCTGCCCATAACCAAGCGAGTGATAGTGTCCAAAGACAACAATTGCATGCATGTGTCCCAAACATATTTATGGAGGTGCGTGATACATGCATATGTGCTAAATACCTAATGCACAACATTGATGTGGTGCATGCATGCGTTCAAAGTTGCATAGGTCCCCACACAGAGCCAGAGGTTCATGACGTGTCATGTGCTGTCCCCCCCTTCGATCCAGTGGGATGGATTTGTGTGTACACATGCGTTATTATATATCTAATCTCACATCATGACCTATATTGTGAGACAGACAAAAAATTAATCCCCTCCTAAGTCAAAATAATTAACCTCTCTCGCTGTCGGTGAAAGTGATGGACCAAGCTGGCTGACAGATGGAAGCATCGCTGATAACCATGTGAGTGAGTGCCAGAGGACAACCACCATCACTTGCATATGTGCCAAAACATATATATGGAGAGGTGTGTGGTTGTGATGTTTTGAATACCTAATGCACAACCTTTGATGTGGCATTTGCCTCAAAAACCGCAGAGTCCCCACACAGAGTGAGGTTCATGTGACACCTATAGTATATGTTGGTCCCATCCCCCATTTGACACGTACTATATATACTCCTACCCTAACACAGCCCTAAAAGAATTAATCATCCTTGTTCATCAAATGTGCCTCTCTCTCTCATTGGTTCAAAGTGATGAACGACGACCTCGTGGGCAGACAGGAACGAAACGTACGTCGCAAGCGAGTGAGCATCATATATAGGACTACGTACCACCGTCTACATGTGGCAGAAAGAGGTGTTTGTGTGATGTTTGAATACGCAATGCACAATTTTCATGTATATATATATATATAATATAAACACTATTCTGATCACGGGATCAGAATATTATTCTGATCACAACATGAACTTCCTGAGTTACATGCCTGAACTTCGCTCTGTAGAAACCCGACCTTCGGCCTATCTTCACAACCGTGTCTCCCCACGTGAAATATTCTGGTTAGTTGTATTCTATATGATGTAAGTGTAATCTAGAAACGGTTTTTAGCAACTAAATGCATGTTTTAAATAGGAATCTCGCTCGTTAGAGGATTTTGCTCTCGGGTCGTGATGAAATTGCGTTTTTTGCAATTTTACTGCGTGAGTTGTTCGACATGAACTTCCCCTTGTGCTAGGTTGAACTTCGGCCAACATTGCCCAATTGGGGCTTGCGATATACCGTTGGAAAGCTATGGACACGAGTATCGTGACCCAAGTTAAAATTTTGGCAAAATGTAAGCGGTTTAAGAGCAGTTTTGAAAACTTTTTTTCTTCATACAAAAAACGTGAATCCTATTTTCGATCGCATTTCTAAACCGTTTATCGGAATGAGGCAAATAATATGGCATTGGAAAGCTGCTGCAAAACCGCTCCTTCCACATGTTGAAAGTTTTCTCTAATTCCCTATGGATAAAGAGTAATTTGGAAAATCGTAAAATTTCGCAAACTGAACAGCCGAGTTCGTATTTTTGATGTCATTTATAAATGACTAATCCAATTGAAGCAAATGATATGGCGTTGGAAAGCTTATGAAAATGCGCTGCTTTTTCATGTTAAAAGTTTATTCTAATTTGCAACGGTTAAAAACAAATTCACAAAACAATACAAGTACCACCGAGTTCGTATTTTCAAGCTAATTTTTAACCGTACGTCCGAATGCAGCAAATGATATGGCGTTGGAAAGATTGAGGAAATGCAAAACTTTTTTGTATATATTGTTTCTCCCAATTCCTTATGGTTTTAAGTCAAATTTGAAAATGGCTAAAAATGTATTTTCGTCGTAATTTCTACAAAATTTATCGGATTGGGGCAAATAATATACTGTTGAAAAGCTACAGAACATGCGAAACTTTTTCATGTTGATTGTTTTCTCTAATTCCTAGCCATTTTCAAGTAATTTCAAAAATAGCAAGATCATTCATTCTGCCTCTATCGCAAAACGGATTCTTCGAAAATGCACTGCGTGAAGAACTTGAACTTCTCGGCATGTCTACTTGAACTTCACTCTATTTTTCTCGTGCTTTTTTCGCTCGTAGCTCTCCATCCACTACTCGTAGCTCTCCATCCAGTCACCGGAATTGAGCAAGTAATATCCACATGGAAAGCTGCTATAAACACGCAACTTTCCCATGTTGATCATTTTTTCATACTCGCGAAGGTTTTAAATTTTTTTAATCTGAAATTCGTTCAGTGTAGTAGTTGAACTTCCTCCTGTCTTCACGTTGAACTTCTGTGACGTATTTTTGTTTGTAATTTTCTCATGCATTTTGTCAGTGTTACACAAATGATATTCCTTTTGTACAAACCTCTCTCACAATAAGTTTTTTAACTTTCCCCGACCAAGGACTTGAACTTATAACAAAAAAATTGGACCTTGCCTTTTTAATTCATTTTTCACATATTAAACACACCCCATGTAGTACATGAACTTTTTCCATTTTTATAATTTGATTTTGTTATTTTCTTTTTGAAATCAAATTGCTCCCAAACAATAATTGAACTTCTTTATGGATTGAGAAAATTATTTTACAATGCAAAAAAAGCAATTTCTTTTTTGTGTTTTCGTACATGGAAATACAAGGTGAACCTCTCTCACAACAATTTTTTAACTTCCTCGGAAATAGCACTTGAACTTCTTTTAACAAACCTTTTAAACTTTTATTTTTCTATACTTTTAATCTCACATGAAATGCAATCCTTGTAGTACTTGAACTTCTTGTTGTTTTCACTATGAACTTCTTTCAACAGATAAGAATTTTTTTGAATACATGAAAACGTGTTTTAAATTGTATACATGAAAATTTTAAACCATTCATCGAAATGTGGCAGATAATATACCCCGGTGGAAAGCTTATGAATAGTAGCAAGTTTTTCATGTAAACATTTGTTACAAATTTGTTGTCGTTTGAGAGCAATTTTTAAAATGGCAAAACAACGTTGTTTTTTGCATTTTAAAACAACATGTAAATGAACGACGGGCGTCTATTAAATATAATTTTTGATCCGTGCACGGTGGAGCACGTGAACTTATTGCAACAAACCTTTTAGGCTTTCAGTTTTGCATTCTTTTATTCTCTTATGAAACGCATTCCGTGTAGTAGTTGAACTTCCCGCTGTTTTCACCTTGAACTTCTGTCACGTTTTTCTGTTCATTATTCCCAACCTATACATCGGGGTTGCACAAATAATGTACCTTTGCAAACCGACTGAAAAGACATAACCTTTTCTAATACGGTTAAGCTTTTGTTTCGAACACACATGCACCATTTTTGTTTAACCGTTTTTTGGAATAACAATATTTTATACACCTTGAAAAGTAGTTGAATATGAGAAACTTTTTAGTGTAGAGCATTTTTGTTTTAAGTTTGTAATGGATTGAGATAATTATTTTAATTCACAAAAACAACATTTTTTCGTTTTTGGACATGTAAATACATGGTGAACCTCTCTCACAAGTATTTTTGAACTTCCCCTGGCAAAGCACTTGAACTTCTCACAACATTTTTTTAGAGTTTTACCTTTTATTTATTTTTTTGTCATATGAAACACACACACCATGTAGCACGTGAACTTCTGGCTGTTATCACTTCGAACTACTCTCTGCTTTTTTAGCCCCAAGTCCTAAAATAATCATCAAAATTAGGCATGTAAATCCTAGGTTTTTTTGTCTTTGAACTTCTCTATTTTTTTAGTTTGAACTTCTTAGTTTTATTCTTATAAAAGGAAAAAAATGTCTTTTAAGTAAGCATCATACAACCTTTTTAAAATTGAACTTCAAACGTTAATTTTGCTTGGAAACAAAGAAAAAATTGAGTTTGTTGTATACATCAAACTATTTCAATTTTTAATATGACATTATTGATATCCTTTTTTAAATGGAATTGCTCCAAAAAATTATAATGCAAAAAATGACGCTACCCTTTAGAGCATCTCCAACAGCCGATATATACGCGTCTTGCTGAAAAAGTAGTGGTTTTATCGCGCGCTATCGTTCCGGGCGCTCCAGCGGACGCGCAAAAACCGCGCGCGCGGCATATGTAATTCAGCACGCTGGCGGAATTGCCATCGCGTGCCGCTTATTTGCTGCGCCCGCTCCCGCGCGCTAGACTCTCAAGCGCTCGCGCGCAACTTCGCCCAGCCATCCAGCCGTGCTGCCGCCGCCGCCCGCGCCACCCCATTTTTCGGGCGACCGTTCCGGCGCTTCCCCGGTTTCTTCACGCACGGCCGCAGCTTCCTCCCTCTATCTCTAGTCAGCGTCGCCTGTCGCGCACAGCAGTCCTCCGACGAACAGTGCCGACCGCCCACCACCGCTTGGCGCCCGCAAGGTGTTCGACAAAAGGCCCGCAAGGTATGTATTGCTTCCAACTTCCACATTTTTACATGAAATTTGGTGCATATTGTTTATAGCCTAGTTTTGAACATTTTAGATGAGTTTGTCATATGATTCTTCCGGAGAAGAATTTGATATGGAAGAGGAGGGGGATCTTGCAATGATCCTAGCTATGCACATCAATAAAAAAAATGAAGCACGGTGGTTCGGTTATGGGTCGGCAGAAAATTTGGACGGATAGGATTGATGCCCACAACAGATTGACGAGGCACTATTTTGTGGAGAATCCCACATACCCCGAGTCGTACTTTCGTCGCCAGTTTAGGATGACACCGAGTTGTTCAGGCGCATTGCAGAGAAACTAGTGAGCCATGACCGGTTTTTTCAGCAGAGGAGGAATGCCGCCGGAGAGCTCGGGCATAGCACCTTTCAGAAGGTGACAGTCGCTTTGTGTATGTTGGCATACAGTATCCCCACTGATCTAGTTGATGATCACTTGGCCATGGGTGAGAGCCAAGCCATCATGTGTGGCAAGCGCTTCGCAGTCGGAATTGTGCATGTGTTTGGCCCGGAGTACTTGAGAACTCCCAATGCTGAAGACGTCGCAAGGCTATTGGAGATGAACAAAGCTCGCGGGTTCCTAGGTATGCTTGGCTCAATAGATTGCATGCATTGGAGTTGGATGAATTGTCCAAAGGCATGGCATGGCCAATTCCACGGACAAAAAAAGGGTTCCACTATAATCCTTGAAGCGGTGGCTGATCAAGAGACTTGGATTTGGCATGCTTTTTTTGGAATGCCTGGATCTTTGAATGACAGCAATGTTGTCAACCGGTCACCACTAATGAGTAAGATTGAAAATGGTGAACTGCCACCAGTGCAGTTTGTAGCTAATGGTCGTACATACAACCATGGCTACTATCTTGTGGATGGCATCTACCCAAAGTGGCAAACATTTGTGAAGCCGTTGAAAAAACAGGAAGGTAAGAAATATCTTGATTTCCACAATGCTCAGGCGGCGGCTAGAAAAGATGTGGAGAGAGCTTCTGGGATTTTGCAAGCCCAATTTGATATTGTGAGAGGACCGGCTAGATTTTGGGATCAGAAGATGCTTTGGTACATAATGCACGCTTGTGTGATCATGCACAACATGATCATCAAGAATGAGCATGGCCAAGATGTAGACTACTCTCACTATGAGCTCTTGGAACATCCCGTGTGAGTGCGGCGGAGGGTGGTCCATTTTGTTGCCTCCTATCATGCAATTCGATGTCCGGCAGCGCACAATGAACTCAAGAAGGATCTCATTAAGGAGTGGTGGGCTTGGAATGGACGCCAAAGAACATCATGATTTGTGCATTTGATGTTGTATTGTTGGACTATTTGTTGTATTTCATGAAAGATACTATTTGTTTGAGTTGTAATAAATTGAACTATTTATTTTAAACTTGATTGAATGATGTTTGTGATTTAAATTATATGCCATGTCTTTGTTTTGTGGATGTGTTGTGTACAAAATGCAACAACTGTGATGCTCCGGCTGCTCGCGCGTGCGGCATTTTAGCGCACTGCTGGAGCTGCACGCGTGCACTGCATTTTAGCACGGCTCCCGGAGCCAGCGCTGCGCGCCATGCCAAACCTGGCGATGGGCGCGCCGCAAAACAGATTTTAGTGCGGCGCGCGTTGGCCGGCTGTTGGGATGCTCTTATCAATGGAAAAAATCTGAATTTTTATAGACATCAAAGTGCTCCATTTTTTCAATTTTTGAACCTCTTTCTGTATTTTTAGAAATAGGAAAATAGGAGTTTTGTAAAAAATGAAAAACTTCTTCGTTATTTGGAACTAAACTTGGTTTATTCATTCCTAACCGGAAAATTATGAGTTTTTGTAATAAATATTGAACTGCTCCATTTTATGAAATTGAACTTCCTGGTTTATTATTTAGTAACGAGGAAAATCTGACTTTTTTCATATGCATTGAACTACTCTAATTTTTTAAAATTGAAATTCTTCGTTTTTTTAATTTGGACTTGTTGGTGTTAATCATTTGTAACAGAATAAATCCTAGTTTTGTAATAAACATGGCACAACTTCTTTCGTTATTTCGAATTCAACTTCTTTGTTTATTCATGTTTTATTGTTTTAGAAATGAGATTTGTTTTACTTTTTATGAACATCGAACCTCTCTATGAATTCAATTTGAACTTCTTGGTTTATTTATATTTTGTAAAATGGAAAAAAATATCCATTTATAAAAGTTCAATTTTTTATTTTTGAATTTTCTGGTTTTCTAGAATCATTAAATTATTGTGGTTTTAAACCTTGTACTTCTCTGTTTTTCTAGTTTGACTTTCTTAGTTTTTGTTTTCTGGAGACCATTTTTTTAGTTCATTATTTAAAATGAAAAATTCAAACCAGGCATCAAACCACCCATTTTTCTAAATTTGAACTTCAAGGTTTTTTGTGGATACGGGGAAAATCTGTTTTAATAAGTAGTGAAATTCTCTATTTTCTTAAATTGGACTTTCTTGGTCTTTAAATTTGAACTTCTTCGTTTTTAGTTTTCTAGAAATAGAAAAAATTATTTTTAATTAACTTTGAATTTTGATATTGTTTCAATTTCGACTTCTTGTTTTTCTTTTAGGTAAATGTGGAAAATTTTAATTTTGTTTTTTGGTAAATTTTGTGTAGTGTTTGTTGTAAAATTTTCAATTATTTCTTTTTTCTTAAAGTGGTTTTTTCCTTTTTACATATAAACTTCCAAGAGTTGATTGTGTTATTTTTTCCAAAAAAAGTTTCGTGCAAGGACATATATGATAGTTTTCTTTGTACATATCAATTTTGTAGATGAAACATTCTATCGTGTTACATATTCTTGAACTTTTTAATTTTTTTATATTTGAACTTGTTTCTTTTTATACACAAAAATAAAATAAAACCACCTGTTTTTTGTACGAACACACACAGAATGCAATCACGAAAATAAAACCAAATTTTATGTCGTGCGTTTGAGGAATGAAAATTACAGAACACTGCATTGAGGCATAACCTCGAGAACACTACAGGCACTTACCTACCTACAATCCCCAATCAAGGCACTTGGAGTTCTTTTCCAGGCACGGTGCATGCACACACATAGAGTGCCAAAGGAACTTGAACACAGAAGGGACGGTCACTGTCGTGGGCACATGCAGTTCAGCTCCTTCAGATGAGGAAGAAGGTAGGGTGACCGGGTGTGGAACTGCACCGGATCAGAGAGGGGAGGCACTTGGCCCCATGGCGTTAGGCGAAGGACGATGGGTTTGGGCGGTGGGGAGGAGCTCCATGGTGGCGACTGGAGGATCTCGGCCACGCGGTGGAGCGGGGATCCCAGGGTGCGGGGTGGGTGCGACGACCGGGATTCAGAGCGCCTAGGCCACACAGGTGGTGTCGGAGGACAATGGGGTGGCGGCACGGGCGATTGCAGCGGGCAAATACAGGTACGGGGGTGGATGCATCCCAGGGCGGGGCGGGGGTGGCGGATGCATCCCAGAGGTTGAAGCAGGGGCAGGCGGTCGAAGTAGGGGAGGGAGGAAGGCGGTTGTGGCAAGGAATCCTGGTCGGCGGCGGCGCGGTTCACTAGGGCTGGGGCCGGCACCGATGGGGGTGGGTTGGGGCGCCTTCACACTAGGCAGTTGAGGGAGGTAGGCGGGTGGAGGTGGGAGGGTGGGGTCCCGGGCAGATTGGGATTTTTTTTCTTTTTCGCGAGTTCGGGAGCATCGCTTAGGGTCCTATATAGAGCACCGTGATCCAAATAACTATTCTGATCCTGGGATCAGAAATAGTGTTATATATATATACCTCGGAAACCGAAAAGTCCCCACTGGGAGCGAGGTTTATGATGCGTGGTACGTGCGCCCATTCGACGCGTGGTATATATATACTTATAATGTATAACACAAACAAAAAAAAAGAAACGTCATTCCTTGATGGTCAAATTAACCTCTCTCTCATTCGGTCAAAGTGATGGAGGACAAACTCGCGGGCCCATAGATGGAAGCATTGCATGCGAGTGAGTTCCTGTAGGTCAACCACCAGCTGCATGGTATTCCGTGATGTTTGAATACCAATGCACAACTTTGATGTGGCACCACCTCGGGAACCGGAAAGTCCCCACATGGAGTGAGTTTATGATACATATAGAGACAGAGTATACATGTTGCCCCCTCTTTGACATGTACTACATACTCCTACCGTGCATATACGTAACACGAACGAAAAAAGAACCATTCTTGTTGGTCAAATTAATTAA
Source organism: Triticum dicoccoides (assembly GCF_002162155.2). Lineage (NCBI taxonomy): Eukaryota > Viridiplantae > Streptophyta > Magnoliopsida > Poales > Poaceae > Triticum > Triticum dicoccoides. The sequence continues at coordinate 342,493,385 of NC_041385.1, forward strand.
CCTCTCTCTCACTGTACGTTCAATTGATCGACGGCGACCTCGCGGGCCCATAGAGAGAGTCACACACGAGCGAGTGCCATAGGACAACCACCGCGTGCATGTGCCCATGTGTTTTCTGATGTATGAATACCCAATGCACAACTTTGACGTGGCACATGCTTTGTGATGTCTACTACACAACTTGTTCTTGTAGACTGGTGTTGGGCCTCCAAGCGCAGCGTTTTGTAGGACAGTAGCAAATTTCCCTCAAGTGGATGACGTAAGGTTTATCAACCCGTGGGAGGCATAGGATGAAGATAGTCTCTCTCAAACAACCCTGCAACCAAAATAACAAAGAGTCACTTGTGTCCGCAACACACCCAATACAATGGTAAATTGTATAGGTGCACTAGTTTAGCAAACAGATGGTGATACAAGTGTAGTAATGATAGTAGATATTGATTTTTGTAATAGGTACAATAAAAACAGCAAGGTAGCAAGTAAGAAAAGTGGGCACAAATGGTATTGCAATGCTTGAAAATGAGCCTAGGGTCCGTACTTTCGCTAGTGCAATCTCTCAACAATGCTAATATAATTGGATCATATAACCATCCCTCAACGTGCGATCAAGAATCACTCTGAAGTTCCTATCTAGCGGAGAACATAAGAAGAAATTGTTTGTAGGGTACGAAACCACCTCAAAGCTATTCTTTCCGATCAATCAATCCTAGAGTTCGTACTAAAATAACACCAAGCTATTCTTTCTGATCGATCTAGCCAAGAGTTCGTACTAAAATAACACCATATGATACACGTCAACCAACTCTAGTGTCACCTAGATACTCCAATGTCACCACGAGGAGTTGATTATACGATATGCATCAAACAATTTCAGATTCATAAAACTTAATCCAACAAAAGGAACCTCAAAGAGTGCCCCAAGATTTCTACCGAAGAAACAAAGACGAGAACATGCATCAACTTCTATGCATACATTACCCCAATATCACCTCGGGAATCCATGAGTTGAGTGCCAAAACACATATCAAGTGAATCAATATGATACCCCATTGTCACCACGAGTATGCATAGCAAGACATATATCAAGTGCTCTCTAATCCATAAGAAGTATGCAATCCGATGAAATGAAACCTCAAAGGGAAAACTCAATTCACAACAAGATAGGGAGGGGAAAACACCATATGATCCAACTATATTAACAAAGCCCACAATACATCAAGATCCTGACATCTCAACAACATGAGAGAGAGAGATTAAACACATAGCTATTGGTACAAGCCCTCAGCCCTGAGGGTGGACTACTCCCTTCTCATCATGGTGGCCACCGAGATGATGAACATGGCCACCGGTGATGATTTCCCCCTCCGGCGGAGTGCCGGAACGGGGTCTAGATTGATTTTTTGTGGCTACAAAGGCTTGCAGTGGCAGAACTTCTAATCTAGGGTTATTTCTGATGGTTTCTCTATTTATTGGATTTTTGGCGTCCGTTTCATGCGAAAATGGGCCTCGAGGTGATCACAACCAATCGGTGCAAGCCAGGCCCCTCTGGCGTGCCCTTGTGGGTTGTGCCATAAAATATAAACACTATTCTGATCACGGGATCAAAATACTATTCTGATCACAACATGCACTACCTGAGTTACACGCCTGAACTTCGCTCTGTAGAAACCCGACCTTCGGCCTATCTTCGCAAGCGTGTCTCCCCACGTGAACTATTCTGGTTAGTTGTATTCTATATGATGTAAGTGTATTCTAGAAATGGTTTTTAGCAACTAAATGCATGTTTTAAATAGAAATCTCACTCGTTAGCAGAATTTGCTCTCGGGTCATGATGAAAGTGCATTTTTTGCAATTTTACTGCCTGAGTTGTTCGACCTGAACTTCCCCCTGTGCTAGGTTGAACGTCGGCTAACATTGCCCAAATGGGGCTTGTGATATACCATTGGAAAGCTATGGATACAAGTATCATGACTCAAGTTAAATTTTTGGCAAAATGTAATAAGAGCAGTTTTGAAAACCTTTTTTCTTCATACAAAAAACGTGAATCCTATTTTCAATCGCATTTCTAAACCGTTTATCGAAATGAGGCAAATAATATGGCATTGGAAAGCTGATGCAAAACTGCTCCTTCCACATGTTGAAAGTTTTCTCTAATTCCCTATGGATAAAGAGTAATTGGGAAAATCGTAGAATTTCGCAAACCGAACAACCGAGTTCATATTTTTGATGTCATTTATAAAAGGCTAATCCAATTGAGGCCAATGATATGGTGTTGGAAAGCTTATGAAAATGCTCAACTTTTTCATGTTAAAAGTTTTTTTCTAATTTGCAACGGTTAAACTAATTCACAAAACAATACAAGTACCACCGAGTTCGTAGTTTTGAGCTAATTTTTAATCGTACGTCCGAATGCAGTAAATGTTATGGCGTTGGAAAGCTTGAGGAAATGCGAAACTTTTTTGTATGTATTGTTTCTCCCAATTCCTTATGGTTTTAAGTCAAATTTGAAAATGGCTAAAAATGTATTTTCGTCGTAATTTCTACAAACTTTATCGGATTGGGGCAAATAATATACTGTTGAAAAGCTACAGAACATGCGAAACATTTTCATGTTGATGGTTTTCTCTAATTTCTAGCCATTTTCAAGTAATTTCAAAAATAGCGAGATCATTCATTCCACCTCTATCACAAAACAGATTCTTCGAAAACGCACTGCGTGAAGAACTTGAACTTCTCGGCATGTCTACTTGAACTTCGCTCTATTTTTCACGTGCTTTTTTCACTCGTAGCTTCTCCATCCACTGCTCGTAGCTCTCCATCCACTCACCGGAATTGAGCAAGTAATATCCACATGGAAAGCTGCTATAAACACGCAACTTTCCCATGTTGATCAATTTTTCATACTCGCGAAGGTTTTAAAAGTTTTTAATATGAACTTCGTTCAGTGTAGTAGTTGAACTTCCTCCTGTTTTCACGTTGAACTTATGTGACGTATTTTTTTTGTAATTTTCTCATCCATTTTGTCAGTGTTACACAAATGATATTCCTTTTGTACAAACCTCTCTCACAATAAAACTTTAACTTTCCCCGACCAAGGACTTGAACTTATAACAAAAAAAATTGGACCTTGCCTTTTAATTCATTTTTCACATATTAAACACACCCCATGTAGTACATGAACTTTTTCCATTTTTATAATTTGAATTTTTTTATTTTCTTTTTAAAATCAAATTGATCCTGAACAATAACTGATCTTCTTTGTGGATTGAGAAAATTAGTTTAAAATGCAAAAAAACAATTTCTTTTTTGTGTTTTCGAACATGGAAATACAAGGTGAACCTCTCTCACAACAATTTTTTAACTTCCTCGGAAATAGCACTTGAACTTCTTTTAACAAACCTTTTAACCATTTATTTTTCTATACTTTTATTCTCACATGAAATGCAATCCTTGTAGTACTTGAACTTCTCGTTGTTTTCACTATGAACTTCTTTCAACATATAAGAATTTTTTTGAATACATAAAAACGTGTTTTAAATTGTATACATGAAAATTTTAAACCATTCATCAAAATGTGGCACATAATATACCCCAGTGGAAAGCTTATGAATAGTAGCAAGTTTTTCATGTAAACATGTGTTACAAATTCGTTGCCATTTGAGAGCAATTTTTAAAATGGCAATGTTGTTTTTTGCATTTTAAAACAACATGTAAATGAACGACAGACGTCTATTAAATATAATTTTTGAACCGTACGGTGGAGCACGTGAACTTATTGCAACAAACCTTTTAGGCTTTCAGTTTTGCATTCTTTTATTCTCTTATGAAACACATTCCGTGTAGTAGTTGAACTTCCCGATGTTTTCACCTTGAACTTCTGTCACGTTTTTCTGTTCGTAATTCCCAACCTATACATCGGGGTTGCACAAATAATATACCTTTGCAAACCGACTGAAAAGACATAACCTTTTCTAATACGGTTAAGCTTTTGTTTCGAACACACATGCACTATTTTTGTTTTAACAATTTTTTGGAATAACAATATTTTATACACCTTGAAAAGTTGTTGAATATGAGAAACTTTTTAATGTAGAGCATTTTTGTTTTAAATTTGTAAAGGATTGAGAGAATTATTTTAATTCACAAAAACAACATTTTTTCGTTTTTGGACATGTAAATACATGGTGAACCTCTCTCACAAGTATTTTTGAACTTCCCCTGGCAAAGCACTTGAACTTCTCGCAACAATTTTTTTAGAGTTTTACCTTTTATTTATTTTTTTTGTCATATGAAACACACACACCATGTAGCACGTGAACTTCAGGATTATCAGTTTGAACTGCTCTCTGCTTTTTTTAGCCCCAAGTCCTAAAACACTCATCAAAATGGGGCATGTAAATCCTAGGTTTTTTTCTTTGAACTTCTCTATTTTTTTAGTTTGAACTTCTTAGTTTTATTCTTACAAAAGGAAAAATGTCTTTTAAGTAAACATCATACAACCTTTTTAAAATTGAACTTCAAACGTTAATTTTGCTTGGAAACAAAGAAAAAATTGAGTTTGTTGTATACATCAAACTATTTCAATTTTTAATATGAAATTATTGATATTATTTTTTTAAATGGAATTGCTCCAAAAAATTATAATGCAAAAAATGACGCTACCCTTTAGAGCATCTCCAATAGTCGCGCTATATACGCGCTGCGCTCGAAAAGTTGTGGTTTTACCACGCGCGCTACCGTTCCGGGCGCTCTAGCGGCCACGCAAAAACCACGTGCGCGACATATGTAATTCAGTGCGCGGGCGGAATTGCCATCGTGCGCCGCCTATGTGCTGTGCCCGCTCCCGTGCGCTGGAGTCTCGAGCACTCGCGCGCAACTTCACCTACCCATCCAACCACGCTGCCGCCGCCGCCCGTGCCACCCCATTTTTCCGGCGATCGTTCCGGCGCTTCCCCGGTTTCTTCACGCGCGGCCACGGCTTCCTCCCTCTCTCTCTAGTCAGCGTCGCCCGTCGCGCACGTCAGTCCTCCGATGAATAGTGCCCGACCACCCACCGCCGCTTGGCGCCCGTAAGGTATTCGACAAAAGGCCCGCAAGGTATGTATTGCTTCCAACTTCCACATTTTTACGTGAAATTTGGTGCATGTTGTTTATAGCCTAGTTTTGAACATTTTAGATGACTTTGTCATATGATTCTTCCAAAGAAGAACTTGATTAGGAACAGGAGGAGGATCTTGCAATGATCCTAGCTATGCACATCAATAAAAAACCAAAGCACGGTGGTTCGGTTACGGGTCGGCAGAAAATTTGGAGGGATAGGATTGATGCCCACAACATATTGATGAGGCACTATTTTGTGGAGAATCCCACATACCCTGAGTCATACTTTCATCGCCGGTTTAGGATGAGCACCGAGTTGTTCAGGCGCATTGCAGAGAAACTAGTGAGCCATGACCGGTCTTTTTAGCAGAGGAGGAATGCCGCCGGAGAGCTCGGGCATAGCACCTTGATTTCCACAATGCTCAGGCGGCGGCTAGAAAAGATGTGGAGAGAGCTTCTGGGATTTTGCAAGCCCAATTTGATATTGTGAGAGGACCGGCTAGATTTTGGGATCAGAAGATGCTTTGGTACATTATGCACGCTTGTGTGATCATGCACAACATGATCATCGAGAATGAGCATGGTCAAGATGTAAACTACTCTCACTATGAGCTCTTGGAACATCCCGTGCGAGTGCGGCGGAGGGCTGAAAGCGTGGCCAGTTTTGTTGCCTCCTATCATGCAATTCGACGTCCGGTAGCGCACAGTGAACTCAAGAAGGATCTCATTGAGGAGTGGTGGGCTTGGAATGGCCGCCAAAGAACATCATGATTTGTGTGTTTGATGTTGTATTGTTGGACTATTTGTTGTATTTCATGAAAGATACTATTTGTTTGAGTAGTAATAAATTGAACTATTTATTTTAAACTTGGTTGAATGATGTTTGTGATTTGAATTATATGCCATATGTTTGTTTTGTGGATGTGTTGTGTACAAAATGTAACAAATGTGATGCTCCGGCTGCTCGCGCGTGCTGCATTTTAGTGCACTACTGGAGCTGCGTGCGTGCACTGCATTTTAGCGCGGCTCCTTGAGCCAACGCTGCGCGCCACGCCAAACCTGGCGATGGGCGCGCCGCAAACCAAATTTTAGTGCGCCGCGCATTAGCCGACTGTTGGGGATGCTCTTATCAATGGAAAAAATCTGAATTTTTATAGACATCAAACCGCTCCATTTTTTCAACTTTTGAACCTCTTTGTGTATTTTTAGAAATGGGAAAATAAGAGTTTTGTAAAATATGACAAACTTCTTCGTTATTTCGAAATGAACTTGGTTTATTCATTACTAACCGGAAAATTATGAGTTTTTGTAATAAATATTGAACTGCTCCATTTTATGAAATTTAACATCCTGGTTTATTATTTAGTAACGAGGAAAATCTGACTTTTTCATATACATTGAACTACTATATTTTTTAAAAATTGAACTTCTTCGTTTTTTTAATTTGGACTAGTTGGTGTTAATCATTTGTAACAGAATACATTGTAGTTTTGTAATAAACATGGCACAACTTCTTTCGTTATTTCGAATTGAACTTCTTAGTTTATTCGTGTTTTATTGTTTTAGAAATGAGATTTGTTTTACTTTTTTTGAACATCGAACCTCTATATTAATTCAATTTGAACTTCTTGGTTTATTTATATTTTGTAAAATGGAAACAAATATCCATTTATAAAAGTTCATTTTTTATTTTTGAATTTTCTGGTTTTTTAGAATCATTAAATTATTGTGGTTTTAAACCATGTACTTCTCTGTTTTTGTAGTTTGACTTTCTTAGTTTTTGTTTTCTGGAAACCATTTTTTAGTTCATTATTTAAAATGAAAAATTCAAACCAGGCATCAAACCACCCATTTTCTAAATTTGAACTTCAAGGTTTTTTGTGGATACAGGAAAAATCTGTTTTAGTAAGTAGTGAAATTCTCTATTTTCTTAAATTGGACTTTCTTGGTCTTTCAAATTGAACTTCTTCGTTTTTAGTTTTCTAGAAACAGAAAAAAAAATTAATTAACTTTGAATTCTGATATTGTTTCAATTTCGACTTCTTGTTTTTGTTTTATGTAAATGGGGGAAATTTTAATTTTGTTTTTTGGTAAACTTTGTGTAGTGTTTGTGGTAAACTTTCCAATTGTTTTTTTCTTAAAGTGGTTTTTTCCTTTTTACATATAAACTTCCAAGTGTTGATTGTGTTATTTTTTCCAAACAAAGTTTCGCTCAAGGACATATATGATAGTTTTCTTTGTACATATCAATTTTGTACATGAAACATTCTATCGTGTTACATATTCTTGAACTTTTTTTATATATTTGAACTTTTTTCTTTTTATACACAAAAATAAAATAAAACCACCTGTTTTTTGTATGAACACACACATAATGCAATCATGAAAATAAAACCAAATTTGATGTCGTGCGTTTGAGGAATGAAAACTACAGAACACTGCATTGAGGCATAACCTTGAGCACACTACAGGCGTTTGCCTACCTACAATCCCCACTGAAGGCACTTGGAGTTCTTTTCTAGGCACGACGCACGCGCACACATAGAGCGCCAAACGAACTTGAACACAGAAGGGACGGTCACTATCGTGGGCACATGTAGTTCAACTCCTTCAGATGGGGAAGAAGGTAGGGTGACCGGGTGAGGAACTGCACCGGATCAGAGAGGGGAGGCACTTGGCCCCGTGGCGTTAGGTGAAGGATGACGGGTTTGGGCGGTGGGGGAGGAGCTCCATGGTGGTGGCTGGAGGATCTCGCCCACGCGGTGGAGCGGGGATCCCAGGGTGCGGGGTGGGTGCGGCGACCGGGATTCAGTGCGCCTAGGCCACGCAGGTGGTGTCAAAGGACAGTGGGGCGGCGGCACGAGTGATCGCAGCAGGCAGATCCAGGGACGGTGGCGGATGCATCCTAGGGCGGGCGGGGGCGGTGGATGCATCCCAAATGTTGAAGCAGGGGCAGGCGGTCGAAGTAGGGGAGGGAGGAAGGCGGATGTGGCAAGTAATCCTGGTCGGCGGCAGCGCGATTCACCTGGGTTGGGGTCGGCG
>NC_041385.1:342501722-342669028 GCF_002162155.2 Triticum dicoccoides
AAACCAAAAAGTCCCCACTGGGAGCGAGGTTTATGATGCGTGGTACGTGCGCCCATTCGACGCGTGGTATATATATACTTATAATGTATAGCAAAAACAAAAAAGAAACGTCATTCCTTGATGGTCAAATTAACCTCTCTGACATTGGGTCAAAGTGATGGAGGACAACCTCGCGGGCCCACAGATGGAAGCGTCACACGCGAGTGAGTTCCTGTAGGTCAACCACCAGCATCATGGTATTCCGTGATGTTTGAATACCAATGCACAACTTTGATGTGGCACCTGCCTCGGGAACCGGAAAGTCCCCACATGGAGTGAGTTTATGACACATATATAGAGAGGTATAGATGTTGGCCCCTCTTTGACATGTACTACATACTCCTAACGTGCATATACGTAACACGAACAAAAAAAGAACCATTCTTGTTGGTCAAATTAATTAACCTCTCTCTCACTGTACATTAAGTTGATCGACGATGACCTCGCGGGCCCACAGAGAGAGTCACACACGAGCCAGTGTCATAGGACAACCACCGCATGCATGTGCTCGTGTGTTTTGTGATGTATGAATACCCAATGCACAACTTTGACGTGGCACATGCTTTGTGATGTCTACTACACAACTTGTTCTTGTAGACTGCTGTTGGGCCTCCAAGTGCAGCATTTTGTAGGACAGTAGAAAATTTCCCTCAAGTGGATGACATAAGGTTGATCAATCCGTGGGAGGCATAGGATGAAGATGGTCTCTCTCAAACAACCCTACAACCAAAATAACAAAGAGTCACTTGTGTCCGCAACACACCCAATACAATTGTAAATTGTATAGGTGCACTATTTAGCAAACAGATGGTGATACAAGTGTAGTGATGATAGTAGATATTGAATTTTTAATAGGAACAACAAAAAACAGCAATGTAGCAAGTAAGAAAAGTGAGCACAAACTGTATTGCAATGCTTGAAAATGAGCCTAGGGTCCGTACTTTCGCTAGTGCAATCTCTCAACAATGCTAATATAATTGGATCATATAACCATCCCTCAACATGCGATGAAGAATCACTCTGAAGTTCCTATCTAGCAGAGAATATAAGAAGAAATTGTTTGTAGGGTACGAAACCACCTCAAAGCTATTCTTTCTGATCAATCAATCCTAGAGTTAGTACTACAATAACACCAAGCTATTCTTTCTGATCGATCTAACCAAGAGTTCTTACTAAAAATAACACCATATGATACACATCAACCAACTCTAATGTCACCTAGATACTCCAATGTCACCATGAGGAGTTGATTATATGATATGCATCAAACAATTTCAGATTCATAACTCAATCCAAAAAGGAACCTCAAAGAGTTCCCCAAGATTTCTACCGGAGAAACAAAGACGACAACATGCATCAACCCCTATGCATACATTACCCCAATATCATCTCGGGAATCCGTGAGTTGAGTGCCAAAACACATATCAAGTGAATCAATATGATACCCCATTGTCACCATGGGTGTTCATAGCAAGACATATATCAAGTGCTCTCTAATCCATAAAAAGTATACAATCCAATGAAACGAAACCTCAAAGGGAAAACTCAATTCACAACAAGATAGGGAGGGGAAAACACCATATGATCCAACTATATTAACAAAGCCCACAATACATTAAGATCGTGACATCTCAATAACATGAGAGAGAGAGAGAGAGATTAAACACATAGCTATTGGTACAAACCCTCAGCCCCGAGGGTGGACTACTCCCTTCTCATCATGGTGGCCACCGGGATGATGAACATGGCCACCGGTGATGATTTCCCCCTCCGACGGAGTGCCCGAACGGGGTCTAGATTGATTTTTTGTGGCTACAAAGGCTTGCAGCGGTGGAACTTCTGATCTAGGGTTATTTCTGATGGTTTCTCTATTTATTTGATTTTTTGGCGTCGGTTTCATGCGAAGATGGGCCTCGAGGTGACCACAACCAACCGGTGCAAGCCAGGCCCCTCTAGCGTGCCCTTGTGGGTTGTGCCCACCTCGTTGCTATTCAGGCCCTCCCATAAAGCTTTTAGTGCCTCTTTTGTTCCAAAAAAACGTCAAAAAGTTCTATTGCATTTGGAGAGTTTGTATTTCTGCACAAAAAACACCACCACAGTAGTTTTGCTGAAAACAACGCCAGTCTAGGTTAGTTCCATCCAAAATCATATAAAATTTTTGTAAACATGGCATGAATACTTGATAATTTATAGATACGTTGGAGACGTATCAGCATCCCCAAGTTTAATTTATGATAAAAGAAATAATTTATGAAGTGTGGACGCTAGCATAGTGCATAAGTTCGATCAATGATAATTTCAATCACTTTTCCTAGCATCATAATAGCAATCCTTTCTCATGAAACTTCTCATGTTAAAGTAGCAACCAATTCACATGTTATGGTTCAAACAATGAATTCTCTTGAAACTTAACAACATATGTTCTCAGTCACCAGCAATTGCAATTCAACTTATTCAACGAAGTCTAAATAAGAGCTCCACATACTCAGTCATCATATAGTGTTCCATGGTTGCTAGTACTCAAAGCATATTCTTAGAACAAATGGCATCCATCGAACACAGAGAAAGGTAGGAGCTTAATGTTTTCCTCCCAACTCATTTATCATAGAGATAATTGTCAACAATAATAAATCATGATAAAATATATTTGACTAGCCATATGCGCCTAGATCTTTCCCCACCACACGATGCTTTCCAACTAGAGGATAATTGAGGTTGAAATGAGAATGCATACTATTGACTCTTGCAAGAAAGTAAATACCAAAAAGTAAAAGATAGGCCCTCCGCAGAGGGAAGTTGAGGTTGTCATGCGATTTTTGATTTTTGATGCCCAAAATATTAATGCTAAGGAACGTCACGTGTTATTGCCCCTTATGATAGCAACCATTATTATGCATTCCATCGCTTTTATTACTTTGCCATGACAAGTTCGTACAACACTCAATTTTCCCTTACAAAAAAAGATCAAACATATGTTGGAGCAATTTTTATTGCTTTCTGCACCGATGACAACTTACTTGAAGGATTGTATTCAATCCATAGGTAGGTATGGTCAACACTGATGGCACGAAACTGGGTTTAAGGGTTTTTGGATGCACAGGTAGTATCTCTACTTAGTACGAATTTTTGGCTAGCAAAAGATCCTAGGCAAACACCACATGTTGGAGGATCTATGACAATATAACTTCTATGCAAATATACAAAACCATAACTCGTTACGTTGTCTTACTTATCCAACTTCAACTAATTTTATCAAGTTTGAAAATATTAATGGGTATTCACAATCACAGAAGATGTCCAAGATAATATATTTGTATGTGAAATTTCTCTTCCTTATACTAATCATTCACGAATTGCTTGTATTACCAATATTGTGATTGTCAAGCTTCAAAAGATTTCACTTTCTAAACCCAATGTAAATCTACCACTAGGCATAATATGAACATATAATTTCAACTAAATGATATTCAATTTATTCAACAATTTACTCATAGTAAGTAAAGCACAAGTGTAAATGACAAGCTACTCCAAAACGATATAAGTGAAGATCAAGCGAGTAGTTGAGTAAATGGGTAGCTAATTGAGGACTATCTCTTATTTTTAAAAATTTCAGATCTAAGTATTTTATTAAAACAACAAGTAAAACAAAATAAAATGACATTCCAAGAATATAACAACTCAAGAAGCAGAAACTTAGGCTCAACCGATACTAACCGATAATTGTTGATGAAGAAAGGTGGGATGCCTACCGGGGCATCCCCAAGCTTAGATGCGTGAGACTTCTTTGGAATATTATCTTGGAATGCGTTGGGCATCCCCAAACTTTAGCTTTTGTGCCTCCTTAATTCCTTTTATATCAAGTTTTCCCTAAATCTTAAAAACTTCAGCCACACAAAACACAACAAGAACTCGTGAGATAAGTTAGTATAAATCAATGCAAAAACCTTATCATTCTCTACTATAGCAAATCACTAAAATTATTATTTAACATTGCATACTAAATGCCTCTGCATATTTAACACTCCTATCCTCAACTAGAATCATTAAACAAGCAAACATATGCAAACAATGCAAACATAAATTTTTCTAAACAAGACAGTCTGTAAAGGATGCAAGAAGATTCCTACTTCCAGACTATAGAAAATTTGTTGTAGCTTATGTGTAAAAATTTCAATATTTTATCAAGTTATGAATTCCAGAAGAATTCAGACAATGATAGAAAACTTTTTGTTTTCAAATATCAACATGTAGACTTGCAAAATAAGCATGGTAAAGGCCATACTTGACATTTTTATAGAAATGAAAGATGTGAAACATTATTCTAAATAGTAGAAAGCAAATATAAATAAAATAAAATGAGGCTCCAAGAAAAACTCATATTATGTGACGAATAAAAATATAGCTCCAAGTGAGGTTACCGATAATGTTGGAGACTTAAGAGGGGATGCCTTCCGGGGCATCCCCAAGCTTAGTTGCTTGTATATTTCCTGAATATTACCTTGGGTTGCCTTGGTCATCCCCAAGATTAGGGTCTTTTCACTCCTTATTCTCCTCATATCAACATCTCACCCCAAACTTGAAAACTTCAATCACACAAAACTTAACGAAACTTCATGAGATAGGTTAGTATGATAAAGCAAATCATTCACTTTGGTACTGTCGAAGACAAGAATCATAATTATTTCCACATAATTCCTACTGTACCTTATCATTTCGACAATTTATATTAAGCAATATAAGCCATAGAAACTAGGAAACAAGCAAACTATGCATGGAAAACAGAATCTGTCAAAAACAGAATAGTCTGTAATGATCTCGATAACGACCATACTTATGCTAATCCAAAAAATCTGAGAAATTAGGAAAACATGGGAATTTAGTATATAAACCATCTGTAAAATATTCAAGAATTTATCACGTTCCAGGAGAGCAGATAAATTCTGTTACTCTGTGCAAAAGTTTCTGTTTTTGCATAGAATCAATTCAACTATCATCCACACTATCTCAAAGGCTTTACTTGGCACTTTATTGAAACAAAAGCAATAAAACATGATTACAATAGTAGCCTAATCATGTGAATGCACAAAAGCAGTAGGAAAAAGTGTTGGGTTGTCTCCCAACAAGCACTTTCTTTAATGCCTTTTAGCTAGGAATGATGATTTCAATGATGCTCGCATAAATGATATGAATTGAAACATGCAAGAGAGCATCATGAATCACACGGAAAGGACATTTAAGCCTAACCGACTTCCTATGCATAGGGATTTTGCGAGCAAACAACATATGGGAGCAAGAATCAAGTAGCATAGGAAGGAAAAACAAGCAAAACTTCAAGATTTTCAACACATAGAGAGGAAACATGATATTATTGAGATATGTAAAAGCATATGTTCCTCTCTCATAATAATTTTCAGTAGCATCATGAATGAATTCAACAATATAACTATCACATAGAAGCATTCTTTTCATGATGCATAATCACCCAATTTTTGTTTCTCTCCACATAAGCAAATTTGTTCTCATGAATAGTAGTGGGAGCAAACTCAACAAAATAACTATCATGGGATTGAAAATTAAAATCATGATGACAAGTTTCATGGTTATCATTATTCTTTATAGCATATATGTCATCACCATAATCATCATAGATAGCAACTTTGTTATCATAATCAATTCAAACTCTTCCAAGATAGTGGAATCATCATTAAATATAGTCATGACCTCTCCAAATCCACTTTCGTAAACATAATCATCATAAATAGGAGGCATGATTTCATCATAATAAATTTTCTCATCAAAACTTGGGGGACTAAAAATATCATCTTCATCAAACATAGCATCCCCAAGCTTATTGTGATGCCCGGATAATTAAGCTACACGGAACCTCTGCTAATGATGCCATGTCACCTCGGTTACTCTTGTTAATCTCGTGTTAGTTTAAAACTGATTCGGAATTCAAATTCAAAAAAATCAAATGATATAATTTTCAAACATGAAAACAAAAATGCTCAAGCTGTGGAAAATAATCTGTAGATATTTGTCATGTTTAAACCCTTATTTTATAAGGTATTTTAGTGCCTTAAAATAAATAAATAAACAGTGGCTAAAACAATATTAAATGCCTTTAATCAATAAACAATTAAAAACTACTTTATTATTGTACACAATTATTTGTGGCAGTGGCATACTTAATATTACTAATTTTGGGCCTAGGTTTATATTTTACAAAACTAAATTAAAAAGACAACTAAATGGAAAACTGAAAATATAAAATAATTAAGAAAAGGAAAAGAAAATAGAAAATGAAAAAAAAAACAGTGGGCCTCGGCCTGCCAGGTAGCCCAGCTCCCCCTCCCCGGGTCGTCTTCACTGTGTTGACGACCGAGCACCAACGCAGCGCCGGGGATAAGGGCGAGCCCTCCCCCTCTGCCTCGTCCTCGTCACCCACCCACTAACCCACTCACCGCACTCCCTCTCTCCCTCCCTGTGCTCTCTCCCTTCCCCACATCCATTTCTCCCACCTCGACCGAACGCCCTGCCGCCATGGTCGTCTTCATCCTCGTGCTCACTGATGCCCCCGCCACTTGAGAGCTCGCCAGAAGCCCTGCCATCGACCGCCTCTATGCCCCGACCACGCGCGCGAGCTAGGGAGGCATCCCAGCACCACCGTGTCACCTTCTTCTTCCACGTCGGCACAACACCTTCTCCGTCGACCCCGAGTGCTCTGCAGCTACTAACCCTCTCGTCGGGCCTCCTTGTGCCCTCCCGGTGAGCCTCGTGCCTCCCTCTCTCCCTGTGCTTCGTTCCCCCTCCTAGCTAGCCTCGCCGCTGCACCACGAGCTCACCGCCGCTGCCCATCAACGCACTACTCAACTACGGCCAATCCAGCAGCTCCTTCAGGTGCCATTCGACGTGGCTCAACGCCCGCGTTCGAATGCCTCGGGCCGCACGCCAAACCATGACCCCTAAGACCGTCCCCGTACCTCACATGCTTCGGCTGCCGCCTCTGCCTGCCGCCGGCGCCGTTGCTGTCCATCTCAGCCACTGTTGTTGCCACCGTTGCACGCGCACGGTTCCTTCGATTTGAACGGGCCGCTCCGTCGTCCAAATGGTCGCCAGAGAGTGAATTCCAGCAATCACCGTCGCGTCCCACCCTGCCGGAGCTCAACCGCCGGTGCACCAACATTTGGAACCCGACCTGAGTCACTGGCTCGTGGGACCGGGTCAATAGGCCCCACTAACCCAGCCTCTAACCCCATTGACACGTGGTCCAGACTACTGTCATTTAGTTTCGATTAAGATTAACTGATTAATTAACCGAGTCACTGACAGCCCGGTCCCGCATCCTAATTAAACTTAATTAGGTTAATGTAAATATTGTTAGACAATTAGTGTATGACATGTCGGTCCCAACATGACCATTGACTAGTCAACTGGTCCATGTTGACTGCTGACTGGGCAGTCAACTGGACCCCACCAGTCAGCCTCATAGGTGAACTTTTGGTTACACTCTTTGTGTACCCATAGCATTTTACCCATTTTATTTCGAATTTAAATTAATTCAGGAAATTTAGGAAATGAACTAAAACTTTGAAAATTAATATAAAATAAATCGTATCTCGGAAAATACTTTGTGCATGAAGGTTGCTCACAACGACGAGACGGATCCGAATAAGCAGTCTATTCGACCGCCACACATCCCTAGCATAGCGAACATGCAACAATCCCCCTCCGGTTTGTTTGTTCGAAAACATCAAACACCAAGAATACTTTCTCGGATGTTTCCCCCCTTCGCCGGCATCACCTAGTACCGCGTTAGGGCATACCTGGCACCGCGTATTGCCTCGTTATGTTTTGTGATGCTTTGTTTTCTTTGTATTTACTGATTCTTCCCCCCCTCTTCTTCTCTGGTACACCCCGAGGCCGGCGCTGATGCCACTGAGTACGACTATGTCACCGATGACCCTTCTTCATGTACAACAGAGCTTCCAGGCAAGTAAACCCCCATTGATCAACGAGATAGCGCCCACTCTCTTATCTCTTATTCTTGCATTAGATTTGCTACTATTGTTGATTCGATAGCTCCTATTTTGTTGCATAGCTTGTCATTGTTGCTACAATTGTTGATACCTTTACCTGCTATCATAAATGCATAGTATAGGATGCCAGTTTATCATCAGTTGAATAGGGGGCATCACAAGTTGGTATTAGAGCCAAGTGCCTGTAGTAATCCCCCTTTCCAACTCCTTGGCCGAAGTTGAGTCTAGTCATTGAAAATCTTTTACTAACATGGTTGTGTGGCTTACGGGCCCATGTTGCCATTGGGTGGTATTAGGATCTTTTGTTCCTCGACCTATACTCCGGGACTCTGATCTCTCTTCTATTCAGGTTAAATGATTTTACTAAGTCTGACTATAGGTTTTTGTAACTACTTCCTCCAGGAGAGCCCCTCACTCCAGATGATTGCTTGGTGCACCGAAGGATTCCGAAGATACTCTCTGATGTTCTCTCAATACTTTGTGCTCGTTGCTTTTGCAATCCCCTACAACCGATATATCCCTATGGATAAATGCATACACATGTCATTCTTACCTCTATTCCCAGCAGATCTTGTTATTACAAGATACAACGAAACTCTCTCTATTGCTCTGAGAATACTTTGTGCCTACTGCCTTGTTATTCTTTGCCACCTGAATACCCCTATGAAAAATTTCTTGTACTTATCGACTATCCTTGATGTCTACTACACAACCTTCTTCTTGTAGACGTTGTTGGGCCTACAAATACAAAGGATTGTAGGACAGTAGCAAATTTCCCTCAAGTGGATGACCTAAGGTTTATCAATCCGTGGGAGGCGTTGGATGAAGATAGTCTCTCTCAAACAACCCTGCAACCAAATAACAAAGAGTCTCTTGTGTCCCAAACACAATACAATGGTAAATTGTATAGGTGCACTAGGTTGGTGAAGAGATGGTGATACAAGTGCAATATGGATGGTAGATATAGGTTTTTGTAATCTGAAAATATAAAAATAGCAAGGTAGGAAGTAACAAAAGTGAGCAAAAACGGTATTGCAATGCTTTGAAACAAGGCCTAGGGTTCATAATTTCACTAGTGCAAGTTCTCAACAATGATAACATAATTAGATCATATAACAATCCCTCAACGTGCAACAAAGAGTCACTCCGAAGTCACTAATAGTGAAGAACAAATGAAGAGATTATTGTAGGGTATGAAACCACCTCAAAGTTACTCTTTCTGATCAATCCATTGGGCTATTCCTATAAGAGTCACAAACAACCCTAGAGTTCGTAGTCAAATAACAACTTAAGACAGAAATCAACCAAAAACCTAATGTCACCTAGATACTCCAATGTCACCACAGGTATCTGCGGGTTTGATTATATGATATGCATCACACAATCTCAGATTCATCTATTCAAACCAACACAATGAACTTCAAAGAGTGCCCCAAAGTTTTTACCGGAGAGTCAAGACGAAAACGTGTGCCAACCCCTATGCATAAGTTCACAAGGTCACTGAACCCGCAAGTTGATCACCAAAACATACATCAAGTGGATCATGTGAATATCCCATTGTCACCACAGATAAGCACATGCAAGACATACATCAAGTGTTCTCAAATCCTAAAAGACTCAATCCGATAAGATAACTTCAAAGGAAAAATCAATCCATTACAAGAAGGTAGAGGGAGAGAAGCATCATAAGATCCAACGATAATAGCAAAGCTTGCGATACATCAAGATCGTGCCATATCAAGAACAAGAGAGAGAGAGAGATCAAACACATAGCTACTGGTACATACCCTCAGCCCCGAGGGTGAACTACTCCCTCCTCGTCATGGAGAGCGCCGGGATGATAAAGATGGCTACCGGTGATGATCCACCCTCCGGCAGGGTGCCGGAACAGGGTCCCGATTGGTTTTTGGTGGCTATAGAGGCTTGCGGCGGCGAAACTCCTTATGTAGGTTCTATTCTGGAAGTTTGGGGATATATAAGAGCTGTTGGCGTCGGGAACAAGTCAGGGGGTCCCCGAGTCAGCCACGAGGTAGGGGGCGCTCCCAGGGGGTAGGGCGCGCCCTCCACCCTTGTGGATGACTCGGGACTCTTATGGCCCAACTCTTTTGCTTATGGGGCTTCTTCTGGTCCAAAAACAAGCTTCGCAAATTTTCAGGTCAATTGGACTCGTTTGGTATTCCTTTTCTGTAAAACTAAAAAACAAGAAAAACAGAAATTGGCACTGGGCTCTAGGTTAATAGGTTAGCCCCAAAAATCATATAAAATAGCATATAAATGCATATAAAACATCCAAGATAGATAATATAATAGCATGGAACAATAAAAAATTATAGATATGTTGGAGACGTATCAAGCATCCCCAAGCTTAATTCCTACTCGTCCTCGAGTAGGTAAATGATAAAAACAGTATTTTTGATGTGGAATGTTACCTAACATATTTATCAATTAATCTTCTTTATTGTGGCAAGAATATTCAGATCCATAAGATTCAACAAAAAAGTTTAAGATTGACATAAAAACAATAATACTTCTCAAAATAATTATGTCTTCTCAAAATAACGTGGCCAAAGAAAGCTTATCCCTACAAAATCATATAGTCTGGCTATGCTCCATCTTCGTCACACAAAATATTCAAAACATGCACAACCCCGGTTTCAGCCAAGCAATTGTTTCATACTTTAGTATTCTCAAACTTTTTCAACTTTCACGCAATACATGAGCGTGAGCCATGGACATAGCACTATAGGTGGAATAGAATGGTGGTTGCGGAGAAGACAAAAAGAAGGAGATAGTCTCACATCAACTAGGAGTATAAATAGGCTATGGAGATGCCCATCAATAGATATGAATGTGAGTGAGTAGGGATTGCATGCAACGGATGCACTAGAGCTATAAGTTTATGAAAGCTCAAAAAGAGTCTAAGTGGGTCTGCATCCAACTTGCTTTCTCACGAAGACCTAGGGCATTTGAGGAAGCCCATCGTTGGAATATACAAGCCAAGTTCTATAATGAAAAATTCCCACTAGTATATGAAAGTGACAATACAAGAGACTCTCTGTCATGAAGATCATGGTGCTACTTTGAAGCACAAGTGTGGTAAAAGGATAGTAGCATTTCCCCTTCTCTCTTTTTCTCACATTTTTTTGGTTGGCTTCTTTGGCCTCTTTTTTTGATTGGCTTCTTTGGCCTCTTTTTTTGATTGGCTTCTTTGGCCTCTTTTTTTTATTTCCTCACATGATACAATGCTCTAATAATGATGATCATCAAACTTTTATTTACTTACAACTCAAGAATTACAACTCGATGCTTAGAACAAAATATCACTCTATATGAATGCCTCCGGCAGTGTACCGGGATGTGCAATGAATCAAGAGTGACATGTATGAAAGAATTATGAACGATCGCTTTGCCACAAATACGATGTCAACTACGTGATCATGCAAAGCAATATGACAATGATGAAGCATGTCATAATAAACAGAACGGTGGAAAGTTGCATGGCAATATATCTCGGAATGGCTATGGAAATGCCATAATAGGTAGGTATGGTGGCTGTTTTGAGGAAGGTATATGGTGGGTGTATGGTACCGGCGAAAGTTGTGCGGCACAAGAGAGGTTAGCAATGGTGGAAGGGTGAGAGTGGGTATAATCCATGGACTCAACATTAGTCATAAAGAACTCACATACTTATTGCAAAAATCTATAAGTCATTGAAACCAAGCACTACACGCTTGCTCCTAGGGGAAGGGTTGGTAGGAGTTAACCATCGCGTGATCCCGACCTCCACACAAAGGGTGACAATCAAAGAGATACCTCAAGCTCCAAATTTGTTACACAACGGTTCACCATACGTGCATGCTACGGGACTCACAAACCTCAACACAAGTATTTCTCAAATTCACAATTACTCCACTAGCATGACTCAAATATCATCATCTCCATATCTAGTATTCAATGTACTTTATATGAAAGTTTTTATTATATTCCTCTTGGATGCCATCATATTAGGACTAAATTTATAACCCAAGAAAATTACCAGGCTCTTCTAAAGACTCTCAACATTATACAAGTGAAGGATGAGAGTTCATCAATTTCTTCAAGATAAAACCACTGTCGTGCTCTAAAAAATATAAGTGAAGCACTAGAGCAAATGACAAACTACTCCAAAAGATATAAGAGAAGATCAATGAGTAGTCAAATAATTATGCAACTATGTGAAGACTCTCTAAAATTTAGGAATTTCAGGCCTTTGGATATTATTCAAACATCAAGCAAAACAAAATAAAATGACATGATGCTCCAAGCAAAACACATATCATGTGGTGAATAAAATATAGCTCCAAGTAAGGTTACCGATGAACGAAGACGAAAGAGGGGATGCCATCTGGGGCATCTCCAAGCTTAGGCTCTTGGTTGTCCTTGAATATTACCTTGGGGTGCCTTCGGCATCCCCAATCTTAGGCTCTTGCAAATCCTTATTCCATAGTCCATCGAATCTTTACCCAAAACTTGAAAACTTCACAACACAAAACTCAACAGAAAACTTGTAAGCTTCGATAGTATAAGAAAATAAATCACCAGTTTTGGTACTGTTGTGAACTCATTCTAAATTCATATTGGTGTAGTATCTACTGTATTTCAACTTCTCTATGGTTCATACCCTCCGATACTACTCATAGATTCATCAAAATAAGCAAACAACACATAGAAAAGAGAATCTGTTTAAAACAGAACATTCTGTAGTAATCTGTAACTCTCGAATACTTCTGTAACTCCACAAATCTTGAGAAATTAGGAAGTTCTAAGAAATTTGTTTATTAATCTTCTTCAAAATGAATCAACTTAAAAGCACTCTCCTATAAATTATGAAAATTGTTTTCGTGAGCGCAAAAGTTTCTGTTTTTCAGCAAGATCAAATCAACTATTACCGTAAGCCATCCCAAATGTCTTACTTGGCACTTTATTGATATAAAAGATATAAAACATCATTTCTAAAGTAGCTTAATCATGTGGAAACACAAAAACAATAGGGTAAATGTTGGGTTGTCTCCCAACAAGCGCTTTTCTTTCATGCCTTTCTAGCTAAGCATGATGATGTCAATGATGCTCACATAAAAGATAAGAATTGAAACATAATGGGAGCATCATGAAGCATATGACTAGCACATTTAAGTCTATCCCACTTACTATGCATAAGGATTTTGTGAGCAAACAACTTACAGGAACAAGAATCAACTAGCATAGGAAGGTAAAACAAGCAAAACTTCAAGATTTTAAGCACATATAATGGAAACTTGATATTTTTGCAATCCTTACAAGCATATATTCCCCCCTCATAATAATTTTCGGTAGCATCAAGAATGAGTTCAACAATATAACTATCACATAAAGCATTATTTTCATGATGCACAAGCATAGAAATTTTTCTACTCTCCACATAAGCAAATTCCTTCTCAAGTATAGTAGTGGGAGCAAATTTAACAAAATAACTACCATGTGAGGCATAATCCAATTGAAAATTAAAATCATGATGACAAGTTTCATGGTTATCATTATTATTTATAGCATACATGTCATCACAATAATCATCATAGATAGCAACTTTGTTCTCCTAATCAATTGGGACCTCCGAAATAGTGGATTCATCACTAAATAATGTCATTACCTCTCCAAATCCACTTTCATGAATATAACCATAAGATTCAACACCCTCCAAAATAGTGGGATCAATACTACCTAAAGTTGACACTCTTCCCTACCCACTTTCATCAATATAATCATCATAAATAGGAGGCATGCTTTCATCATAGTAAATATTCTCATCAAAACTTGGGGGACTAAAAATATCATATTCATCAAACATAGCATCCCCAAGCTTGTAGCTTTGCATATCATTAGCATCATGGATAATCAAAGAATTCACAGTAACAACATTGCAATCATGCTCATCTTACAAAGATTTTATGCCAAACATTTTATAGACTTCTTCTTCTAACAGTTGAGCATAATTTTCCTTTCCATCATTTTGATGAAAGACATTAAAAAGATGAAGCATATGAGGCAACCACAATTCCATTTTTTGCAGTTTTCTTTTATAGACTAAACTAGTGATAAAACAAGAACCTAAAAGATTCAGTTGCAAGATCTAAAGATATACCTTCAAGCACTAACCTCCCCGGCGACGGCGCCAGAAAAGAGCTTGATGTCTACTAAACAACTTTCTTCTCGTAGACGTTGTTGGGCCTCCAAGTGCAGATGTTTGTAGGATAGTAGAAAATTTCCTTCAAGTGAATGACCTAACGTTTATCAATCCGTGGGAAGCGTAGGATGAAGATGGACTCTCTCAAACAACCCTGCAACCAAATAACAAAGAGTCTCTTGTGTCCCCAACACACCCAATACAATGGTAAATTGTATAGGTGCACTAGTTCGGCAAAGAGATGGTGATACAAGTGCAATATGGATGGTAGATTTAGGTTTTTGTAATCTGAAAATATAAAAACATCAAAGTAGCAAGTAACAAAAGTGAGCGAAAACGGTATTGCAATGCTTTGAAACAAGGTCTAGGGGTCATATTTTCACTAGTGCAAGTTCTCTCCGTAAGTGCATCTAGTGCCCCTTAGTGATTTTGGTGTATTGAAGACTTATAGGTTAAGGGACTAATGTGTTTTTGAGTGTACACAGGTCTATAAGTCTATGAGGAGTTCGATATTTACAGAGAAAGTCGACCCCTAAAAATGAATATCTTCGACTGAAGATTTTGATATTCCTGAAGACTTTCATGAAGACTTTGAAAGTGAAGAAATTGGTGTGTCCGTGAAGACTTGATATTCATGCAAGGAATATGAGGCTTGAAGACTTTCATTTTCATAGTTTTATTTTTCTCTTTCTTGAGTCATAGGAACGTATTGTTAAAGGGGGTTGAGGAAATACTAAGGAAAAATTTCCACGTGATGCTCAACTCAAAATCCTACACCTACCAATCCCTTCGAGTGAGCCATTGGAAATCTCATATAGTTCAGTCAATTTCTTCAGTGACAGAGACGAAGTTCTTCTGGTCGCTGAGGAATTTGTTCTGACTGAGGAGTTAGGAATTCGCCAGTGCGGATTGCCTACACAGTGAGGAACATGGTAGCCCTGAGGAATTTGAGAGTCAAATTTCCGACCGTTGCTGTGTTGCGCGCCAGCTGTCCCAAAATATCTTATCCACCTAACGGTCATATCATTGAAGGGCATTTATGTCTTATCATGTCGGGCTGCTCCCTAGGCTATAAATAGCCGCCCCCTACAACCACTAGCTGGCCGACTGCTCCGAGAGAAACTGACACTTGTCATTTGAGAGCAACCCATCCTCCGAGGACTTTGAGCGAAAATCATCGAGTGAGGAAAATCCCAAACCCCAAACACCTACAAACCCAAAGTGATTGAGCATCACTAAAGAGATTGATCCTGCGTGTATCCGACGCTTGTTACCTTTGAATACTGTGCTTCTTCCAGATGGTTAGGCGTCATGGTCTAGACCATCCAAGAGGAATTGTGGATCGCCGAGTGACCGAAGTCTATGAAGGTTTGGAAGTCACCTGAAGACTTACCACGAGTGATTGGATGAGGTCTGTGTGACCTTAGTTCAAGGAGAATACGGTGAGGACTTGGTGTCCTGAGCTGCATGCTCAGCGACTGGGTGTCCGGGACTGTGTGTCTTCGAGTTTAAATACTCAGCCGCTCCAACCAGACGTACAACTGAGACAGCAGTTGGAACTGGTCTACCAAATCATTGTCTTCACCAACCTTACTGGTTCTATTTCCTCAACTCTTTCATTTCTTCTTTACTGTGTTGCGTGATTGTTCATATCTGTGTTTGAAGACTTTGACTGAAGACTTTCTCAATTTCCTAAGTTCAATTTCTTCAGTCTGTTTGTCTTCATCTTGTGTTATCCTGTGTTTACGCTTTCTGCACTCTGTGTTTGTCTTCATTTCATCATGATGACCATGTGTGTATTCTGTCATGCTTACTTCTGAGTACTTATTTCGCTGCAAGTAGTTCTTCTCTAAGGAATTTCCTCACCAGCAAATTCCTCAGTGAAGAATAGATAAAAATCGCATATTCACCCCCCTCTAGTCGATATAACGCACTTTCAATTGGTATCAGAGCAAGGTACTCCCTTGTTCTGTGTGATTTTGGTTTAACCACCTGGAGTTCTAGTTATGTCGACCGCAGGTATGATCAAAGTCTCTGCTGGGTGTCCTACCTTCGATGGCACGGACTACCCCTACTGGAAGAATAAGATGCGAATGCATCTTGAAGCAATTGACAACGATCTTTGGTAGGTTGTGGAAAATGGTGTTCCCTCAGTCACACCTTCCTTGAATGTTGCTGATGTGAAGAGATTCAAGCAACTCGATTCTCAAGCGAAGAATATCATATGTGGTCATGTGAGTAAAGGGCAGTGTCGGTGTCAAAACCGGTGGATCTCGGGTAGGGGGTCCCGAACTGTGCGTCTAGGCGGATGGTAACAGGAGACAAGGGACACGATGTTTTGACCCAGGTTCGGGCCCTCTCGATGGAGGTAAAACCCTACTCCTGCTTGATTAATATTGATGATATGGGTAGTACAAGAGTTGATCTACCACGAGATCAGAGAGGCTAAACCCTAGAAGCTAGCCTATGGTATGATTGTTGTTCGTCCTATGGACTAAAACTCTCCGGTTTATATAGACACCGGAGAGGGCTAGGGTTACACAGAGTCGGTTATAATGGGAGGAGATCTACATATCGTATCGCCAAGCTTGCCTTCCACGCCAAGGAAAGTCCCATCCAGACACGGGACGAAGTCTTGAATCTTGTATCTTCATAGTCTGGGAGTCCGGCCAAAGGTCACAGTCCGGCCATCCGGACACCCCCTAATCTAGGACTCCCTTAGTAGCCCCTGAACCAGGCTTCAATGACGACGAGTCCGACATGCAAATTTGTCTTCAGCATTGCAAGGCGGGTTCCTCCTCCGAATACCTCATAGAAGATGTTGAACACAAGGATAGTGTCCGGCTCTGCAAAATAAGTTCCACATACCACCGTAGAGAGAATAATATTTACACAAATCTAATCTGCTGACGGATTCCATAGTGTGACATCACGCTACGGCCAAGCCTTTATTAGAATCATTTTACTGTTCCACCACAGCGCGTCTAGCGAGGCGGTTTCCTTGGTACGTCTTATCAAAGTAGAGATCGTGTCCCCTTATTCCGGGATTCTCATCAATACGGGCGTGGGTAACCCAACTTCGCCATTATTCGCAGCACTTGGGAGATAAGCGAGTTTTACTAGGCTGGTGGGGGCTCATAGTTTCGGCCGCCCATATAAGGGGATAAGGATCCACCCTTTCCATCTACGCCTTCTTCCTCCTTTGCTTATCCATTCCTGCGCACTCGAGCTCCAGCGCCCAAGTCCGCACTTCCCACCTCAACCTTCTCCAATCATGTCCAGAGCGGGAGGTAGATGGATGGCCTCCACCGTCACGGAGGGGCACATCAAAAAGTTGAGGAAGGCCGGATACTTGTCTAACGACATCACGCACCGGCTTCCAGATGAGGGGCAACTCATCCCCACCCCTAGGCCCCATGAGAGGGTGGTGTTTCTCCCCCATTTCCTCCGCGGACTGGGCTTTCCTCTTCACCCGTTCGTCCGAGGGCTCATGTTCTACTATGGCCTGGACTTCCACGATCTGGCCCCGAACTTCATCCTCAACATCTCGGCGTTCATCGTCGTGTGTGAGGTCTTTCTCCGCATCCAGCCCCACTTCGGCTTATGGCTGAAGACCTTCAATGTCAAGAAAAAGGTTGTGGGCGGCTGGCAAGCGGAGTGCGGAGGCGCCATGGTGGGCAAGATAGCCAACGTTACATGGCTCGAGGGCGCCTTCGTGGAAACCATCAAAGGGTGGCAATCGGGGTGGTTCTACATCACCGAGCCGCGTGACCCTGAATGGGCAGCGGCCCCCGAATTCCGATCTGGCATCCCCACACGGCTCACCTCATCGAAAGAGACCGGCCTATCATGGGGTAATTCGGCAGAGGTGACCGGACTTCAAACCTGCGTCAAAGACCTGATCGACAGGAAGGTTAAACTCGTTACCGTAGTCCAGGTCATGCTCTTCCATCGGATCCTCCCGTGTCAACGACGGGCTTTTAATCTGTGGGAATTCGACCCGGCCCAGCACCAAACTCTGTCCAGGCTCTTCGACACAATGCACGAAGATGCATGGAAGGTGTTTTTCAAGGGCACCGAGGTTCACCCTCCCATTACCGAGGATCATGGATTCTGCGCGAAGCGTTAAGACAGCGCGGTAAGCTCAATTTTCCCATTACGGGGCATTTGTTTTCCATAGTTTAACTCTATGCGGGATCTAAACTCCCATCCCTTTAACAGGACTGGCAGAAGAAGGCCGGATAGATCAACTGTCCGACTCCTTTGCCCGAAGACCTAGCGGACGCGCGTTTGACAAAGCTGCTGGTTCCGTCACCCCATGTGGTGCCGGAGAAGAAGGCCAAGAAGAAGGCCATGGGGACTCGAAAGAGTTCCTGACGCCTGGTGGTGTCGGATTCATCGCCCGACGACCCCGAAGCGCCCTCCGCCTCCGAAGACGAGGAGGAGGAAGAAGAAGCCTCTCCCCCTTCAGCGGGGGGAGGAAAGAAAAGGAAGGCCGCCCCAACTGGGGAGGCCGGAGGGTCCAAGAAGGGGAGGACCCTTCTATCGGACTACGCCTCCGACGCCGAAGATAACGGAGAGGAATGGCCATCTAGGGTCAAGCCCCTGGCAAAATCGTAAGTATCCGGATACCAGAATAACTTATGGCGTTCCTCTATTGTACAGTACCTTCTGATGCCAAATTAAATTATGCAGCCCGCCCAAGGCTCAGCTCGGCAATTCATCGAGCGGCTTCCTGGAGTCGTCGGATGTGAATAGCGCTTCACTCCCGACGGCCTCCTCCACTCGCCCTACGGACGATGCCGAGGTGGTGTCCCAAAAGAGACTAAACCAGGAGGAGGTGGTCCTTGAGGCGTCGCAAGGCGACCTCCTGGACTCCAGGCCCAAAGGGGATGAAGCCCCAGAGGGATCTAAGTCCGGCCCTGGACCGGACACCGCTCCGAAACCTTCAGTGGTTCCGGAGTCCGGCAGGCGGCCCGTTCGCAAGAAGGGCAAGCCTACGACGCTGGCGGCCTCCGTCCAACTGGAGGCGCCGGACAATTTGCTGGAGGTGCTTAACGACGCCTCCATCAACGAGGAGCACCGCACTGTTATGAGTGCGGTGATTCAGAAGGTTCAGTCCGCCAAGAGCGGGCTGACAGAAGCCTGCACCAGCCTTCTAACAGGCTTTGAGGTATGTGTTTAAAACATATAAAAATGTTACCGCATAGACAGTAGCCCCTGATGCTCAGTTTGGTGTTCGGAAGGAAAAGCCGGACTGAGGATCTAAAAAAAGATACACGCAGGAGTCTAACATAAATATGTCAATATGGGAATGCAGGCTGCGCTGCTGACCTCTGCCGCACTGACTACGGAGGTTGATGCATTGAAGCAGAGCCTCGAGCGGTTCGAGAACAAGCTCGGCCGTGCCAAGAAGCAGCTCGAGGACAAGGAAGGTATGTAATACCTTATGTAAGTATATAAAAATACCTGGTTCCGAATAATGACAGGACCAACGTGAATGTTGCAGGGGCCACATCCGAGGCGGCGACCCTGAAGGAAGCGCTGTCCAAGGCCAAAGACAATGCGGCCATGGAGCGCACTGAGCGAGAAAAGCAAGAGGCGCGGGTGGCGGAGGTGCGGCAAGAGCTCGATGTTCTTGTAAAAAAACATGAGAGGTTAGAGCTTGACTCGAGAGTCCGAGCTTGCCTCGGCACTTGAAAGCGCCAAATCTGCCAAGGCCGAAGCCCAAAAAGCCCTCCAGGAAATTGAGGCGATGAAAAGGATTGCGGCGGGTAAGGCATTCTTTATGCAAAGCAAGCATGTGAAAGTAAATTACCTGTTACTTACCCGAATCCGGAGCTCTCTAGGAGCATTCGCAGATCTGCCCCGCAGTGTATCCGACGCCGCCGCATTCTACCGGGCCGAGGAAGGAAGCTCGACGGAGAAGGTGTTCTGGTCCCAGTATGCTGAGGCCGAATCCCTGGTGCCCCTGAGCGACCAGCTGAAGCAGCTGGTCGAGCTTCATAAGGCAGCCGAACGGGCCATGAAGGGCCTGATAGGCCGGATGTGGCCTGGGGAGGCCATGCCTTTGAGCTACTTTGGGCTGGTGCGGCGGCTGGTGGATGCCTGTCCACGACTTGAAGTCATCAAGCGCTCTGTGTGCATCGAGGGCGCCCGTAGGGCTTTTGCCCGTGCTAAAGTGCACTGGGGCAAGCTAGATGCTGAGAAGCTGGTGAAGGATGGGCCACCGGAGGGGAAGGAGCATCGCCGGCCAGAGATGTATTATGAGGGCGTCCTGAAGGGTGCCCGTCTTGTAGCGAATGAATGTACCGGGGATGTAATTTTTGAGTAAACTCGCTCGTGTTTATCCTGTGCGCTGAAAACTTGTTCATATGCGCTAAGCAATGCTTTTTGAATTTAAAATATTACCTTCTGTGCGGCCGTTTATGAAATCTGAGAGATGCAAGTCGTCGGCTTCTACCCCCATGCCACGAGTGTTGGAGTGTTCGGGATAAACCTGAGCGCTCTTGTTCCCATTCTTGGGTCCATCTAGGGAGGCGCTCAGCACAACGAACAAGGCCATCAGACTTATAATGCTTTATCACTCTCACTTAGCCATACAATTCTATAGTTTTAAATTTCGGCGAAGCCCCTAGCATTCAGAAGACCGAGTTCGGGGCGCTATCCACGCCTAGGCCGGATAAATCCGGCTCCTTGCTCTAAGCGGCATAAGTCTTTAGGGACTCGAAAAACCTCTCGAACAGCGACCGGTCTCTCGCCCTATCATGATTGTCAGTTTTAGCTTTCTCTACTGAGGTGTTAACCCAGCTCAACTGGGGCACAATCACAGTAGTTCTCCCAGCGCTACCTTAGTCGACATTGCGGAATGTAAGTTACCAAAACATGGGAGCCGGGCAAACCCAACTATTGACCCAAGACATGATTCAGAGCCGATGCATATAATGCTATAAGTTCGGGGTGCCGCACTCATGAGAGTGTTCGGTCTTCTCACACTGTATTATGGGGTACTTAAGACCCTGGTGTATTGGCCATACCAAAGTGTACGGTTGCATAATGTCAGGACTGAACATGTATATATAAAAATAAATGAATACAATAACAGGCAAAAGCTATGTATTGTTTATTAAAAAGGGGCTGCTATGAGAGTAGGATGATACAAATAGTGTAATACGCAAGAGATGGGATTATTTGACATGTCCCCCCCAGGGGCAAGCTGCGAGACTTTAAGTAAGACAGGTATTTAGCTTGTTATAGAGACCACCTGGACATTTGACGTGGCTTGTTGTCCACATATCTGTTGCATCGTGTGTTCGGCGATTGTATTGCCGACAGGCCTTCCAAATAGTGAAGTCCTGAAAGTATAAAAAAAGAAGAAGAAATGGCAAAATCGGGAGCCCCTAGTGCGGTTGAGCCGCATTATGGGCGTGCCGTGGTTGTTCCCCTCCCCTTATGCCCATGGTTTTTCCAGAGTGTAGTTATGTACGCGTGGTACTGCTATCGCAATCTCGCGAGGGCTGGGGTTGGGGCCGCACTGCTATGCTTGCTCGGAATGTGCCAGCCGGTTTTGTTGTAGGTTACTTCGGGCGCGCTTGACGTTGTCCGGACGTTTAACAGCTGAATTGGAGAATGGCCTTAAGAGGCTACTTTGTACTTCCGCCGCCAGGGCCGCCATGTGCTCCTCTGTTCGGAGAGAGCGTTCGGTGTTTCCATTGACCGTAATGACTTCGCGAGGGCCTGGCATCTTGAGCTTGAGATATGTGTAGTGCGGCACCGCATGAAATTTTGCGAATGCGGCTCGCCCGAGCAGGGCGTGATAGCCACTGCGGAACGGGACTATGTCGAAGATTAACTCTTCGCTTCGGAAATTATCCGGGGATCCGAAGACCACTTCGAGTGTAACCGAGCCTGTACAGCTGGCTTCTACACCTGGTATGACGCCTTTAAAGGTCATCTTTGTGGGTTTGATCCTTGAGGGATCTATACCCATTTTTCGCACTGTATCATGATAAAGCAGGTTCAGGCTGCTGCCGCCGTCCATGAGGACTCTAGTGAGGTGAAATCCGTCAATGATTGGGTCTAGTACCAATGCGGCGAATCCGCCGTGACGAATGCTAGTGGGGTGGTCCCTTCGATCAAAAGAGATCGGGCAGTAGGACCATATGTTGAACTTTGGGGCGACTGGCTCCAACGCATAGACGTCCTTGAGAGCATGCTTCCGCTCCCTTTTGGGGATATGGGTTGCGTATATCATGTTCACCGTCCGCACTTGCGAGGGGAAGCCCTTCTGTCCATTGTTGTTTGGCGGTCGGGGCTCCTCCTCGTCATCGCTATGCAGCCCCTTGTCTCTGTTTTTGGCACTTAACTTGCCTGCCTGCTTGAACACCCAACAATCCCTGTTGGTGTGATTGGCTAAATGTTCGGGGGTGCCGTGTATCTGGCACGAGCGATCGAGTATCCGGTCTAAACTGGATGGGCCCAGAGGATTTCTTTTGAATGGCTTCTTCCGCTGACCGGGTTTAGAGCCTCTGAATCCGGCATTAACTATCGTATCCTCAGTATTATCGCCATTAATGCGGCGCTTGTGCTTGTTACGACGTGACCTGCCATTGTTGTCCTTGGTATCTGAGTTACCAGGGCTCTTGGTCATGTTATTGCTACGAGCTAGCCAGCTGTCTTCTCCCACGCAAAAGCGGGTCATGAGTGTCGTGAGGGGTGCCATAGATTTCGTCTTTTCCTGTCCTAGGTCCCGGGCGAGCCATTCGTCTCGGATGTTGTGCCTAAAGGCTGCAAGAGCCTCTACGTCTGGAAAGTCGACTATTTGATTTTTCTTGGTTAGGAACCGCGTCGAGAATTGTCTGGCCGATTCCTCTGGCTGCTGAATTACGTGGCTTAGGTCATCGGCGTCTGGTGGTCGCACATAAGTGCCCTAGAAGTTGTCAAGGAATGCGGATTCCAGGTCCTCCCAGCAACTAATTGACTCTACTGGCAAGCTATTAAGCCAATGCCGAGCTGGTCCTTTAAGCTTGAGCGGGAGGTATTTGATGGCGTGTAGATCATCACCACGGGCCATGTGGATATGAAGGAGATAATCCTCGATCCATACCGCAGGATCTGTTGTGCCATTGTATGATTCGATGTTTACGGGTTTAAAACCCTCGGGGATTTGATGATCCATTACTTTGTCTGTGAAGCATAGTGGGTGTGCGGCGCCTCTGTACCCGGCTATATCGCGACGTAGCTCGGATGAGCTTTGTCTGTTGTGTTCGGCCTGGCCGTATTTGTCATATCCGGCGTGACGGTTATCGTCACATGACGTGGGGCGCCCACGTGATCCGTAGATTGATCTTGTTTGCCTTGCCTTATCCTCCAATATGTCTCGTAGGTCTGGTGCGTTTCCCCGTGCTCTGGTATTTTTTGAGCGGCGCCGGGGTGCGCATTGAGTTGAGGGCCGAAAGGCCTCTATCGCAGCCACGGGGTGGCCGATCGGCCGCATCATACGCTGGTGATGTAGGTTTAGTTTCTTCCTCCCCTAGTTGGGGTAGCAGCCTACGCTTTGGGTAGCTCTTGGAGGGGCGTTTGAGTTTATACTCTTCGGCCGCCAGGACTTCAGTCCATCTGTCGGCTAGCAAATCTTGGTCAGGTCAGAGCTGCTGCTGTTTTTTCTTGAGGCTACTTGCCGTGGCCATAAGCCTGCGTTTGAAACGCTCTTGTTCGACGGGATCCTCTGGCACGACAAATTCGTCGTCGTCGAGGCTTGCCTCATCTTCGGAGGGAGGCATATAATTGTCGTCCTTGACCTCCCTGTCTGCCGCTCTCTCATGAGGGCTGGCTTCTCCGTCCTTCTGCGCTGAATCCTGCTGGAGGGGGTTGTCTTCGGCACTGTCCGGGGTGTTGTTACCTCCAATGCCAAACTCTCCGTTTTTGCTTTGGCGGGATTTAGAGCGGCGCCACTGACGCCGGCGCTTAGGTTGTTTCTTGGAGGGGTCATCCTCCATTTTTTCATCGCCATTCCCTGCTTTTGGGGTGTCCACCATGTATGTGTCATATGACGAGGTGGTTTTCCAGTGCCCTATAGGTGTTGGTTCTTGGTCGTCTCCTTCATCGGCGTCCATACCGTCGATGTCTTCGGAGTCGAAGTCGAGCATGTCAGTTAAATCATCGACAGTTGCTACGAAGTGGGTGGTGGGTGGGTTTCGAATTTCTTCGTCGTCCGCATCCCAACCTTGCTGACCATAGTCCGGCCAGGGTTCTCCTGACAAAGAGAGGGACTTTAGTGAATTCAGGATGTCGCCAAAGGGCGAGTGCTAAAAGACGTCTGCGGCGGTGAACTCCATGATCGGAGCCCAATTGGGTTCAATCGGAAGGGGTGTGGAAGATTCGGAGTCCGGAAAGGAGTCCGGCACCTTGGAGTCACAAGCCTCACAAAGGACTAGGCTGGTATTCGGCTCGATCACCGTAGAGATTGCAGCTCCCGGGGTGGCGTCCAACCGTCCGTCCCCGACTGGCGCGGTCGGCTCCGAGCTAAGGGTCAGAGTGGACACCTGAGCGGCGCTCTGGGCGCTGTCCGATGGCAGAGCTAGATCATGCCTATCGTGACAGTGCAGCGCGCTCGGCTATGGCTCAAATCCGTCAAAGATCAAGTCCCCGCGGATGTCAGCCGTGTAGTTTAAACTTCCAAATCTGACCTGATGGCCAGGGGCGTAGCTTTCGATCTGCTCCAGATGGCCAAGTGAATTGGCCCGCAGTGCGAAGCAGCCGAACACGAAGATCTGTCCGAGGAGAAAAGTCTCACCCTGGACCGCGTCATGGTTGATGATCGAAGAAGCATCAGGCCTAAAGGTGACGGCACAGAGGAACTCTCAATGAAAGCACCAATGTCAGTGTCAAAACCGGGAGATCTCAGGTAGGGGGTCCCGAACTGTGCGTCTAGGCGGATGGTAACAGGAGACAAGGGACACTATGTTTTTACCCAGGTTCGGGCCCTCTCGGTGGAGGTAAAACCCTACTCCTGCTTGATTAATATTGATGATATGGGTAGTACAAGAGTTGATCTACCATGAGATCAGAGAGGCTAAACCCTAGAAGCTAGCCTATGGTATGATTGTTGTTCGTCCTATAGACTAAAACTCTCCGGTTTATATAGACACCGGAGAGGGCTAGGGTTACACAGAGTCGGTTACAATGGGAGGAGATCTACATATCGTATCGCCAAGCTTGCCTTCCACGCCAAGGAAAGTCCCATCCGGACACGGGACGAAGTCTTCAATCTTGTGTCTTCATAGTCCGACAGTCCGGCCAAAGGTCACGGTCCGGCCATCCGGACACCCCCTAATCCAGGACTCCCTCAGGCAGTATGGTAGAGTGAGTGCTTTGGAAACTGCTAAGCTTATCTGGGATAGGCTCTCCAAAGTAAACGAAGGAGTCTCAACTCAACGTGATTCTCGTGTTGACGTTCTTCTCAATCTCTTCAACCGCTTCAAAAGACTCGACAATGAAAATGTTCAGCAAACCTTCGATCGCCTCACTGATATCTCAAATGAGATTCAAGCGCTCGGTGCCACTGACATCACCGATCATGAGGTGGTGAAGAAATTGCTGAGATCACTCGATTCGTCATTTGACACTCTGGCACTGATGATTCAAGAGCGTGCTGATTACAAGTCACTAGATCCTGCTGATATCCTCGAGAGGCTAAATACTCATGAGTTCCAGCTTGCTGAGAAGAGAGATCTCTATGGTTCAAGCTATGGCAGAACACGTGCCCTGAAGGCCAAGGCTGTCACATCCCTAGAACTGGTTTGCCTTAGCCTAGCCCCTCATGTGTGCATCATGTTTAAATTTCAATGAATTTGAAATGGGGATTGCCCAAACCCTAGTATCAAAGGACTCCACTAGGTTCAACTAAAATATTCTCAGTGAATCCAAATGACTTTCAAAAATGTTCATCATTTCTGGAAAATGCTGGAAACATTAACCAGAGGTGGTGCACCTTTTCCCATGTCATATTTGGGCTTTGGATTAAATCATATGCTATTTGCAATTGGCCATTTAAATGTTATATAATAATTTAAATGCTCAATTAATTCTTAACTTAAGTGAGGGTTGTTGGGAATATTCCAAATAGAGCCCACAATTATTTTCAGGATTTTTGAAAATGTTTTGGTATTTTAAATAAAGCCCAGAAGTTACAGAATAATAGAAATAGAAAACAGAAATAAAAGGTAGAAAGAGAGAGACTTACCTGGACCTACCTACTATGCAACCCACCTGGCCGGCCCAGCTGGCAGCCCAGCCAACTAGCCCAGCCCACCACCGCCTCCTTCCCTGTCGTCTTCCTCCTGTGCCAGGAGGACGCGCGTGTGGCCGACGCGCGCGCCCACGCGCCCCGGCCACTTCCTGCTTGCCGCTCCCCCTCGACGCCCTAGCCGTCCCCGGCAACGCCACGCACCCTTCTGGACCTCTCTCACTCTCTCCCGTGCTTCTCCCCTCCTCTGCTCTCTTTCCCTCTCACGCCTGAGCGCAACCACCGCCGCCGCCCATAGTTGCCGCGGCCACCGCTTCCTCCTCGCCCGTCTGACGTGCCCGAGAGCTCCACCTCCGCCTTCTACGCCTCCTCGACGAGCCAAGAAACCGGGGACGCGCCGTATCGCCGCATCGACATCATCTTCAACCTCGAGCACCGCCCATTGCCGTCGCCGATACGTCGTCCACAACCCATCCCCGAGCCCGCTGAGACCACCGTCCGACTCCCTGTGAGCTCCTCCGTCGCTACCCACTCTTCCCCGTGTCGATTACTTGTCATAGCCGCCGCCCCCTTGCTAACAGCAGCTGTCACCGCACGGGCTCGTCGTCGGCGAAGCCCCGATGACCATTTGGTCACGGGGGTGCATCCGTTGTGCTCGCCGTGACTTGTAGAGCATCGCTAGCGCCTTGCCTCACTCCTTCGCATACCGTAGCCACGTCCCCGTGCGCACCCAAACTCCGGCGGCCGCAAAAGAGCTCGCCGCCGTCAACTCCGGCCACCCCAGCTACTGCCGCTTGTTGCTTTGGATGAGCCTCACTCCCAGGAACCCGTAGGAGCAAACCACGCGTCGAATGGTGCTCCGTAGCGAGCACACGGTGCATCTCCACCGTCGGCCATGGTCGTCGCCGGCGAAACTCCAGTGGCTGACGTGGCACGATTAGTTTAGGTACTAATCGCATTTAGTTAGTGTTCTATGTCGTTGACACATGGGCCCCACGCCCTAATTAAACCCGGGTTTTATTTCCTGTTTAGTTAAGATTAACTCAGCGGGACCCACGCGTCAGAGTTGACCCTGCTAACGTGGCCGTAGACCTGGCCCACCTGTTAGCGAGCTAAACAGCCCTGTGTCACTGACGTGTGGTCCCACATGTCAGGTTTGACCTGGACCGCCCTGTTGACTCGCTGATGTCACCCTGACACAGTGATGACGAAATAAACCCTTTTCTGGATTTTAAATAAATCTAAACGATTTATTTATTTCAGAAAATAGTTAAAACTTCTAAAATTCATAGAAATTCAACCCTAACTCCAAATGAAATAAGTTATATATGAAAAATGATCAAAAAAATCCAATCTATCCATCTATACCATTTTCATGCATATTGGAACAACTTAAAGTTGCTGTTTAGGACAATTCAATTAGTTGGCATTTAAGAAAGCACATATGGAGTTTGAATTTGAACCTAGTGTTCAAACCCACTCCATTTAACTTGTTGCTAGTTGCATTAGGCCAATCAACCGCATATTGCCATGTCATGATCATGCATCATATTGTGCATTGCATTGATTGTGTTTCCTTCTGTGTTGCCGGTACTTGTCCCCTTTCAATAGATGTGATACCGATGATGAGATTGATGACACCGATGAAGAGCTATACTATCTTCAGAAGTGCCAGGCAAGCAAAAACCCCTTGTTCATTCCGATACAATCCCACTCTCTCGCTCCTGCTCTCTTTTACTACATGAGGACAACAATGATTCATCTGTTACTTGCTGCGTTAGTTGAACCCGTTATCCTCTGCATGACCTGTCATTGCCACAGTAAATAGATGAAACCCACTAGCATGAGTAGGAATTGTTTGAGCCCTGTTGTGCCTACTCATTCATGCTTGTTTGTCATGCCTGCTACTGCTTAGAGTTGAGTCAGGTCTGATTCATCGGGGATGAATCAGAGGTGTGTGAACATGTCCTACTGTGTGTGAGCTAAGTGTGTGAACACGATTTGGTAAAGGTAGCGGTGAGAGGCCATGTGTCACAGCCCTAGAGCTTGCTTGTAACTAGTGGCATTGCATCCATGCATCATGTTTAAATTCAAATGAAATTTGAATTGAGGAATTTTCAAAAGCCTCATGAAATATCTAAAAATAACCAACATTTAAATCTTCTCAAATGAGTCCAAGAAAATGTTCCTGTTATTCTTTAGAAATGTTGGTAAGAGGTAAAATTCAAACCAATATTTTTGGAGTCACAGAAATATTTATTTTGGCCATTTGAATTAATCCAATAACTATTTGCTTTGGATTTATATTTAATATATATTAAATATGACTCCAATTATTCTGGAAGTTTGTGAGTGGCTTTGTATATATTTTAGCAAACCACATAAAAACCTACAGAATTTATTAAAATGATTTAGTTGCTAAACTAAATCAAAACAGAGGAAGAAAAAAAATAGAAAACAATAAGTAAAACGAAAGAGCAGAAGGACTACCTGGCGCTCACCTCTCAGCCCACCTGGCCCAACTCCAGCTGGCGGCCCAGCCCGCCACCGCTACCCCCCCTGTCGCCTTCCTCCTCTGCCAGGAGGACGCGCGTGCGGCCGACACGCGAACGCACGCGCCCCGGCCACCTCCTCCCTCCTAGCCTGCCTGGCTCCCCCTCGTCGCGCCTAGATGACGCCAGCGCGACCCCCTGGACCCCCTCGCTCTCTCCCTCTCCCTCATTTCTCTCCTCTGCTTCCTCTCTCTCACTCGCCCGAACGCAGCCGTCGCTGCCGACGAGCTCCCTCGCGGCCACCGCCACCGCCTCGCCTTCCCGACGCCTCCCAAAGCTCCGCCACCTCGCTCCCTACCTCCTCACTGAGCCACACGACCGGAAGGGCCCCGAAGCGCCGCCCCGATGCTTTTCTCCTCCTCGGCCGCCGGAGATCCGCCTCGCCGCCCCGCTCGCTCCGATGCATCCCCGAGCTCGCCGTTCGCCTCGTCGCAACCGTCGTGAGCTCCTGCTCCTGCTCCCCCTGTCTGCTCCCTCTCTCGCACGCCGTAGCTGCCGCACCACATCCAACCGCACGCGCCGCCGCCCGCACTCGTCGCCGGTGATGCTCCGGTGACCATTTGGTCCCGGGAATGCGCCCAACACGCTCCCCGCATCGCGTAGAGCCTCCGTGGCACCTCGCCGCGCTCGTTTGCGCACCGCAGCCCCATCCCCACTTGCACCCGAGCTTCGGCCGCCGCCGAGCTCGTCGCCGGCACCACTCCGGCCACTCCTCGGCCGCGCCACCACCACAGTTGGATGCGGACGAGCGTCCGCATCCCGAAGCTGTGCTCCGCGCGCCAAACCGAGCCCTGTGGGCAAAACCCGAGGCTCGCCACCGCGGCTGGCCTCGCCGGCGTCAAGCCACCGGTGGGTTTGACCCACTTTGACCACGGCAGGACCCCCCCCCCTGTGTCCATGACAGGTGGGGCCGGCCTGTTAATTAGGTTAGGATTAGTGTTAACTAAAAATTAGTTAGACTAATTACACTGACACGCGGGACCCACTGTCAGGTTTGACCTGAGGCAGCCCTGTTGACTCTGCTGAGGTCAGCATGACGCCATGCTGATGCAATATTCCTTTTCTGGAATTTAGTTTATTTTATAAATAATCAGGAAATTCCAGAAATAGCTAAAACTTCAATAAATCATAGAAAATCAACCGTAAGTCAGAATGAAATAATTTATATATGAAAAATTATCAGAAAAATTCAAGGAATCCATCTGTACCATTTTCATGCATGTTTGAACAATTTTTGTCCTCTGTTTTGGACAAAACAAATAAAGGGCATTTAAATAATCATATATGGAGTTGGAGTTTGAATCATGTATTCAAACCAACTTCATTTAAATCATAGCTAGGTGCATTAGCTCAAAACACATTCATATTTCCATGTCATAGCATGCATCATATTGTGCATTGCATTGATCGTGTTTCTTCTGTGTTTGCCGGTGTTGTTCCCCCTCGGTAGACGTTGTACCGACGATGTGATCGTTGACACTGATGAAGACTCAATGTTATCTTCAGAAGTGCCAGGCAAGCAAAACCCCCTTGTTCATTCCGATACAATCCTACTCTCTCGCCCTGCTCTCTTTTACTGCATTAGGACAACAACGAGTCATTTGTTACTTGCTGCGGTAGCTGAACCCCTTTATCCTCTGCATGACCTGTCATTGCCACAGTAAATAGATGAAACCCACTAGTATGAGTAGGAATTGTTTGAGCCCTGTTGTGCCTACTCATTCATGTTTGTTTGTCATGCCTGCTACTGCTTAGAGTTGAGTCAGGTCTGATTCATCAGGAATGAATCAGAGGTGTGTGAACATGTCCTACTGTGTGTGAGCTAAGTGTGTGAACACGATTTGGTAAAAGGTATCGGTGAGAGGCCATGTAGGAGTACATGGTGGGTTGTCTCATTGAAGCCGTCCTTAGGAACTGAGTTCTGTGTTTGTGATCCATGAAACAGTTACTACCATGCATTGGGCCCGAAACCAATGGACCCTCTCGGCTTCTTAATCACCCTTGTCCTCTGTCCAGGAGTTGCAAGTAGTTTCTGGTGTTTGTAGTATGCTGGAGGCCGTGGGCAGCGCTGACCGGAGGGGTGGGCTATGATGCGGTAGGCACGTGGCACGGTGTACCGAGCGCCCGTTTGGTGTCTCGGGAACCCTGCACACATCGTTTGGGGTTGTGAGCGAAACTCCGGCCGGATCTCCTCGCGGATGGAACCCAAATAGGCGATAAACCTGGACTAGAGACTTGAGTGTTTAGGCAGGCCGTGGCCGACACCCACGTTGGGCTTCCGCTTGAAGGTTGCCGAGTACATGTCGTGTAAACGGCGGTAAGTGGTGAGAGCGTGTGTGAAGAAGTACACCCCTGCAGGGTTAACATCATCTATTCGAATAGCCGTGTCCACGGAAAAGGACTTCTGGGTTGCCTGTACAGTTCATAGACAAGTGAAAGTGGATACCCTAAAATACGCAAGATAAGCGTGAGTGCTATGGATGGCGTTCTCGTAGGGAGACGGGAGCGGATCCATAGTGGTGTAATGATATGGTGAATATGTGGACTCGTGTGCGCCACCTCAAAAGAGTTACTTGCAGTCGTAGTTTAGGTTAGCCACCGAGTCAAAGCTGGCTTGCTGCAGTTAAACTCCACCATCCCCTTTGTTGATAATGGTGCATATGTAGTTAGTTCTGATGTAAGTCTTGCTGGGTACATTTGTACTCACGTTTGCCTATTTTATGTTTTTGCAGAGAGACGTCAGTCTCGCTAGTAGTTCCGCGTGGTCTTCGACGTTTAGCTTGATACCTCAGCTACGATCTTGTGCCCTCGGCAGGATCTGGTAGATAGTCAGGCTTCTCAGCCTCTTTCATTTGTAGATGTCTGTACTCAGACATATTAGCTTCTGCTTGTGTTCTGATCTGTATGCTCTAAATGTTGGGTCATGAGACCCCTGTTTGTAATATCTCGCTCCTCGGAGCCTATTGAATAAATACTAGAGTCGTAGAGTCATGTTGTGATGCCATGTTGTATTTGCACATATCGAGCATATTGTGTGTATGTTATTGAAATGCTTGGTATGTGTGGGATCTGACTATCTAGTTGTTTATCTTTAGTAGCCTCTCTTACCGGGAAATGTCTCCTAGTGTTTCCACCGAGCCATGGTAGCTTGCTACTGCTCCGGAACACTTAGGCTGGCCGGCATGTGACCTTCTTCGTTCCTGTGTCTGTCCCTTCGGGGAAATGTCACGCGATGAATACCGGAGTCCTGTTAGCCCGCTACAGCCCGATTCACTGGAGTCCTGCTAGCCCAGTGCTACAGCCTGGATTCACCTGCTGATGACCGACACGTTCAATGCTGGGTCATGGATGCCTGTCCCTGTAAGTTTGTGCCACTTTGGGTTTACGACTAGCCATGTCAGCCCGGGCTCCTTATCATATGGATGCTAGCGACACTATCATATACGTGTGCCAAAAGGCGCAAACGGTCCCGGAAAAAGGTAAGGCGACACCCGTGGGAATACCGTGCGTGAGGCCGCAAAGTGATATGAGGTGTTACATGCTAGATCGATGTGGCATTGAGTCGGGGTCCTGACAGCGTTGGTATCAGAGCTTGACTGCCTGTATGATTACCTAGCCAAACTGGTCGAAGTTGAGTCTAGAAATTCTTTAGTTATATAAGGGAATTGATTGTGGGATGGAACGTAAGGCTCTTTTTACTCCTTATACCTTATGCCCTTCTGATCTGAGTCATCTTCTCTTCTACGGGGATTAAGAACTAGGCCTTCTCATCCATCTATCAGGATGACATGTTACTAATCCATAGACCTATAGAATTGTTAGTTTTAAATCTCAGTTCAGCCTTTGCTAATTCTGTATGTTAACTGTTGATCTCGAAACCTTGGTATTGTGCTTCTGAGTGGCTATGCCACCATTTCTGTAGTATGTCTCCAAACTTTTGAGCATTTACAGCCGTTATGTTGTCCGAGTCATCCCAGGTTTCCAAAATAGTCTGAAGCATTTGCAAAATCCCTTCCTTCTATTTCGATGTTCCTTTGGGCCAGGTTAATCACACTAATTGCTGAGTTGAGGTATTCTTTTACCTCGACATATATGTTGGAATTATCATTATGACCCTAGGTGTCCTAGGGGATCATCTAGTAATCTAGCCATGATTTGTGTCCCAGTGTGATGATTCTGGCCTTTATTCTCGAAAGCATCCCGTGATGCTACTTAGTTGTAGGTATTCTATTCCTGGGTTCTTGAACCCGAGATTCACTCTACTTACTTCATGTTGATAGTGTTTGCTAGCTCCTTTAGGATATTAGTAACTTTGCGATAGTCCTCGAGGTCCGTGGTATTTCTTTCTTCCAAATACTATGAACCGCTTATGGCAGATG
Source organism: Triticum dicoccoides (assembly GCF_002162155.2). Classification (NCBI taxonomy): domain Eukaryota; kingdom Viridiplantae; phylum Streptophyta; class Magnoliopsida; order Poales; family Poaceae; genus Triticum; species Triticum dicoccoides. The sequence continues at coordinate 342,535,178 of NC_041385.1, forward strand.
TTTATTGGATCAAAAGATCACAATTAGAGTATTCTTGAGGAGTTCTCCATTCATAAATCGTGACTCTGCCAGTCCTACCTCTCTGCATGGGTTATCCGGAAGAAACATGTTGAACTTGGTTCGACATACTAATCTATGCATCCACAACTCAAAAAATTATATGTTCTTGAGTTGTCCCTCTTAGTTGTCTTCTGACCCTCGTCTATCATTTGATAGTCAAGAGTATGCGTGCATTTCTATTACTCTTGTGGTCCGTCAAGCCATTCTATTCCGGAATAACTAGGAGAAACAAACTCCAGTACCTTGTCCATTTCCAGGATTGGGTCAAAGCAGTCGTACTCCACAGATCAAATTGCTAATCCAGCTTTTGTTCTGCTCTACCTTGGAGTATTACCATCGTTATATCGGGATTGTTATAGGAATTGCACACCATCCTATGAACTCTTGGTACAGTGATACTTCTTGCCATCATTGTTCATTCCTCGGTTCCTGTGCTATTGTAACCGGAATACCGACAAATGAATTGTGATGTGTGAAATCAATACTCCTAGCAACCTCGTTGCTTCGTAGTTAAAGGACAATAATTTCATTCTTAGCGTGTTGGTTTTTGAATCATCCTTCTAAGACTGATCGTGCTACCTAGTCCTTATTTCGGTGCACCCTTCGATTGATGAGTTAGGATCTTGTCAAGTCCTCACTCATTTGATCATATCGTCTTGCCCTCAAAAGCGAGATTGTTCTCGAGCTTAGTAACATACCGGTGGTTCGTGATTTTCCGAATATCTTCTCAGAAGTATTACCAGGTTGTCCCCTGACTGTTATGTTGAGCTCGTGATCAAGTTGGTTTCTTGTGAACCACCCTCTCTCCAAGAATCGGTATTAGATATCCCTGAGCTAGTTGGTTAAGCTAGACAACAACTTGGAGAGTTGGAAGATAAAAGCTTTCCTGACTTAGTTCGTTCCAAAGGGATATTCTTGTGTAGTGTGTGTTGAAGAAAGATGATATCTTCATCGATTGGTCCCTGTGATCAGTTGCTGGACCTATTGTCTTATCAATCCTTTGATTTGAGTGTGGGCTATCGTCAAATCAAATCAGTACCAACGATGCTCGTAATGTTGTATTACTCGTGGTTGATCCCTCGAGCATACACCATTACATCTTTGGTCTGACCAATGCTATCACCGTGTTCACATGATGGTGGAAGTCCAGTGATATGGAAATTCCGATGAGTTGCTGTTGAGCCCATCAGTAGCATTTTGTCTCCCCCCATGAATCATGTTGAACATCAACCTAGTGTTGAAAATTTTGTAAGCAATGCCTTCGTGCTCCGTTCATGAAGCCTATGTTTGGATGAAAGTAGTGACTTCCTCTAATTCATGTGCATCTGATGTAAGTTGTCGCCATGAATTCGAGGAAGATTGTTTTGTTTCCTTTGGAATCATCCCAAATCAGTCATGCACACGTGCGAAGTATTCTGTAGTCTGGAGGCTTGCAACCTTCATTCTATATGTGTCCATAGCACACTAAGCCACTGATTGACTTGTTCAAGGAAAAGAAGTCTATGCTTGGGATATAATCCATGGACTTGCGTAAAGACTTCGATATCCTTGATTATGGTTCCCCACCTGAACTCTGTAGTGTTTTATGATAAGACTACTATGTGGTCATTCTTGTCTTGGATAACATGTTCACATGTTAGTAGCAGAACCAGCTCATGTTTTGGAGCTTACTATCGTAGTTCATTCCCGAGAATCTCGCAACATCTTCTCGTCGATCTGTGTTGCAAACTTTCATTTTCTTCTAGACTCGATGAGTCTGGAATATCCTAACACCAACCAGATCTGAATCTCAGGCAGATATGATGGTTTGGAACATTTCCCAAGAACTATAATATTGGTCTCGCGATAACCGGTACAGTGGATGTCATGGCCAACACACCCAGCCGGAAGGCCTGTTATTATAATATCTTGATTGAGGAAGTTGGCCACCTCCCCATAAGGACTTCGTAGGATTTACTCCCTAGTTATGCCTTATGATTTTTGTGTTTCCGAAGTCCGACCTTTACTTGATGTCCTAGATATCAACCCAGTTTAATAAATGGGTTGCGCTAGCACACCAAGGAGAACATTAGAAGTGGAGTGCTAAATGTCTTTCGGTCGATCATCCAGATTTTATTTCCTTGGCCCCGCCAAGGGTGAAATCTGAGAAAGTGTTATCTTCCTTTGCATCTGCATCATCCATCATCATTCATCATGGTAGCCAGTTGTGTTGCCAGGATCCTTGACACGGATATTGGTAAAATCTTGATGACTATGGAAATGCTCAAGTTCTTGAGAGCACGCGCAAGTGCTAGGTTTGATCGTCGGCATTATTGTATAGTGCTCTCAATTTCCTCGGCAATGCTATGACCTTTTCAAACAGTGAATTCACTCTCTATTGTTGGGTTCTTCCCCAGTTACCAGAATCATTCCCAGCATTTGCATTTTGTTCCTAGCTTGCACCGCCAATGTGCCATTCTACCATGGGTCTCTTCCATTTCCGGTGGTAAGCAAATTCATCCATTACGTTGTCTTCAACAAGGTAATCCACATCATCCAAGTCCGAGTATGCCATTCTACCGACCCCCTCCAAACGATCGCTCGAGAATTGCCTTAGGCTGGTTCAAAGAGTTTCAATGATCTCTGAATCAAAGGAAATTCTTTTTGCCACTTAAGGGGATATATCTACGAGTCACCATCCCTCAGGTGTCTCGATATGGTATCATGGCAACCCAACTCCTCGCTGCGTTGACAACCGATTACCACCGTCTTAAGCGTGAAATTGTTGTCTACCTAGTGAACCTTCATCATCTGCTTCACTCCATTCCTATGGATGTGTGCTTCGTCTCTCAGCTCGAGAGATGTTGCTATGTCTCATTCTGTGGGTTAATCCTGAGTTGTTCGACCTTCGAGAAGAACGATTCTTTTGTGGTTTTTCCTTCCTCTCGTTGTCATGATAGTTGGAGTTCTCAGAGCAAGACTTCAAGACAATGATGGTGATCGAATCAACTCCCCTATGAAGTGCAACCTGGATCGTAAAGATTGTGTTAGTTGTGTCCCCCCTTCATCTTACCCTACGCTTGAATCTCGGGACGAGATTTTTGTTTAGTGGGGGTGAGTTGTCACAGCCCTAGAGCTTGCTTGTAACTAGTGGCATTGCATCCATGCATCATGTTTAAATTCAAATGAAATTTGAATTGAGGAATTTTCAAAAGCCTCATGAAACCTCTAAAAATAACCAACATTTAAATCTTCTCAAATGAGTCCAAGAAAATGTTCCTGTTATTCTTTAGAAATGTTGGTAAGAGGTAAAATTCAAACCAATATTTTTGGAGTCACAGAAATATTTATTTTGGCCATTTGAATTAATCCAATAACTATTTGCTTTGGATTTATATTTAATATATATTAAATATGACTCCAATTATTCTGGAAGTTTGTGAGTGGCTTTGTATATATTTTAGCAAGCCACATAAAAACCTACAGAATTTATTAAAATGATTTAGTTGCTAAACTAAATCAAAACAGAGGAAGAAAAAAAATAGAAAACAATAAGTAAAAGGAAAGAGCAGAAGGACTACCTGGCGCTCACCTCTCAGCCCACCTGGCCCAACTCCAGCTGGCAGCCCAGCCCGCCACCGCTACCCCCCCTGTCGCCTTCCTCCTCTGCCAGGAGGACGCGCGTGCGGCCGACGCGCGCCCCGGCCACCTCCTCCCTCCTAGCCTGCCTGGCTCCCCCTCGTCGCGCCTAGACGACACCAGCGCGACCCCCTAGACCCCCTCGCTCTCTCCCTCTCCCTCGTTTCTCTCCTCTGCTTCCTCTCTCTCACTCGGCCGAACGCAGTCGTCGCCGCCAACGAGCTCCCTCGCGGCCACCGCCACCGCCTCGCCTTCCCGACGCCTCCCAAAGCTCCGCCACCTCGCTCCCTACCTCCTCACCGAGCCACACGACCGGAAGGGCCACGAAGCGCCGCCCCGATGCTTTTCTTCTCCTCGGCCGCCGGAGATCCGCCTCGCTGCCCCGCTCGCTCCGATGCATCCCCGAGCTCGCCGTTCGCCTCGTCGCAACCGCCGTGAGCTCTTGCTCCTGCTCCCCCTCTCCGCTCCCTCTCTCGCACGCCGTAGCTGCCGCACCACATCCAACCGCACGCGCCGCCGCCCGCACTAGTCGCCGGTGATGCTCCGGTGACCATTTGGTCCCGGGCATGCGCCCAACGCGATCCCCGCATCGCGTAGAGCCTCCGTGGCACCTCACCGCGCTCGTTTGCGCACCGCAGCCCCATCCCCACTTGCACCCGAGCTTCGGCCGCCGCCGAGCTCGTCGCCGACACCACTCCGGCCACTCCCCGGCCGCGCCACCACCACAGTTGGATGCGGACGAGCGTCCGCATCCCGAAGCTGTGCTCCGCGCGCCAAACCGAGCCCTGTGGGCAAAACCCGAGGCTCGCCACCACGGCTGGCCTCGCCGGCGTCAAGCCGCCGGTGGGTTTGACCCACTTTGACCACGGCGGGACCCGCCCTGTGTCCATGACAGGTGGGGCCGGCCTGTTAATTAGGTTAGGATTAGTGTTAACTAAAAATTAGTTAGACTAATTACACTGACACGCGGGACCCACTGTCAGGTTTGACCCGAGGCAGCCCTGTTGACTCTGCTGAGGTCAGCATGACGCCATGCTGATGCAATATTCCTTTTCTGGAATTTAGTTTATTTTATAAATAATCAGGAAATTCCAGAAATAGCTAAAACTTCAATAAATCAAAGAAAATCAATCGTAAGTCAGAATGAAATAATTTATATATGAAAAATTATCAGAAAAATTCAAGGAATCCATCTGTACCATTTTCATGCATGTTTGAACAATTTTTGTCCTCTGTTTTGGACAAAACAAATAAAGGGCATTTAAATAATCATATATGGAGTTGGAGTTTGAATCATGTATTCAAACCAACTTCATCTAAATCATAGCTAGGTGCATTAGCTCAAAACACATTCATATTGCCATGTCATAGCATGCATCATATTGTGCATTGCATTGATCGTGTTTCTTCTGTGTTTGCCGGTGTTGTTCCCCCTCGGTAGACGTTGTACCGACGATGTGATCGTTGACACTGATGAAGACTCAATGTTATCTTCAGAAGTGCCAGGCAAGCAAAACCCCCTTGTTCATTCCGATACAATCCTACTCTCTCGCCCTGCTCTCTTTTACTGCATTAGGACAACAACGAGTCATTTGTTACTTGTTGCGGTAGCTGAACCCCTTTATCCTCTGCATGACCTGTCATTGCCACAGTAAATAGATGAAACCCACTAGTATGAGTAGGAATTGTTTGAGCCCTGTTGTGCCTACTCATTCATGTTTGTTTGTCATGCCTGCTACTGCTTAGAGTTGAGTCAGGTCTAATTCATCGGGAATGAATCAGAGGTGTGTGAACATGTCCTACTGTGTGTGAGCTAAGTGTGTGAACACGATTTGGTAAAAGGTATCGGTGAGAGGCCATGTAGGAGTACATGGTGGGTTGTCTCATTGAAGCCGTCCTTAGGAACTGAGTTCTGTGTTTGTGATCCATGAAACAGTTACTACCACGCATTGGGCCCGACACCAATGGACCCTCTCGGCTTCTTAATCACCCTTGTCCTCTGTCCAGGAGTTGCAAGTAGTTTCTGGTGTTTGTAGTATGCTGGAGGCCGTGGGCAGCGCTGACCGGAGGGGTGGGCTGTGATGCGGTAGGCACGTGGCACGGTGTACCGAGCGCCCGTTTGGTGTCTCGGGAACCCTGCACACATCGTTTGGGGCTGTGAGCGAAACTCCGGCCGGATCTCCTCGCGGATGGAACCCGAATAGGCGATAAACCTGGACTAGAGACTTGAGTGTTTAGGCAGGCCGTGGCCGACACCCACGTTGGGCTTCCGCTTGAAGGTTGCCGAGTACATGTCGTGTAAACGGCGGTAAGTGGTGAGAGCGTGTGTGAAGAAGTACACCCCTGCAGGGTTAACATCATCTATTCGAATAGCCGTGTCCACGGAAAAGGACTTCTGGGTTGCCTGTACAGTTCATAGACAAGTGAAAGTGGATACCCTAAAATACGCAAGATAAGCGTGAGTGCTATGGATGGCGTTCTCGTAGGGAGACGGGAGCGGATCCATAGTGGTGTATTGATATGGTGAATATGTGGACTCATGTGCGCCACCTCAAAAGAGTTACTTGCAGTCGTAGTTTAGGTTAGCCACCGAGTCAAAGCTGGCTTGCTGCAGTTAAACTCCACCATCCCCTTTGTTGATAATGGTGCATATGTAGTTAGTTCTGATGTAAGTCTTGCTGGGTACATTTGTACTCACGTTTTCCTATTTTATGTTTTTGCAAAGAGACGTCAGTCTCGCTAGTAGTTCCGCGTGGTCTTCGACGTTTAGCTTGATACCTCAGCTACGATCTTGTGCCCTCGGCAGGATCTGGTAGATAGTCAGGCTTCTCAGCCTCTTTCATTTGTAGATGTCTGTACTTAGACATATTAGCTTCCGCTTGTGTTTTGATCTGTATGCTCTGAATGTTGGGTCATGAGACCCCTGTTTGTAATATCTCGCTCCTTGGAGCCTATTGAATAAATACTAGAGTCGTAGAGTCATGTTGTGATGCCATGTTGTATTTGCACATATCGAGCATATTGTGTGTATGTTATTGAAATGCTTGGTATGTGTGGGATCTGACTATCTAGTTGTTTATCTTTAGTAGCCTCTCTTACCGGGAAATGTCTCCTAGTGTTTCCACCGAGCCATGGTAGCTTGCTACTGCTCCGGAACACTTAGGCTGGCCGGCATGTGTCCTTCTTCGTTCCTGTGTCTGTCCCTTCGGGGAAATGTCACGCGATGAATACCGGAGTCCTGTTAGCCCGCTATAGCCCGGTTCACCGGAGTCCTGCTAGCCCAGTGCTACAGCCTGGATTCACCCGCTGATGACCGACACGTTCGATGCTGGGTCATGGATGCCTGTCCCTGTAAGTTTGTGCCACTTTGGGTTTACGACTAGCCATGTCAGCCCGGGCTCCTTATCATATGGATGCTAGCGACACTATCATATACGTGTGCCAAAAGGCGCAAACGGTCCCGGAAAAAGGTAAGGCGACACCCGTGGGAATACCGTGCGTGAGGCCGCAAAGTGATATGAGGTGTTACATGCTAGATCGATGTGGCATTGAGTCAGGGTCCTGACACCATGTAGGAGTACATGGTGGGTTGTCTCATTGAAGCCGTTCTTAGGAACTGAGTTCTGTGTTTGTGATCCATGAAACAACTACTACCATGCATTGGGCCCTGAAATATGACCCCGCTCGACTTCTTAATCACCCTTGTCCTCTGTCCAGGAGTTGCAAGTAGTTTCTGGTGTTTGTAGTATGCTAGAGGCCGTGCGCAGCGCTGACCAGAGGGGTGGGCTGTGATGCGGTAGGCACGTGGCCGGGTATACCGGGCGCCCGTTTGGTGTCTCGGAACCCTGTACACATCGTTCGGGGCCGTATGTGGAAACCTCGGCCAGACTCCCTGCGGATGGAACCTGAATAGGCGATAAACCTGGACTAGAGACTTGAGTGTTTAGGTAGGTCGTGGTTTACACCCACGTCGGCTTTCGCTTGAAGTCTGCCGAGCACATGTCATGTGCAGACGCTAAGTGGTGGAAACATGTATGAAGAAGTACACCCCTGCAGGGTTAACATCATCTATTCGAATAGCCGTGTCCGCGGTAAAGGACTTCTGGGTTGCCTATAACAGTTCATAGACAAGTGAAAGTGGATACTTTAAAATGCGCAAGATAAGCGTGAGTGCTATGGATGGCGTTCTCGTAGGGAGACGGGAGCGGATCCATAGTGGTGTATTGGTTGGTGAATATGTGGAATCTTGTGCGCCACCTCAAAAGAGTTACTTGCAGTCATAGTTCAGGATAGCCACCGAGTCAAAGCTGGCTTGCTGTAGTTAAACCCCACCATCCCCTTTGTTGATAATGATGCATATGTAGATACTTCTGATGTAAGTCTTGCTGGGTACATTTGTACTCACGTTTGCCTATTTTATGTTTTGCAGAGAGACTTCAGTCTCACTAGTAGTTCCGCTTGGACTTCGACGTTAAGCTTGTTACCTCAGCTACGATCTTGTGCCCTCGGCAGGATCTGGTAGATAGTCAGGCCTCTCAGCCTTTTTCATTTGTAGCTGTCTGTACTCAGACATGTTAAGCTTCCGCATGTGCTTTGACTTGTATGCTCTGAATGTTGGGTCATGAGACCCCTGTTTGTAATATATCGCTCCTCGGAGCCTATTGAATATAAGTACTTGAGTTGTAGAGTCATGTTCTGATGCCACATTGTATTTGCACATATTGAGCATATTGTGTGTATGTTATTGAAATGCTTGGTTTGTGTGGGATCTGACTATCTAGTTGTTTATCCTTAGTAGCCTCTCTTACCAGGAAATGTCTCCTAGTGCTTCCAGTGAGCCTTGGTAGCTTGCTACTGCTCCGGAACACTTAGGCTGGCCGGCATGTGTCCTTCTTCGTTCATGTGTCTGTCCCTTCGGGGAAATGTCATGTGGTGTCTACCGGAGTCCTGTTAGCCTGCTACAGCCCGGTTTACCAGAGTCCTGCTAGCCTAGTTGCTACAGCCTGGATTCACTCGCCGATGACCGACACGTTCGTTGTTGGGTCATGTATGCCTGTCCCTGTAAGTTAGTGCCACTTTGGGTTCACGACTAGCCGTGTCAGCCCGGGTTCTTTGTCATATGGATGCTAGCGGCACTATCATATACGTGAGCCAAAAGGCGCAAACGGTCCCGGGCCAGGTAAGGTGGCACCCGTGGGAATACCGTGCCTGAAGCCGCAAAGTGATATGAAATGTTAGATGCTAGATCGGTGTGACTTAGGATCGGGGTCCTGACAAAGGCAGTGTCTGAATCCGAATGTGAAGATTCTGGTAGTAGCCTTGGTGATCCTGAAGAATTGAGCCAAGAGCTAGCACTGCTCGTGAAGAAGTTCCAAAAATTCTCAAGACGTGGTCGCTTTGGAAAATCTTCAAGGAGTAGTGATTCCTCATCAAGTGACTATAAGAGAAGGCTATGACACAAATGCAAGAATCTTGGTCACTACATTAAAGATTGTCCTCGGTGGGACAAGGAACTAAAGTAGAAGAAATACAAGGATTACAGTTCTGATGATGCCAAGAAGAAGAAGAAATATTCGAAGTCTTCATCATCAAAATCCTCGAAGTCTTCATCCCACAGGAAGAGCAGCTCCAAGAAGGCTCAGGCATTCATTGGCAAGGAAATGGATTCTGAGGCTGAATCTGAGGATAATGAGGAAGAGGAGGCATCCGAGGAGTCTGAGTCAGGTGTGGCAAGTCTAGCTCTTGCTACCGCATTTGTCAGCAAGTCTATCTTCAACTCTGAAGAAATTGGCAACACCAACAACGCTGATGAAGGCAATGACGAATACGCTCCCACCTATTGCTTCATGGCAAAGGCTGCTAAGGTAACTAAATACCCCTCCTCTGAGTCAAGTGAGGATGAATCTGATGAAAATCTTAAGCCTATCTACTCTAAACTTGCTAAGATTACTGTGAAACAACAAAAGGCTATTGAAAAACTTCAAAACATGCTAGACAAAAGTGATGATATGTTGGGTGATGAAATGGACCGCACTAAAGACTTAACTGAAAATCTTCAGAGACTTCAGTCTAAGTTTGACAACCTTCAAAGTCATCATAAAACTCTCTTATCTGATCACAAGAAGCTTTCTTATGAATTTCTTCAAAGAAAGCAAGATCTTGAGAAGCTAAGAGTGAGTTATGAAGATCTTCAGAAGGAGCACGATTGACTACTTGCTCAACAAATCAGCGCTACTCAGGAAGAATTTGATCCTCCATGCTTAAAGTGCATTGAACATGAATCTGGTAATTCTTCACCTGAATGTTCAAATGCTTCAAATATTACAAATTCTTCACCTGCCTCTGCTATCACTAATTCCTCATCTGAGGACATTGCTAGTATCATTGACGATGCAGGGCTGAAGGAATTATATATGACAGGCATGTACAAAAGCCTCAAAGGGCATCAGACTCTTTGTGATGTGCTTAAAAAGCTGATCCTCAACAGAAACCCTAGGAAAGAGGGTATTGCCTTTGAGAGGAAACTCAATGCTGATGGAACATATTGGAAGCCTGAGCAGTACCCCAAAACCTCATGGGTTGCTGCAAAGGGACCTCCAGTTGATCCATCTAACTTATCTGGCTTTATGTGTGAATCTCCTCATTCTTCTGATGAGTCATTTGACTCCAACTATAAACTGTTCAAAAATTAGAATGGTGAAGTATTTGCTAGATATGTTGGCACTAACTGCAGGAACGGTTCCCCTATGAAGAAAGTCTGGGTTCCCAAAAGCTATGTTGAAAGTCTTCAGGTGAATGTCCTCGTGACACCACCAGTGAAGAATAGGAACCCTGGATCAAACTCTTCATATGGACCAAATTCTTCATATGGATCCAAGTCCTCATACGGACCAAATTCCTCACATGGATCAAATTCCTCAAAAGGATCAAAATCCTCATATGAACATCATCATGCTAACAACTCTGTTTCGCAGGGTAGAGCTAAGGGCTGTGAATATGTGCATCATTCTTCAAATCATTATGTTCATAAGTCCTCGAAGAATTTCTCTGCTTATTCATATGCTTACCCTAACCCCTCTTATGTGAAACGAAGTGGACTGGCGTCCATGCCACCTTTCTCATATGGTGCTCGCAGAGTGATGAATTCTTTGCCACCCCTCCAGATGTGGGTGGTGAAGAAAAAGAACTAATCTCTTATGCAGGGTCAGGTCTCCAGTCATGCTCAAAACGACTGAAGAATTTGCTGGAGACCTGAACAGTGCCTGATAGGACGCAGGCTAATCATGATGAAATTAACCTTCATTTCACACGTCCTCACACTACTTATCTGTGCTATTGCTTGATGAAATTGAACTGATGATACTGATGTCATATTCTTCACTGATGAAGTATATGAGTTTGTAAGCTGCACTAATTCATCTGCAGGATGATCAACCCAAAGCAAATGAGTGGGTCCTCGATAGTGGATGTACAAATCACATGACTGGTGACACGAATCTATTGATGGATGCTCCCTTATTACCATCACATCTGAAGCATATCATCTTTGCTGACAAAGGCAAAAGTCAGGTATTGGGTCTAGGTAAGGTTGCAATCTCTAAGGACTTACACATGGACAAAGTCATGCTTGTCGAGTCCTTAGGATACAACCTCATGTCTGTCTCAATGCTTTGTGATCTTGATATGGTTGTTGTCTTTGGCAAGTATCGTTGTGTTGTGATCATGGAAGCTGACAATTCCAAACTCTTCGAAGGCTTTAGGAGAGGAGACTTGTACATTGTTGATTTCTCTACAGGACCACAACCTGCCATGTGCTTACTTGCAAAAGCTTCAGAAGGCTCGCTATGGCATCAACGACTTGGTCATGCTGGCATGAGGAATCTGCACACGCTCGCAAAGAAGATGCATGTCATTGGCATTGAGAATGTCAAATTCCTCAAGGATCACTTATGCGGAGCCTGTGAAGCTGGGAATATGACTAAGGCCAAGCATCCAGCAAAGACTATCATGACCACCACTCGACCATTTGAATTGCTTCACATGGATCTCTTCGGTCCTAATCATTATTCTGCTGTGACTAATGATGCATCTCTATATGGATTTGTTATTGTTGATGATTACTCTCGTTACACATGGGTACACATTGTTACTTACAAACATGAAGTGCAGGAAGTCTTCAAATGATTTTCCTCGAGGGCTTCAACCAACTCTGGTGTGAAGATCAAGCACATCAGGAGTGACAATGGAACTGAGTTCAAGAATTCTGGTCTTAATGACTATCTTGATGAACTTGGTATTACTCATGAGTTATCTGCTCCTTATACTCCTCAGCAAAATGGCGTCGTGGAGCGCAAGAACAGAACTCTTGTTGAGATGGCTCGCACTATGCTTGATGAATACAAAGCGCCTCATCGTTTTTTGATTGATGCAATTGATACCGCGTGCCACCTCATCAACAGAGTATATCTTCACAAATCCTTCAAGAAGACTGCCTATTAACTTCTCACTGACAAGAAACCCAATGTGAGTTATCTCAAAGTCTTCGGTGCTAAATGTTGGATTAGAGATCCTCATCACAATGCTAAATTTGCACCGAAAGCACATGAAGGTTTTATGCTTGGTTACGGAAAGGACTCGCACACCTACAGAGTCTTCAACATCGCTCTTCACAAGATTGTTGAAACTGTAGATGTGCGGTTCGATGAAACTAATGGCTCGCAAAGAGAGCACCTACATTCTGTGATAGATGAACCAGCACCTGAGGATTCTATCAAGTTCAAGGCTACTGAGGATGTCATTCCTACCGAAGAATCTACTGAAGAATACATTCCAGAACGCGAAGATCGACGAGCTAATGTACCTGAGGAAAATGCTGAAGAAAATGCTGAAGAAAATGCTGATCAAATTCCTCGACGACAACCAGCTCATCCTCGCATTGCAAAAGAAGTGCAAGTTGAAAAGATCATCGATGACATTGAAGCACCAGGTCCTCTCACTCTCTCAAAGGCTTCACATTTATCTAACTTTTGTGGGCACTATGCTTTTGTCTCTATCATAGAGCCCACTAAGGTAGATGAAGCATTTCTGGAGCCTGAGTGGATTCAAGCCATGCGAGAAGAATTACATCAGTTCAAACTCAACAATGTCTGGGAACTGGTCAAACGTCCAGATCCTCGCAAGCATAATATCATTGGCACAAAGTGGATCTACCGCAACAAGAAAGATGTAAATGGCCTTGTGGTGAGGAATAAGGCACGACTGGTAGCTCAAGGCTACACACAGGTTAAAGGAATTGATTTCGATGAAACTTTTGCACCTGTTGCTAGACTTGAGGCTATTCGCATATTACTTGCTTATGCTAACCATCATAATATCAGTTTATATCAAATGGATGTGAAAAGTGCATTCCTCAATGGTAAGCTTGAGGAAGAAGTATATGTTGTTCAACCCCCAGGTTTTGAAGATCCAAAGAATCCTGACAAAGTCTTCAGACTCAACAAGGCCCTCTATGGCCTCAAGCAGGCCCCTCGGGCGTGGTATGATACTTTGAAGGAATTCTTCATGAAGAATGGCTTCACACCCGGTTCACTTGACCCTACTCTCTTTACCAAATCTTATGATGGTGAACTATTTGTGTGCCAAATACACGTTGATGATATTATCTTTGGCTGTACTGACCAACGTTATAGTGATGAATTTGCCTATATGATGAGTGAAGAATATCAAATGTCTATGATGGGAGAGTTGAAATTCTTCTTAGGTCTTCAAATTCGTCAACAGCACAATGGCGTATTCATATCTCAGGAGAAATACCTCAAGGATGTTTTGAGGAAATTCGGCATGCAAGATTGCAAAGGCGTCAAAATTCCTATGCCCACAAATGGCCATCTATGCACTGATGAAAATGGTATTGACTTCGATCACAAGGTATACCGCTCCATGATTGGTTCTTTATTGTACTTATGTGCATCTAGGCCAGATATAATGCTTAGTGTTTGCATGTGTGCCCGATTGCAAGCTACACCGAAGGAATCACACCATAAGGCTGTGAAGCATATTCTTCGATATCTAGCTCACACACCAATACTAGGACTATGGTACCCCAAGGGCTCTACTTTTGATCTCATGGGATATTCTGACTTTGACTATGCTGGTGATTGTGTGGACCGCAAGTCAACATATGGTACTTGTCATTTCCTCGGACGATCTTTGGTCTGTTGGTCCTCGAAGAAACAGAACTGTGTATCACTGTCTACTGCTGAAGCTGAGTACATTGCTGCTGGTTCTTGCTGTGCTCAATTGGTGTGGATGAAGAAAACTCTCAAGGACTATGGCATCAACGTGAAGAATGTGCCTCTCTACTGTGACAATGAGAGTGCCATTAAGATTGCTCACAAACCAGTTCAGCACTCGAAGACAAAGCACATTCAGATTCGTTATCATTTTCTTCGTGATCATGTGTTGAAGGGCGACATTTCTATTGAGCATGTGAAGACTGAAGAACAGCTAGCCAATATCTTCACAAAGCCCTTGGATGAGAAGAGATTTAGCAAGTTGCGGTGTGAGCTAAATATCTTAGTCTTTGAATGTTCTTTGAAAAGGACACACATCCTAACACTTATGCGAAATTGATGACTTAGATGTGCAACACATGAAGAAACGTTTTTCTTCAATCAATGAAGAATAACACTCTAAGTGTCAAGAAATTAATGAAGAATTTGATTCTCAGAACCCTACGACAATTGTACGCGGTGTCTAAAATCATCATTCTTATACGGTGGGTCACGCCACCACCAAAGTTGAAAATTTTCAATTTGAGTTTTTCCTCGGTTTTGAAATTTCTCAGTTTTTCAAATTCTTCAACTTTTCAAAATCTTCACTGTTTCCGTCGCTTTTCTTCATTGGCTATATATATATATATATATATATATATATATATATATATATATATATATATATATATGAGTTTATGTCCTCTACAACATTCACTTATGGCTATTTCTTCAAGTTGCATTTTCTGCTAAGTGAATGTGATTGGACCCTTCCCCCTCTATGCTATACTCAACCCAATCTATTCACAAATTCTTCATGTGCGTTCTACTTGAATCTCATTCAAAATCTTCACTGTGTCCTTGTTAGCTGAAGAAGTTGCGAACGGAACTTTAAAACTAATCTTATCCAAATTTTCGGTTTTGCCGCTCAAACCGTCCCGTATCCCACGATAGACCTAGCTATTCACCCAGGATCTAACACGATCTCCACTTTTCAGTACGTGGGTGACACATGTCAAGCGAATGAGAAGGGCCAGGGGCACGTTCGTCCTAAATCTTCGGGCGAACAGTTTTCCACTGCGACTATAAATACCCCCTCACCCCTTCCTCACTTCCTTTACTCCGCTCGACCGCTCTCCCTCTCTCGCTGGAGCTTCTCAAACCCTAGCGCCACCGCTACTCCATCGTCGCTGGTGAGGAAGAGCTTCACTGCCTCGACCTCGTCGCCGTCGTACTCGCGCCGACCGCGGAAATCTTCACTCTGCCACCGCCGTAGCTGTCTTCCTCCGCCAAGTTAGGGCGTGGAAGATCTGAACTGACGAGCTTCAAATCTACACTTCTTGGTTCGTCGTGTTTGAGGGAGTCCTGGACTAGGGGGTGTCCGGATAGCCGAACTATCATCTTCGGCCGGACTCCTGGACTATGAAGATACAAGATTGAAGACTTCGTCCCGTGTCCGGATGGGACTTTCCTTGGCGTGGAAGGCAAGCTTGGCGATACGGATATGTAGATCTCTTACCATTGTAACCGACTCTGTGTAACCCTAACCCTCTTCGGTGCCTATATAAACCGGAGGGTTTTAGTCCATAGGACGAACAACAATCATACCATAGGCTAGCTTCTAGGGTTTAGCCTCTCTGATCTCGTGGTAGATCTACTCTTGTACTACCCATATCATCAATATCAATCAAGCAGGAGTAGGGTTTTACCTCCATCGAGAGGGCCCGAACCTGGGTAAAAACATCATGTCCCTTGTCTGTTGTTACCATCTGCCTAGACGCACAGTTCGGGACCCCCTACCCAAGATCCGCCGGTTTTGACACCGACATTGGTGCTTTCATTGAGAGTTCCTCTGTGTCATCATCTTTAGGCCTGATGGCTCCTCCGATCATCAACAACGATGTGGTCCAGGGTGAGACTTTTCTCCCCGGACAGATCTTCGTATCTGGTAGCTTTGCACCGCGGGCCAATTTGCTTGGCCATCTAGAGCAGATTGAAAGCTACGCCCCTGGTCATCAGGTCAGATTTGGAAGTCTGAACTATATGGCTGACATCCGTGGAGACTTGATCTTCGACGGGTTCGAGCCACAGCCAAGTGCGCCGCACTGTCACGATGGGCATGATCTAGCTCTATCGCCGGACAGTGCCCTGGAGGCCGCACAAGTGTCCGCTCCGACCCTTAGCTCGGAGCCAACTGCGCCGATCGAGGATGGGTGACTGGACACCGCCTTGGGGGCTGCTATCTCTACGGCGATAGAGCCGAACACCAACCGTGTCCTTTGCGAAGCTCGTGACTCCAAGGTGCCGGACTCCTCTCCGGACTCCGAACCTTCCGCGCCCCTGCCAATCGAATCCGATTGGGCGCCGATTATGGAGTTCACTGCTGCGGACATCTTTCAGCACTCACCCTTTGCGACATCCCACGCTAAAGTTTCTTTCTTTATCAGGAAAGCCCTGGCCGGATTATGGTCAGGACGGTTGGGATGCGGACAACAAAGAAATTCAAAGCCCACCCACCACCCACTTCGTAGCCACTGTCGATGACTTAACCGACATGCTCGACTTCGACTTCGACGACATCGACGGTATGGACGACGATGTAGGAGACGACCAAGAACCAGCGCCTACAGGGCACTGGAAGGCCACCTCGTCATACGACATATACATGGTGGACATCCCAAATGATGGGAATGGCGATGGAACAACGGAGGATGACCCCTCCAAGAAACAGCCTAAGCGCCTGCGTCAGCGGCGCCGCTCTAAATCCCGCCACAGCAAAAACAGTGATTCCGGCATGGGAGATAATAACACCCCGGACAATGCCGAAGACAACCCCCTCTGGCAGGATTCAGCGCAGGAGGATGGAGAAGCCAGCCCTCATGAGAGAGTGGCAGACAGAGAGGTAGAGGACGATAATTACATGCCTCCATCCAAAGATGAGGCAAGCCTCGACGACGACGAATTTGTCATGCCTGAGGATCCCGTCGAATAAGAGTACTGTTTCAAATGTAGGCTTATAGCCACGGCAAGCAGTCTCAAGAAAAAGCAATAATAGCTTAGAGCTGACCAAGACTTGCTAGCCGACAGATGGACTGAAGTCCTCGCGGCCGAAGAGTATGAACTCGAACGCCCCTCCAAGAACTACCCAAAACGCAGGCTGCTACCCCGATTAGAGGAGGAAGCACCTAAACCTACATCACCACCGCATGATACGGCCGACCGGCCACCTCGTGGCCGCGACAGAGAGGCCTCTCGGCCCTCCACTCAAGCTGCACCCCGGCGCCACTCAAAAAATACCAAGGCGCGGGGAAATGTGCCAGACCTGCGGGATATATTGGAGGACAAGGCAAGACAAACAAGATCGATCTACGGATCGCGTGGGCGCCCCTCGATGTGTGATGATAACCGTCACGCCGGATATGGCAATTCCGGTCGGGCCGAACACAGTAGACAAAGCTCATTTGAGCTACGTCGTGATATAGCCCAATACAGGGGCACCGCACACCCGCTATGCTTCACAGACGAAGTGATGGATCATCAAATCCCTGAGGGTTTCAAACCCGCAAACATTGAATCATACGATGGCACAACAGATCCTGCAGTCTGGATCGAGGACTATCTCCTTCATATCCACATGGCCCGCGGTGATGATCTACACGCCATCAAATACCTCCCACTCAAGCTTAAAGGACCAGCTCGGGACGACGTGATATTCGATAAGAGATCCAAGTCCACCTCCTTTAAACCAGCGGACGAAATAGTCAAATTCCAAGTCCATCCAACGGACCCTACAAAAACGGCCTCCATTGGGGCACAATTAAACCCTGATGTAGACGCCGCACTACGAGAATTCCTATGCGAAAATTGGGACATTTTTTCCTGGCACCCCTCAGACATGACAGGAATTCCACGCCGGCTGGCCGAGCACAGCCTAAACATCCTAAAAGGATTCAAGCCAGTCAAACAGGCTCTTCGTCGTTTCTCCGAACCCAAGAGACAGGCCATGGGAGAGGAGCTAGCCAAATTATTGGAGGCCGGATTCATCAGAGATATAAAACATCCGGACTGGCTAGCAAACCTGGTGATGGTACCAAAGAAGGACAAATCCTGGCGCCTATGTGTCGATTTTAAGGACCTCAACAAGGCTTTCCCAAAGGATCCCTTCCCACTCCCCCGCATCTATCAAATTACCGACGCTACCACATGACACGACTCATTGTGTTTCCTCGACGCATACTCAGGCTACCACCAAATTAAGATGGCAGAGCCCGACCAGGCCGCAATGGCATTCATCACCCCATACGGCCCATTCTGCTTCAACACAATGCCCTTTGGGCTCAAAAACGCCGGCGCAACATATCAGCGCATGATTCAGACATGTCTGGCAAACCAGATCGGCAAAACAGTGGAGGCATGCATGGACGATGTGGTCGTCAAAACCAAGCACGTCGAAACTCTAGTAGACGATCTGAGGCTCAGGTTCGATAATCTCCGAACATATGACATTAAGCTTAACCCGGAAAAACGCGTTTTCAGCGTACCAGCCGGAAAGCTCTTGGGCTTCATGGTATCCGGTAGAGGAATTGAAGCAAACCCAGCCAAGATCCGAGCTCTGTCACAATTGGATATCCCAAAGGACCTCAAACAAATAAAAAAATTGACGGGATGCGTGGCGGCTCTGAGCCGCTTTATCTCCCGTTTAGGAGAAAAGGCATTACCTCTTTATCGCCTCCTCCGACGCACCGAACACTTCCAGTGGACGGATGCCACCACGGCCGGACTCGGAGAAATAAAAGCCATATTGGCAACAAACCCGGTCCTGGCCGCACCCAACATGGGCGAACCAATGCTATTATATATCGCGGCAACTCATCAAGTTGTGAGCGCAGTGCTCATTGTCGAACGAGAAACGGACGGACACAGGTTTCCCCTACAAAAACCAGTTTACTATGTGTCCACTGTCCTAACTCCATGCAAGTCATGGTACCCACATTATCAAAAGATAGCGTACGTGGTGTTCATGGCATCCCGAAAGCTGCGACACTACTGTCAAGAGTGTTCGATAACAGTAGCCTCCGAAGTACCTCTTAACGACATTATAAACAACCGCGACGCGACGGGCTGGATTGCCAAATGGGCCATTGAGCTCCTCCCATTCGACATAACCTATAAGCCACGACGAGCTATTAAGTCACAAGTTTTGGCCGACTTCGTCGCCGAATGGACTGAAGCCGAACTCCCTAAGAGTACGACGCATATTCCAACTGGATAATGCACTTCGACGGCTCCAGAATGTTGGCTGGTCTCGGGGCTGGCATCGTTTTGACGTCCCCAACCGGAGATACGGTTCAATACGTACTCCAGATAATGTATACAAACTCCAACAATGCAGCCGAATATGAGGCCCTTCTACACGGCCTCCGGATGGGAGTCTCCATGGGTATACAATGCCTAGAGGTGCACGGGGATTCGAACCTCGCGATATCCCAAATAAATGGAGACTTCGATGCCAAGGATCCGAAAATGGCAGCTTATCGCAACGCCGTCCTAAAAATGTCAGCTCGGTTTAAAGGGCTCGAATTTCACCATATAGCCCGGGATAACAACCAGGCAACAGACGTATTGGCACGCATTGGCGCAAAGTGCGATGCCGTCCCTCCCAACATCTTCCTAGAGAGGCTGCTCAAGCCATCCATACTACGGGAGGGGGAATCCGGAAATAACAACCCGGACCCAACCGCACTGCCCGACACCGAACATTCTGACACAATTGGTGGTTCTGCCAATGAAGTAACATCTTCAGCCCACATAATAATGGCAGTCATTGCCCCGTGGACGGAACCATTCCTGGACTACCTAACCAGGCAGGAACTTCCCGAGGACCAAACCGAGGCCCGCTGCATAGTGCGGTGATCTAAAGCCTATAAGGTCCACGAGGGAGAGCTTTACAAGAAAAGCACAACCGGAGTCCTTCAAAGGTGTATCTCCGAAGAGGAAGGGCGGAATCTTCTGGCTGAAATTCATGCCGGACTTGGCGGGCACCACGCTGCAGCCCGGGCCCTTGTAGGCAAGGCCTTCCGCACAGGATTTTATTGGCTAACGGCCCGGGCAGATGCTGAGGACTTAGTCCAACGATGCGTCAGTTGCCAACTCTTTGCTAATCAAAGCCACATGCCACCCACCGCCCTCAAAACTATACCCATAACATGGCCCTTCATGGTCTGGGGGCTTGACATGGTTGGCCCCCTTAAAGGAGGAACCCACAAGCAAAAATACCTACTGGTCATGGTGGATAAATTCACCAAATGGATAGAAGCCAAACCTATTAAGACGGCCGAATTCGGACCGGTGATAGACTTCATATCAGGGGTCGTACACCGTTACGGCGTCCCCCATAGCATCATCACTGATAACGGCACGAACTTTACGGCCGACAAGGTCAAACTCTGGTGCAAAAACATGGGCATCAAGCTCGACTATGCTTCAGTCTATCACCCTCAAACTAACGGTCAAGTAGAGCGAGCAAATGGTCTAATCATGAGCGGCATCAAACCCAGACTAGTGCAGTCCCTCAAGGAATCTAACACGCACTGGGTAGAGGAGCTCGACTCCGTACTCTAGGGGCTCTGGACCACTCTGAGTCGCACCACCGAATTTACACCATTCTTTAGGGTATACGGTGCAGAGGCAGTTCTGCCCTGCGACGTAATTCATGACTCGCCTCACGTGCGCATGTACGAAGAAAGAGAAGCCGAGCTCGATCGGCAGGAAAGTTTGGACACATTGGAGGAGGAGCGTGACGTGGCAAAAGCCCGTTCCGCATTCTATCAACAGCAAGCTCGAAGATATCAAAGCAGAGAAGTACGGGCCAAAACTTACAACGTTGGCGAGTTAGTTCTACGCCTGCCGGACAAGAAAAAGGACAAACTAAAGCCCAAATGGGAAGGTCCCTTTATCATCGACCAAGTCCTGACCGGTGGAGCGTACCGTCTGCGAGATGCATCGGATAACTGACTCGAGCCAAACCCATGGAACGCAACCCGTCTCCGAAGATTCTACGCCTAGCGCTGGATTCTGAGTTCGTCTCCTTCCTCCATCTGTATTTTACATATTAGTTGTCTTCTGTTTCTCTCCTTCTCCCTCCTTTTTTATTATAGCCTTTGAAAGCTTGTTCGCGCATTGTTCGCACACACTTGAAGCGCTAACCATGCTCATTATACCTGGGGGCTTCTTTAACAGAAGCTTATTTATACGGGCTTCATACCCAACACATGTGTCACACTTCCGCATGTACCTTTTATTCACCATTATATGCATCGATATGACTTAAGTTTTGGCCAAGCTGGGTTGCCTAGCTCCTGTGCTTACCCCTACGTTCCCGATTGTTTGGCTAGGTGGTAAAGGAAGCACCTCTGCGATTGTTACTGTCGGGTCAGCCGTATGAGTACCTCAGACTGGGTGAAGCCGAAAGCTAGCGTTCTTAAGGGAATATTCGGTCGGTGAACTAAAAGACGATTTCTTATTTATTTATTTATCTGCCCCTAGATATTTTTCTACTTTTTTTTGTAGTCTGGACATGCACTTTAGGGCATGCCCCCGAGGGAAAGGAACCCCTAACGGAACTATTCTCACTGGAAGATGTTTCTTACTAACCATGTAATATAGCATAACTAGTTGGGCACTTGTCTGATACAACACTAATGACCCCTACGCCTGGTCTCCACGCATGCCCCGGTTCTTATATAACAGCGAGGGTATTCGGACACACTCCAGACTATCGGGTCCCGAGGTTGAAGCGAAAAGGTCCGCTATGACAAACGATCTACAATCCGGCTAGAAGGCATTTTACATGTCATCTTAAATTACATAGTCAACTTGACTGGGCATATTCCTCTTCAATGCCATCCAGCAGGCTGTCTAGTTTACAGTCCTGTTGGGAATACTTTGCGGCCAATTCTTCTTGGCCATACACCAAACTCACAGGGATCTCCTTCCCATCGGGCCCCGCAGGTCCGACTTCGGCCATGTGGTTTGGGTCAGCCTTCGTGTACCGCGTCTTCACCATGGCCCAGGCCTCCCTGGCGCCTTGACGGCAGGCCGATATCTTCCATAAGCGGAAGCGCTGCCGTGGTCCCTGAAGCCTCTCTGCAAGCTCTCTAAGGCCTTCGGGCAGGGAGACAGATGGCCACAAGGCCTGGGCGACGCCTTTCATCACCTGCTGAACTCGTTCATGCAGTTGCAAGAGCTCGGGAAGAAGGTCACCCGTAGAACCAGCCATTTCCTCTGCAGGACGGCCTGTGAGCATACCTATAGACATAACTCTGTTAGTCGACTTCCTCGCCAAACTCTTTTTCAAAGTTCGTTCAAGCACTTACTAAAAATGCCGCGTCGAAACCGCCGATTCTCCTTAACGGAGTCAGATAGCTGGGCACGAACATCCTTTAGTTCCTCACCCAGCTGGGTGTTGGCATCTTGGAGATTATTTTTCTCCTGCCTCACCCTTGTAAGCACATTCTCGCTGGCCTTTAACCGATGCATGAGCTGTTGCTTGTCCGGATCTACCCCAGCGCCATCTGCAATATTATTGTCAGACTTATACACACGCCGCACTTCACAAATTACTTATCTTTGGAAGCATATATTACCAGAGGGGGTCTCTTTGGTTTCCCCGCTGCGGCTAGTGCGTCCTCAAGTTGGGTTTTGCACTCCTCCAGCTCCTGGGACAGTTGGGTATTCTTTTCTGTAAGATCCTGCTCAATAAATGATCCTTAAATCAGTTATTCTAACAATTTGAAGTCTCGGAGGCTACTGGCATATATAATTGTCAAATTTTCTCACCCATATGTCTTTTACATACTGCTCCGTGGCTCTGGCTGGACCATTTTGAGCGGCACGGAGGTGCGCATCTCCTGAATTGAAGGCATCCAATGCCTCTCGGGAAAAACAAGCGTCACGAAGAACTGTCCGGCGACGCCTGTGATTCATGGCACTCTCCACCTCGGAATTGGTGGTAGATAACCTGTCGGCATCCTCTGTCGGAGGAGCATCTGACGCACGCCTCGTGTTCGCCTACGCCTCTGGACCTGGCTTTGGAGCCTGGCGAGCGGAGGATTGATTGGCAACCTCTCCGGATATAGTCTGGCGAGCGCTCTTCTTCCTGAAAAAGCATGAGCGTTAGTATGCCCCCCTGGAATAAAACCTGGGAGCAAGATGACACGCCATACCGTTGCATCGGCGTTTCAATCTGGATTGCACTTCTTTTCGTCCTGTTGGGCCTTGCTGTCCCTTGTTGACCGGCCGTCGCAGGCTCGGCCTTCCGCCTCAAGGACTTCCCCTGCGAAACACCATTGGTATACGGTGATTAAAAACACGCATGGACGGGTCATTTTCAAAGTATTGGGACTTCGGTCTCAGTTACCTGCGAGGCGGGAAGTATTCCGGGGTAATCGGCCGTAATGGCGACCAAGGCATTATCGATGCTCAGTTGGTGGAAAACCCCGTCGATCAGCTCCAACGATATGTCCGCATCCTCTTGGGAGGTCGGATCAAGGAACCGTTCCGGATCCTCGGGTTGTGGAGGCGGGCTGTTTATATCCTTTATGCCCCGGCGCAGTTCCTGCACCAAAATCACAAAATGAGATACTTGACTATGGGAATACGGATCGGATAGGCAAAAATAAATGTCCGCTTACCCAGCTTGGAGGATTGTTCATAGAAAATCTGCCCTGCGGATTGATGCGGAGGAATTCCTCCTCTTCTCCCTTATACAATGCGGACAAGATCTTCATCAGATCGGCGACCGATCCCGGCCCCTTACGGCAACAGCGGTTGGCATCATCCTCCCTGTTGAAATCCCACATGGGGTGGCCTCTATACTGGAGCGGCTGCACCCCCCGCATAATGCATGTGGCCATGACCCCGATCATGGTCAGTCCAGAATGAGCTAACAACATTATCCGGCTCATCAGGTAAATGACGTCCCTGTCGTTTTCCCTCTGAGGGCTCCGTGGACGCCAGCTTAGGCGTTTCTTCAAAGGAGCTTTACTAAACTCAGGGAGGCCGACCCGAACAGGGTCCGACAGGGGGACATCTTCTATATAAAACCATGCCAAAGGCCAGTCTTCGGACGCCTTCTTCGGGGTTCCGGATAGATATCTGGTCCCAGCGATGCGCCATAGTTCGGCTCCGCCCACTTGATATATTGACCCCTCTTGAGAATGGGGCACAAGGCAGAACAGCTTCTTCCACAGTGCAAAATGAGCCTCGATGCCCAAAAATAGCTCACAAAGGGCCACGAAGCCCGCAATATGCAAAATGGAGGCAGGCGTAAGGTTGTGCAACTGGAGGCCGTAGAACTCCATGAGCCCCCGGAGAAACAGATGAATTGGAAATCCAAGCCCTCTTATCAAATAAGAGATAAAGCATACCCGCTCTCCTTTGGAGGGGCTGGGGACGCTTTCCGCTTGCTTTCCGCCCTTATAGGTGGTGAGTCCGGCTCGAACCAGAACCATGAAGGCAGGGGGAAGAAATCCCTTGGTTTGGAGCGCCACTAGCTCACTGTGCGGGATGGGGCATCTCTCCCAATCTCCAAGCTGAGGGCTGGGAGGGCGAGAGGAGGAGTCGCATCGATCGTCCATGATGGAATGGATTTCCGTCAGACGCGCTCTGATGAATACTCGCGAGGGGAGAATGGTGTGATTCGGATCTAGATCCTCGTCTCTTTTATAGGCAGCTCATTTGCGCAGCTAGGGGGATAAATGTAAAAATACCCCGACTTTTCGCATTCGTTCGACACATGGAAGATAGCCATTATTGGGCGCAGAAGCCGAGGAGCACAATATTTACAAGAAGTCGGGCGCTATTCAACAGGTACACAGGATTCGGAGAAGAACACGCCTTGCAATGCCGAAGACTATCTACGCGCCGGACTCATCGCCATTGAAGCCTGGTTCGGGGGCTACTGAGGGAGTCCTGGACTAGGGGGTGTCCGGATAGCCGAACTATCATCTTCGGCCGGACTCGTGGACTATGAAGATACAAGATTGAAGACATTGTCCCGTGTCCAGATGGGACTTTCCTTGGCGTGGAAGGCAAGCTTGGCGATACGGATATGTAGATCTCCTACCATTGTAACTGACTCTCTGTAACCCTAACCCTCTTCGGTGCCTATATAAACCGGAGGGTTTTAGTCCGTAGGACGAACAACAATCATACCATAGGCCAGCATCTAGGGTTTAGCCTCTCTGATCTCGTGGTAGATCTACTCTTGTACTACCCATATCATCAATATCAATCACGCAGGAGTAGGGTTTTACCTCCATCGAGAGGATCCGAACCTGGGTAAAAACCTCGTGTCCCTTGTCTCCTGTTACCATCCGCCTAGACGCACAGTTCAGGACCCCCTACCCGAGATCCGCCGGTTTTGACACCGACAGTGTTCTTCATCAAGGGTAATTAAAAGTTACTTTTACTGCCCTCTTTGATTCAAATTTTCTCTACAAAATCTTCAAAGGTGTTTTATTCTGCAAATCCTCACACACAAAACACCTCACTAGTCATCTGTTCTTGATTCGTTTCTCTAAGCATCATTTATCTTCAAGATTCCTCAATTGTGTGGATCCTCAATCTATACAACTCTGGAACCTAAGACAAAGAACGATTAGTGAAATTCTTCAAGACTCATCTGGTCAAATTCCTCAAACTTGTTCATTTTGAAAACCTTCTGAGAATGCATATGACCTCTTCAAATTCCTCGCAACTATACTCTGTTCACAGGTGCTCATGTCCGCTGCTGAATCACTAGGTTCTCATCAACTTAAATCATTTGCAGCGTTCCTCGAAGAAAAGCTGCATACTTCTTCAGAGAATTCAATTGTTCAAATTCCTCAATTGAAGAATATGGCAGATGGTAAGAAACCACAGAAAGGAGGAAAGAAGCCTGAGGTCATGACTGCATTTGAAATGTCTGAGAACATCTATGCTTTGCACACCTGATGAGGCTAAGTTCAGAAAAGAGAACAAAAATTAGCGCAAGGTGCGCATACAGAGGATTGAAAGGAGATGGGCAAGAGAATGGAGAGAGTACAGATATGTAACTCCAAAGTATATGAAGAAATTTGCTCTAAATCCTCCCTGCCCAAGAGCTCCATTGGCACCTGGCCAAGAAGCTAACCCCACCAGCATCAAGCGTGGTGAGGATTTTCCTGAAGAATGGCCCAAGCGCCAAGCCAAGTTGGCTAGACAAGCCAAAGAGGCAGTGAGGAAATTTAATGAAGACTCTGCTGCTGCTGCTACCACAAAGGCCTTTGACAAGCCTAGAAAATCAATGGCAAAGAAGCCCGCTCACAAGCCAAGTGCTTCACCAACTGTGCCCTCACGGCCAAGTTCCTCAGCTATGCCCTCAAAGCCAGAATCTTCAAAGCCCTCACGGCCAAATTCTTCAAAGCTCTCACAGCCAATTCCTCATGCTGCTCCTGCTCCTCCAAAGTCCTTAGTTGCTTCGGCAAAGTCCTCAACACCTGTACATCTGGCCACATGCCAAAGGACTGTAGGCATCTCTATTGCCTCTGGTGTCTCAGCAAGTTCCTCAGCTGCACCAAATTCTTCATCAGGCCCCACTCTGCTGAAGACCAAGGCCACTGCTGGACGAGGTCCTCGGCCTAGTCCGAAGAAGAAACAAGTTGCCTTCCAAGTGCCATCTGACGATGAAGCTGATGATGATGAACTTGCAGAAATCATCAGAGACAGGCAAGAAAGGGCCGCTAGAGCGAAATGCACAAATGTGCCACTACTTTTGGATCCAAAGGTGATCCTCGACTACATTGATCTCTGGCACAAGGACCCAAACACTCCTATGCCTGATTTTCGTTTTACTCCTGGCCAAAGTCACGTGCTAACCCATTTCATCAATGAAGAGAAATGGAAATTTGAGAAGGCCAGGCAAATCAAGAAGGCTCAGTTCAGGAAAGAGAAGTTCCTGAGGAACAACGTTGTCACAATGACAACTGATGAACTCCTCAAGATCCAGTCTAAAATCAAAGCCCTCAACGATGATTTCAATGCTTATTATGCTGATTGGCAAGGAGCCAAAGTCAGGTTCATTAAACTGACTAAGAAGTTCACCAATGTTGCAGCCCCATCGCAACAAGAAATTCCTCAAGTTGAAGCCTCTGTTCAGCAAACTAAAGAACATGCCAGCACCGTTGATGATTTTCCAGCTGCTGATGAAAATGCTAGTTCCAGGGCTGATGACTCCATTCCAGCCGTTGAAGACATTGCCAGGGCATCCACTAGTGGTGCGCCTGAAGAAAATGAAGAAGTCAGGGCAACTGCATCAGTTGCGCCTGAGGAAATTCAAACAGATTCCTTAGCTCCTCCTGCGCCTACACCAACTTCTACCCTTCCATCTACATCAGATGTGAGGAAGACCAAGGCTGCAGAGAGAGTTGCAGTGAAGAAAAGGAAAGCATCATCTGCTTCAGATTCTTCAGCTCTGAAGAAAATGAAGACCATGACCAGCTCACTTGAGAATCCAATTGATGCTGTTCCAATTTCCTCCATGCCATCAAAGGACCTTGTTCCGTTTGGTGAAGAATATGTGATCCCTAGCGGATCTGATGAAGAAAGTCATTCTGCTGCTTCCTCAGAGCAGATTGATGAAGAAATTGAAGTGGATGTGATCCCTTCAACGCCTATTGCTTCCTCGCCAATGCCTCAGTTCACAGCTGAAGAGGCTGGCGTTGAAGAAATTGAAGATGAAGACGTGGATACTGGATGCACTACGCCTGTGATGAATGATGACTTTTGGGGAAGTTAGCTTCCCAATTCTCCACACTTCACCCCACTACAACAAATACCTCAGTCCCCTGCACCAACCATTCAAATAGGCTCTAAGGAAACTCATCCTACCTCGTCTGTGCATGAAGAAATTCCAGCCACTAGTGCTGAAGAAACTGCTGCTGCTGATCCTTTGAACATGCAGACTGCCGCTGAAGAGGAACCAGAAATTCCTCAGCCCGAAGAACCTGAGATTGCGATTCCTGAGGTTGTGATGCAACTCACTGACACTCCTGTGCCCAAGCCAAAGGATCCATTCTCAAAGAAGCAAAAGTTCAAGGCTGCTGATTTCTTCAACAAGCATGTGTTCTTCACTGACTACAATCCCTATGATTCTACTCGCATAAGGAAGAGGCGTTTCTGGACTACTAGTCAAGCAAATTTTTATTCCTCTATGCTATTCGACAAATACAAAGTCTTCGATCATGCACACATTCCTCACGTGGACATGGAATCTCTGCCGTGCTTCGAGCCAGTCCTCAGTGTTCTTCATGATGCTGGATTGCTGAATTTCTGCACTGACATCTGTGATTGGAATGAAGAACTCATTCTTCAATTCTTTGCAATGCTGCACATCACAGGAAATTCTGAAGATGTGAACACTTGGGTGCTGGACTGGATGTCAGAAAATACTCACTACAAGGCACCAGCAACTGAATTGCTTCGTGCCCTCCCACTCAGTCCTCCCCTTGATGGTGCCCGTTGCGTCTACAATGAACCTGAGCTCACAAATCATTACATGCAAGTGCCGATGAAGCCTTTGAAGCCAGGGCAGGCCCCACGAACCAAATTCCTCGTTAAGGAATTATTGTATGTGCCTCGGACTGTTTATCGCATTCTGACGAAGACAATGAGTCCTATCAAAGGCCACGACTCAAATGATGAAGAAGTCGTTGGCATCATGAAGAATATGCTTTTCAATATCATTCATGGCGTTCCCGTCAACTTCCATGATTTCTTCATGAGGACTCTGGAAAATATTGCTATGTCACCATTTGAGCTGAAGCCTTATGCACCATGGATTATGAGGTTCATCAGGACAAGGTCTTCACTCAATTACAAGGCTGATACTCTAAACCATGGCAGCTACTTGCCCCCAATTGAAGTCCTCAAACAGACATTTACCTCAGCTGATGACAAAGGCAAGGCAACTGCTGTGATAGATGAAGGCATTCATCCATTGGATGGTCAATTTCGCAAGGCTGCATCCTACTCCACTAATGATGACTCTGCCACACATGGCTCTGCCGCCAACACCTCTGCCAAGCAAATTCCTCAAGCAACAACACCCAGTGTGATGACTGATCGTGAGTTACTCCTTAGTCTTCATCAGAAAGTTGATCGCAATCATAAATGGGTCAAGCGTCAGTTTGGTTCAATTCTTTACAACATGACCTCAACACAGAATGCAATGAAGAAAAACCAATACTACCTCCATGAAACCTTCAACCGTACCTGGGCTGTTCTATCTCATATCTACAGCGTAGAAGATCTGAAGAGCATGGGTCTCAAGGAAGAATTTGACTGGTCTGCACCTCCACCGAAGGAATTCAAGAAGGTCAAGGTTCCTTCCTTGGTGGCCAGCTCCTATTCTTCATCGCGCGACACTGATGAAAATGAAGACTTGGACGACACTGCGGCAGGCCCTACTACGACAACCGACCCCGACAACACTGGCGCTCCTTCATCAACTTGATATTCTTCAGGGGCATTAGTCCTCAGTTTCGATCCTTTTGGTCATTCAATGACAAAGGGGGAGAAATCTGAGTTAGTCTTCAAGCGGGTCTACTATATGGGCATTTTTTTGCTAAGTTACAACTCTCTTTCTTCTGAAACTTTTATTGGATCGAGTTGTAATCTTAAACCCGATGGTGCTCTGATACTTTTGATGCACTGTGCTCTGATTCTGCATGCTTGTTCCTCGTTAATATTATTGCACGCATGATGAATTTCTTCAGGCACCATATTTCATCATGCATTAAAAGTCTTCATATTATATGTCAAATGCATGTATGAATTACAAGATATAGGGGGAGATCTCCATGATTCAACTCTTCAAGTGTGCATTGCATCAAAAGCAAATTCCTCACTATGCACATCTTCAAGGGGAGTTCTTCTATATCTTGCAATCAAATTCCTCAATATCAGTACTTACACTTCATATGTTTATCCCCATTGAAAACTTAACCTATATTGTCATCAATCACCAAAAAGGGGGAGATTGTAAGTGCATCTAGTGACCCTTGGTGATTTTGGTGTATTGAAGACTTATAGGTTAAGGGACTAATGTGTTTTTGAGTGTACACAGGTCTATAAGTCTATGAGGAGTTTGATATTTACAGAGAAAATCGACCCCTAAAAATGAATATCTTCGACTGAAGATTTTGGTATTCCTGAAGACTTTCATGAAGACTTTGAAAGTGAAGAAATTGGTGTGTCCGTGAAGACTTGATATTCATGCAAGGAATATGAGGCTTGAAGACTTTCATTTTCATAGTTTTGTTTTTCTCTTTCTTGAGTCATAGGAAACACCGTACTGTTAAAGGGGGTCGAGGAAATACTAAGGAAAATTTTCCACGTGATGCTCAACTCAAAATCCTACACCTACCAATCCCTTCGAGTGAAGCCATTGGAAATCTCATACAGTTCAGTCAATTTCTGCAGTGACAGAGACGAAGTTCTTCTAGTCACTGAGGAATTTGTTCTGACTGAGGAATTAGGAATTATCCAGTGCGGATTGTCTACACAGTGAGGAACATGATAGCCCTGAGGAGTTTGAGAGTCAAATTTCCGACTGTTGCTGTGCTGCGCACCAGCTGTCCCAAAATATCTTATCCACCTAATAGTCATATCATTGAAGGGCATTTATGTCTTATCATGTCGGGCTGCTCCCTAGGCTATAAATAGCCGCCCCCTACAACCACTAGCTGGTTGGCTGCTCCGAGAGAAACTGACACTTGTCATTTGAGAGCAACCCATCCTCCGAGGACTTTGAGCGAAAATCATCGAGTGAGGAAAATCCCAAACCACAAACACCTACAAACCCAAAGTGATTGAGCATCACTGAAGAGATTGATCCTGCATGGATCCGACACTTGTTACCTTTGAAGACTGTGCTTCTTCCAGATGGTTAGGCGTCATGGTCTAGAGCATCCAAGAGGAACTGTGGATCACTGAGTGACCGAAGTCTGTGAAGGTTTGGAAGTCACCTGAAGACTTACCACGAGTGATTGAACGAGGTCTGTGTGACCTTAGTTCAAGGAGAATACGGTGAGGACTTGGTGTCCTGAGCTGCGTGCTCAGCGACTGGGTGTCCGGGACTGTGTGTCTTCGAGTTTAAATACTCAGCCGCTCCAACCAGACGTACAACTGAGACAACAGTTGGAACTGGTCTACCAAATCATTGTCTTCACCAACCTTACTGGTTCTATTTCCTCAACTCTTTCATTTCTTCTTTATTGTGTTGAGTGATTGTTCATATCTGTGTTTGAAGACTTTGACTGAAGACTTTCTCAATTTCCTCAGTTCAATTTCTTTAGTCTGTTCGTCTTCATCTTGTGTTATCCTGTGTTTACGCTTTCTGTACTCTATGTTTGTCTTCATTTCATCATGATGACCATGTGTGTATTCTATCATGCTTACTTCTGAGTACTTATTCCGCTGCAAGTAGTTCTTCGCTAAGGAATTTCCTCACCAGCAAATTCCTCAGTGAAGAATTCATAAAAATCGCCTATTCACCCCCCCTCTAGTCGATATAACGCACTTTCACTCTCAACAATGATAACATAATTAGATCATATAACAATCCCTCAACATGCAACAAAGAGTCACTCCAAGTCACTAATAGCGGAGAACAAACGAAGAGATTATTGTAGGGTACGAAACTACCTCAAAGTTATTCTTTCCGATCAATCCATTGGGCTATTCCTATAAGTTTCACAAAAAACCCTAGAGTTCTTAGTAAAATTAAACCTTAAGACACAAATCAACCAAAACCCAAATGTCACCTAGATACTCCAATGTCCCCACAAGTATCCGCGGGTTTTATTATACGATATGCATCACACAATCTTAGATTCATCTATTCAAACCAACACAATGAACTTCAAAGATTGCCCCAAAGTTTCTATCGGAGAGTCAAGACAAAAACGTGTGACAGCCCGTATGCATAAGTTCACAAGGTCACTGAACCCGCAAGTTGATCACCAAAACATACATCAAGTGGGTCACGTGAACATCCCATTGTCACCACAGATAAGCACATGCAAGACATACATCAAGTGTTCTCAAATCCTTAAAGACTCAATTCGATAAGATAACTTCAAAGGAAAACTCAACCCATTAAAAGAAGGTAGAGGGGGAGAAGCATCATAAGTTCCAACTATAATAGCAAAGCTCACAATACATCAAGATCGTGCCATATCAAGAACACGAGAGAGAGAGAGAGATTAAACACATGGCTACTAGTACATACCCTCAGCCCTGAGAGTGAACTACTCCCTCCTCGTCACGGAGAGCGCCGGGATGATGAAGACGGCCACCGGTGATGATTCCCCCCACTGGCAGGGTGCCGGGAGAGGGACTCGATTGGTTTTGGGTGGCTACAGAGGCTTGCGGCAGCGGAACTCCCGATATAGGTTCAGTTCTAGAAGTTTGGGGATATATAAGAGGTATTGGCGTCGGGAACAAGTCAGGGGGGTCCCCGAGTCATCCACGAGGTAGGGGCGCTCCCAGGGGGGTAGGGCGGGCCCTCTACCCTCGTGGATGACTCGGGATTCTTCTGGCCCAACTCTTTTGCTTCGGGGGCTTCTTCTGGTCCAAAAACAAGCTCCGCAAATTTTTAGGTCAATTGGACTCCATTTGGTATTCCGTTTCTGTAAAACTCAAAAACAAGAAAAAAAACAGAAACTGGCATCACTACAAAAAAAGACACATCCGTGACATTTTGGGCCGAACGAATTTTTTTCCTGTCATACTTATGACACTTCTATGACAAAAAATCATGACAGAAAATGGGCTTTTTGTCCTGGGCGGGCCGGAGACGCAGCTGCATGACATTCTTTGGGCCGTCCATGACGGGAAAAACCATGGTAGAAGCGAGGGCGAGGAAAATATCGGGGAGTTGTCGGTTACGGTGGGTGGTCGGGGGCCGAGCGATCGAGTGATTCCTTCGCTACTGCTGCTAACTGAAGCCGATCGATGCTGCCTCTAGTTGAACAGTGAGCGTTGCTGGGGGGGTTGGATGAATAGTTCCCTGTGGGGGTTGGATGAACAGGATCTCGTGGTGTTGTCACTGGATGAACAGGACCCCGATCGATTGAGCCGGTTTGGCGTGGATGAATAGGACCCCGATCGATCGAGCCGGTTTGGCGTGGATGAACAGGACCCCGTGGAGGGCTGGATGAACAGGACCCTGTGGAGGGCTAGATGAATAAGACCTCGTGGAGGGAAGGTTGAACAGTAGCTAGTGGAGGGCTGGTTGAACAGTAGCCCGTGGAGGGGTGGTTGAACAGGAGCCCGTGGAGATGGCTGGTTGAACAATAGCCGGTGGAGTAGCGCGCGGTGGAGGCTGGATGAACAGGAGCCCATGGATGAACAATCGCAGGTGGAGGCTAGAGGAGGTCGATGGTTGATGAACAGTAGCCCGTGGAGGCTGGAGGAGGTCGACGGTGGAGATGAACAGTATCCCGTGGAGTCCCGTTCTGCGGTACGCCACACCCCCCCCGATGACCAGGACCCCCGTTTCGACCATAGCGCTCCAACACAAGTCTGTTTCCTCCGTTTTGCGGTACGCCACACCGCTCCCGATTGACAGGACCCTGTTTCGACATTAGGAGGTCCAACAGAAGTCCGTTTCCTCCATTTTGCGGTATGCAAGACCCCTCCCGATGAACAGGATCCCACTTCGAATGTGGCCGGTCGAACACAAGGCCGTTTCCTCCGTTCTGTAGTATGCCAGGCCTCGTTTCCATCGGTTTTTCCGTCCGAGTCCTCCAGATGAACACGACGACGCATTCCGTTCCAACCCAGCCGGTTGGCTCCCGATGAACGCAACAACGACGTAGTTTCTCCATTCTGACCCAGCCATGTACATGAGCCCTGGCCGTACGTATGCGCGAGTAGGCATTCGAGACCCCCCCGTATGTACGTACGTGGCCGTATTTACTTTCTTGCACCCTGGCCATTGTACGCACGTGTATATGCTATGTGTGCGCCTCTACTACGACACGTGCGCGCCTCTACATCGACCAGTATGTACGTACACGTTCGCGACCAGAATGATAACGTTACGTACGCTTCGACCAGGTGGGTCCCGACTGTCAGGCACTTCCTTGCGTGCAAAAATGTAGCTGGTGGGCCCCAGCAGTCAGGGGGCGAATCGTTTTTTGCTCGGATGCACTTCCTTGCGTGCGAAGATGTAGTTGGTGGGTCCCAGCAGTCAGGGGAAAACTTTTTTTCGTGAAATTCGGTGGCCCGTCCGGTGGGTCCCTGCTATTAGGTGAAGGAATAATTATTTTGCACATAATAAGGAGGCACTTCCTTGTGCCCGCCATGGACCCAGCTGTCATCCTCTCCACGTACAGTACTCTTGCGATGGAAGTCGTTCCTTGACCACGTTGACCACGCCACGCCGAGAGCACCAGGGCGGTGGACTATGGCGATGCCTAGGAAGGGGACGACGCAGAGCCGGGGAAGACGCGGCAGTGGAAGCCCGCGCGGAGAGGAGTACGAGGGTTCACTGGTTCGGCTGCGGTGTGAGGCTTCCAATGACTCTCATTTGTCGACCACGTTGACCACACCGTGCCGAGCGCACCAAGGGCGATGGAAGACGGAGAGGCCCCAGACTGGAATGACCCGGAGATGGGGAATACGCTGCAGTGGAATCGCAGATGGAGAGGAGCGGGAAAATTGACTGGTTCGGGTGCGCGGCAGCACTGCCACCCACGGGAGACAGGAGGAAGAACAAGTTGAAGAAGGAGCACGACTATTGGATTAACATCCAAAGGTTCAGCTACTAGAGTCATTTGTTGATTAAGTTGACAAAGCCCTGCGTACATGTCTGCTTAGTAGGCCCACAAGTCAGCCACCAAATCTGCTGGGTCCCAGCTATCATTGGGAGGAATAGTTTTTTTCACATAACAAGGAGGCACTTCCTTCCGTGCGAAGATACAGCCGGTGGGTCCCAACTGTCAGGGGGAGGAAACAACTTAATAAGGAGGAACTTTCCTTGCGTGCGACCATGGACCTCATGGGTCCCAGCCGTCAGGCTCTCACATACAGTCCTCTTCCGATGACTCTCGTTTGTTGACCACGCCGCCCCGAGTGCAGCGAGGCGGTGGACGACGACGAGGCCCCAGACTGGAACGACCCGTAGATGGGGAAGACGTGGTAGTGGAGTCGCTGACGAAGAGGAGTGGGAACCTTGACTGGTTCAGGTGCTGGGTGGGCCTACACTCGGCAGAGAATAACAGGAGGTGCGGAGTGGAGGAATGGCTTGGCCGTCGGCGGGGTAGCGTTTCGCTACGAGGCACGCAATACAACATCGCTGGACGCCGGAGGCTGGAGCAAGCGATCCCAGCAGCGCCTGGAGAAGAAGACGAGAGATTGAAGAAGAATGCCGGCTGTTGGATGTAAATCCAATGCCTTGCTTAAGCTTCGACCTACTGGCCCACATGTCAGCTAGTCCATTTGTTTTTTAGTCCATTTGGTGGGCTGGGTGAAACTATGATGTAGTATCTATGCAGCTCGTTTATATATATGGTAGAATTTAAAGCCCATTTGCATTTTCTTGAAATCCGCAGACTTGCTGGGCTGGGTGAAAATATCATGTTGGGCTCGGTGGTGAAATGTTATAAAAACATAAACACATGGTTGCACGTCTATTACTCCATTCATTAGTAGAATCTTTGCAAGCTTATGTATGCAATCACTAGGAGTTAACTTGCCAAGTTATATATAAACAATTATTATTATTATTTTGTAAGAACTTTCAATTTACGAAATAAAATATCATTTTAATTTTATGAGTTAATAGGACGTGGGGTATTATTAGTTTTTAGGCTAGACGTGGGACGGTTGAGTTGGTTCTAGGGAAAAGTATTGAGAGAAAACTCAGTTTACATCGAAAAAGAAAGTGGAAGAAAATTCAGATATAGGATTAATGAAAAGAAAAAAATAAAGGAAGTGGGAAGGTCTATAAAATGGTTGGACGAACGATAGTTTTAACATATATATATATACTATTATTGAAGGGAAAACATAGGTTTAGTGTTGCATTATTATAAAAAAATAGAACTGAGCTGTGTGTTGTCTTGAAAAAACAAAAATAACTTGGGTTGCCGATGTTATAGACAAGCTAGGTTGGGAGACCGAGAGGCTGCTTGATCCAAAAAACGTTGAAACATGTCGTGGGCTACCCATGTTAAACAACAAAACATAGGCCATGGACCTGGTGGCCCCGGGACTGTCAGCCACTCGACGAACAGTTGTCTCTCAATTCCTCTTGTTTTGTTGACCTTGTTGGGAACGACAGACGGCAGCGCCGTGGCGAGAGCACCAAGGTGGAGGATAACGTCGAGACCATGGACTGAACGGACCGGAGCGGGGGAAGACGCAGGCAGAGGGGAGTATGAGGGTTGACTTGTTCGGATGCAGGGTGGCCGGTGGAGCTCCTTGGTATCGTTGTCTTCTTTCATGTTGGCATAGCAGGGGTTGATGATGGTCTCAGCGAGGTCAACCACACAGTCCTTCTCCTGCCCGTTGCCGATGATCTTGTATTGCTTCTGGATGTCGACAAGCTTGTTGCACCAGATGGCCGAATCGTCGCGTTCTTCCTTCTCTCCACCGTAGCGAAGGTGTAGTCGGCGCTGCCGATGAAACGGGCGAATGCTCCAGAACCTTTGATGGCCCTACATCAGTGGTAGACGAGAACCTCATCTCGCACGGATACCTAGGCGACCGTGATCCGCTGGTCCCTGTCAGGAGACGAATGGATGGGCACAAGGTCTAGTCCTGTGACCTTGTGTTTTCTCGTCCTGTGGGTACTGCTTGAACTCGGCGAGGCAGAGCTTCACCGAGTCCGGATCATTGGTGTACATCACATTCAACTTCGTGCCGCCATGGGACTGAATGGAGAAGTCAAAGTTGAACTCCTTGCTGAAGTCCATATCCAGCAGGCTCACCCCTCGGATCGTCATTGGAGTCTCTTCAAGTGAACGAGTGAGTAGGCGGCAGCAGCAGTTCGTTTTTCAGCTCTTGGGGAACTGGATTCAATAGTAAACTAAGTGTGTATATTCGACAACAGTTACTACCCCTCCTTCGCCCGCTGCATGCCCAGCAGAATATGCACCCTCCGCGCATTCAAACGCCTCCATTAAGAAACCTGTTCCGGCCACACACGTCGGTTCACGAGTGGGTCTGTATTGGTACTGTAATAATAAGTGTTAGTGGTCATTTTACTTAAATTTACTTAGCTTTAATTAAAATGTATTCTTAAAAAAAGCAATGCATTGGCTCGTTCTATCAGTGCCACAGGATCAACATGCACAACAATTAGAATTATTATTCTAAGGATGCACATGATCAACACATTTGCCGCACTTTCACACAGAAAATACTTCCAAGTTTGAACAATTTGTTATGGTTGTTGTCCTCTGCATCATCATGCCGTGTTTCCCAGCTTGCAAGATTCAGAACCAACAACTAAGATTCAAATAATAAGTACAACAAAGATGCTTACACATCTCATTGATTCCCAGCTTGCAAGATTCAAAACCAACCCATTAGATCCTTTTAATAAAGTGAATACCGGGATTAAATCCATCTTGGCTAGCCGTGTCATACAACCCAAGAACTTGGCGAATGCTCTTGACCATCACAAGATCTGTAGTAGAGTATTCCTGTTTGCACAGATAAGAAAGAGCATGATTACTATAATAGGGGCACTAGTTGAAGCAACCGGTCTGAGGGGCCCTATACTGCCACGACTCGATGTGGTGAACCTGCAACTCCACTCGGATGAGGTCAACCTGCAGATCCATGATTCAATTCATGCGCCTTTTTCTGCAGTTCACCTAAAATGAAGCAAAGATTGCATCATTCAACTACCAAAAAGTACTTGCTCTCGTGAGCTAGCAGGTTCTTCTTTGGTAGTTGCACTAAAATTTAGCAACATTGAGGTTGGCTGTCCTGCTCATGTGAGGTGCAACTATAGTTTGCTTATCCTTTTGTGTAGTTCCACTAAAATAAAGTGTCATTATGGTGATAGTGACGGCTCATCTTGCAAAAGCTAATAAAATGTTGCACGAGATTACCAGCAGAATTTGATGGAGATTTTGGAAACTCCAATCACCATTTTGTGCAGTTCCACCAAAACTGAGATGTTGCCCACGTGACATTTTAGTTGAACTGCACAAGACACTCATTCCCAAAAAAGTGTTTTGTGCAGTTCACCAAAAGTTCAGAATAGCAACATGTGAAATGGATATCCCTATGTGCACAAAAAGATAGAAAGTAAACAGTTGGTGGTCAATAAGAATATACGAAACATACACGAAATGAAAAGAAATATATTAATTATGTTTGTGGCAATCACGCAAGGACAGTAGAAATTTTAAAACGTCAGCATTGCTTCATGTTACCGGAAGCATTACGATCAACTATGACATTCGTCAAATATGGGATTACTTTAATGGTGGCATTGCTTTTTTACTAGATACAGTAAATCAACAGCAGCTAAAGATTTGGTTTAAGGGCATGGGACCGTGGGGACACCAGGTCACTCAGCAGCGTAAAGAAGCAACTTACTTATCATACTGGGGAAAACAGCAGGAGTACCATTTGTTAACATAGTTTAGTTGCATCATATCACTAGAGGCATTAGATTAACAATAACACTAGTTAGACATGTCCTTAAGGTGACAGTGTGATCGCTTCAATTTACATGCGCCCTTACATTAGCAACAACAAAATGTTGGTATAACGACATGCGACAATGGACGCATCAGCACAATGTACCTACAAGGTGGCATAAAGTGGTGATGCCGAGTTTGTTCATGCTCTCTGAGGGCAGCAAATCTAATCTTGGAGAACTTTTCCTATGTGAGGGCAGAAAATCTAATCCTGGAGACCCTTTACTATGTGAGGGCAGCAAATCTAATCTTGGAGACCTTTTACTAGGGAAGGGCGGCAAATCTAATCCTGGACATACTCTGTTGACTTGTCCACGAGCCGCCACTCTCTATCCTTTTTCCAACCAATAATAGATATGTTCCTTATCCACTTTGTACTAAGTTTTCCCATTATTTCCCTTTTCAACAAGAGACTGGTCGGGTATCCGGTCTCTACTACTTTCCCCCCTGTTATTTCATCTTTGAATCAAGTCCTAGATCATGCTACAATTTCCCCCCCTTTCTTCATTGTTTGAACCAAGTCCTAGATTTGAATGCATGATGTAGCTTTACCTCTAATAATACTTAAAATTTAGGTGGATTTGGAAGAGCTGATGGAAGTAGAAAAAGATGCACATGCAGACACGTTGGGAGCTAGGGCAATAGAGCAAGGACGCTTTCAAAGAACTTGTACCTGATGTTCGTCGGGATGTCTGCGGCGGCAGGTCCGATCTGCACACAATACGACAGGGAGGAAGAAGGGTCGGAGGACCTCCCGAGCTGGCGCTATGTCGGAGAGAACGACACGGGCAGAGGATCGGGCCCTGCTGGCAGCTGTGGGTTTCTTCCCTCGGCGGCGATGACCGCGTGAACGATGCACCTTTTAGTCCTTGACACACATCGGCCGAAGGGATCCGGCCGGATCTGTGACCAGCAGTAAGAAGATAGAAAATGTCGCTACCGCTGTCTTGTTTAGATATGGAGAGGATGAGAGAATGAAGAGAGCAACCCTAGTAAAAGCAAGCCCTCAGGCCCCTGCGTACATATATAGTGGAGTGATTATCTTTTTCTCTCCACAACAAGCGTTTCAATTTGTGTACGTGGCATTAAAGAAAAAACTCTCTATTTAAGGTGACTAACTATATGACTCCTACTTACTACTAGTAGTACTAGTATTGTTCACTTCTGCTCCCTGGCCCTCCATTCATTGAACAACCCCACGGGTGAATAAACATACAGTAAGTATTTATAGAACGAACAAGCTCGAACTATTTTCGCGTAGTTACAAGTTGAGGGCGGGGCTTTTCTCGGGCAGTACACGCGGCAGTTTTCGGGTAGGCAGTTTGATAGAGAGGCAAGGAGGGTGAGGGAGTGGCGGATTCAAACTTACTACCGGAAAGGTCGGGCTGTGCGATTTGACGGCGCGTTACTGCTGGAAGGACTTGTGATATGACTACTCACTATAGTCATGAATTAGTGGCGCTATGACCGGGGTGATGCCCCCCTTCCGTTCCGCACTCTAATCTGGTGCATGACACATCGACCCGGATGCTGGCTCTCCCACATGTCGGCAAAGTACGTAGTAAGAAGGAGCAAAGAATGATGCGGTATATACTACTACTACTCACGTCGGAGGAGTGCGAACCACGACAGCCTAGTGAACCAGCAGTGCGAACCCCGGTAGCCCAGTGAACCAACAGTAGAAAACAATGTGGTGATATGGCCATAAAAACAATGTGCTATGGTCCAGACTATAGCATGTACAGTAGTACTCATGTTTGTTTGGATCCCTGAGCTACAGCTAGTTTGGGTTGAAATAGCCTCGAATTATCGAAACAAGAGGGGTTAGTTTGAGCTAGTTTGCTCTAACCCAGCTTAAAAAATTAGCCTGGTGGAGAGGTTCTAATTGGTATAGTTATCCTCGGGCCCACTAAAAGAGAACTAAAAAAATCTCCCCTATCCGCACCAGATCGCTCCTTCCCCCGCCCCCCTCGCACGACTCCTCTCCGTTCCCCATTGGGCCTCCCGCCCAAGCGCCGCTCTGTCGCTCGCCCTCTCTCTCCTCCGGCCGCCCTCTCCCTCCGGCCTCCGCCGCCCTACTCCAGCCGCCCTCTCCCTCTGGCCTTCGAAGGTCGGCCCGCTCCCCCTTCATTGATTGTTTTTCTCCCTCTATCGTGCGTGGCGGCGGCGCATCTACCAGGGAGGTCGCGAGAGGGGTGAGTTTGTTCGTTCCTTCTCTGTCTCACAGCCATATCATTGATCTTGCTTGCTCTAGCGCTAATTCTGATTTGGAAAAGTAGATCCTGATCAAACTTGGTATAGATTTGTGGTGCACGCATGAAATTGTTTGATGCTGCTTGAGGAGGTAATAAATCCTTCTAGAGGCCCAAAGATTTAGTTCACCTTTCTAGGTATTTCAGTTTCAGGCTTGCATTATTTCTAGAGGCCCCAAAGATTCAGTTCACATCTCTAGGTATTTCAGTTTCAGGATTGCATTATTTCTAGAGGCCCAAAGATTCAGTTCACCTTTCTAGGTATTTCAGTTTCAAGCTTGCATTATTTCTAGAGGCCCAAAGATTAAGTTCCTAGTCGGCGGCAAGCGGCCCTGCTACCCATGCCGGTGTCGACCTCAACTCGCAAGCGCCGGCGTCGGGGGGCGGGGGGGTCCCGGGGCTTGGGCTCTACAGAGCCTTCCTCTAGAGCAATGATGACGAGCTCCTCCCTCGGTGCGTGAGGGGCTTCGGGCTCCCTCCCTATCATGAATGACTTCCGTGATGAGTTAGCTCATGCTTTGTTTCATGGAGTGTATTTTTTGTGAAGCTTGATTGACGACTTGTATGTTTAAGTGGGATATCTCATTTGTATGGACAAAGTAAAATTTATCATGTTTTGCATGCTTGATTTGTAAAGATGGTTTGTTTATGTCAATTGTGAGCGGGAGAAGGCCACACAAGAGTCGGCCACACCAAATCCGGTAGGAAATAGGGTCCAAAGTAGTCAAATGATTGAGACAGAGCATTAATTGTCAATCTAACCCTGCCATCCACACACCTCTTTGGTTAAGAGTTAGTTCAGGTTTAGAATCTAACTCTAACCTCTAACTGAGTTAGAGTTCTGCTCGTCATCGCCATCATACTTTCCCCATTCCTGTGTTTTTAGTATCCTGCGAATCAAAGAGGCCCTTTTTACGGGAAAAATCAAAGAGGACCTTAGACTGGTTTAGGTACGGTCATTTTTATAAACGTGTTATGTCCAAAATTTAATGAACGTTCTCCGGTTTCTATGAAAATAATCCGGTTTCATGTAGTAATCCATTTATTTATTTATTCTTCTTTGGGAGATTGCATTTAATTCATGAGGTCTGAAATGTAAAGTACCACGGCATATGCTCCGAGTCATGCATGCACAACGACCCAGATGCTATATGTCCCACATGTCGGCGAAAGGGAGCACGTGGAAATAGCCTAGGAGTACATATAGGAGGATAAATGCGTGAAAAAATATGTACTGTGAAGCGTAGTTGCGGTTTGAAAAGGAGACCTAAAGTGATGATAGCTATAGGTCGCACGCACCCAACTAGTGGTACTAGACATACGACTATTTTTTCCCTAAAAAAAGAGGTACGAGTGCTCAATACTCCTATTCTATAAACACGAGTCCCATATAACAATAGTATTCGTGCTACAGCTAGCTCTCCTCCCTCGTTTCTCTCTTCTAATTCTAAACTCGGCCGACGCCCGGTGGGTGGGGTGGGTTTGCTCAACTGTGGCCCCACCTCACAGTGAAAACATTACGACTAGAATAAAAATGCCATATACTCCCTCCGTTCCTAAATATAAGCCTTTTTATTTACTATTTCAAATGGAATACAGCATACGGATATATGTAGACATATTTTAGAGTGTAGATTCACTCATTTTGCTCCGTATGTAGTCACTTGCTAGAATCTTCAGAAAGACTTATATTTGGGAATGGAGGGAGTACTATTACTAATGAAACATTAAGGCCACGAGGCGATGCAGTGCTGGTTACAGGAGGCAAGAAGAAGAGATGCATCCATTGACGGTGTCCATCTCCTCGACTCAGGGCGCAGGCCCACCGAACGGCGGCTAAGTAGCAACGGCTTTCGTGGCCAGGTCGACGTGCTTCTGAACAATGGCGTCCAAAGATTCCAGCCACTGGAAGAAGGCCAACGTCTTTCTGTCCTCGCTTGCCTTGTAGTGTCCTATGTAGACGATTTCCTCATAGACATGGATGTGCAGGTCAATGATTTCTTGCATGGCGAGGCGCTGCGTGGCGAGCACGACCTCGAGGTGCACATTCCTCGTCGCGACCTCCGGCACCTACAGGGCCACCAGGGCTTGAAAGAGCTCGTCACCATGGAGTCTGATGAGGGTGCCAGGCAAAGAGGAGCCTGGGCGCGTGGGCTGGAGCAATACGGCAAGGTCGTCCGCACACTTCTTGATGGCGGTGAACATGTAGATGGAGTTGACCATCATGTCGTCCATGCGAGAGGTGAAGCTGGCGTCGGTGAGGGCTACGATACCGGCGGTCGCCAGCACCGTCTGGAAACACTGTGCGGTGCAGGGCCGGAGGCCGACGCCTTGGACGATTTGGCGCAGCCAACTGCTGCTCGCGTCCATCGCCTCCATAGGTGCTTCTGGCTTCTGGTCACTTGGTCTTGGATTGGAGTGAGCAGTGTTGTGCAGAGACTAGAAGTAGATAGATTGGAGTGGTGGGGCGCCTTTATATGAGAGTCCAAATTCTATTGCATTCACATCGTGCTGGCTCTATTCTGCTTCTCCAATTAATTCCCTCTACATGTAATTGAGGATGCATCATTGACCATTCAACGTCTCGGGAACCGCTACCCTCTCCCTCCTTGGCATTCATGCACCTATGGAGGCGACTGCTGCTCGCATCTATCGCGTGTCAGGAGACGTTCCCGTCGACGACGAGGTGCCTATGGTGACTTCGTAAATTTCAACATGATAGTGCCGGCTTAGTCTTTCGGAGGTGCTCATAGGGGTAGGGTGTGCATGTGTGCGTTCATAGGGGTGAGTGTATGCATGTGTATATGAGCGCTTGCATCTGTAATGTGTCAAAAAAACGTAAATGCGTGTCAAAAAGAGACTAGTCAGTATACTCAATATTGTGCACCGTGGAGAGGAAAATGAGAGAACTACATATTTATTTACGATGCAGATTCACTCATTTTGCTCCATATGTACTCCGTCTCGGTGTAGTCTAGTCACTTGTTGAAATCTCTAGAAAG
Source organism: Triticum dicoccoides (assembly GCF_002162155.2). NCBI lineage: Eukaryota > Viridiplantae > Streptophyta > Magnoliopsida > Poales > Poaceae > Triticum > Triticum dicoccoides. Next base: position 342,579,127 of record NC_041385.1, read on the forward strand.
GCAAATACTCCTTTCTGGTTTACAGGGCTATATTAGCAAGTACGTACTACAATAGTGGGCTCACATAGCAATTTTGTCTCATGCAAGAGCCTGGCTATACGCGGGCTCGAAGGTTCGCAACTGCCACATTCGGGTTGCGCTTGGCTCTTCGCCTCTTCGAGAAGACGAGCAATGAAGTTACTACTACTACTTCTATAGTATCGAATCCACTGCTGCATGTCCGTCCACCGCGAGCGGGAGGGATAGCTTGTTGTAGTACTATAAGCAAAAGCATGTCCTCATCTGCGAGCAACTGCGCGCATGGGTGAGCAAGAAGGCGTGTAGTAATAAAATCAAGCTTCTCCTCGTTGTACGAGTTGACGTGATACACCATAGAACTGGCACCACATGCTTGCCTCTAAACTTGGCTGAAAGACCTGCAATGTACAATATATTTGCTGCAACCTCTAGCATTTACCCACCACAAATTAAAATATATATTCCTGTCTTGACCAGATGAGCGTGCAAACTACAATCACCAGGATGACAGGTAGGGCAAGAAGACTATTTTAATAAAAAAAACTTCAAGACGGCCACATAGCATGGAGCCGACCCCAATGATTTTAAGCTTACAGGCATGGTACACGCTATCCTAGACTACTCTACACATGAAACTGCCCCACGAGCGTCCGGGTTGTGCTTGGCTCTTCGCCTCTTAGGGAACTCAAACAATGATGGAGTACTACTACACTGGAGGAGTACAACAGTACGCTTTTGGCCATCTGACACCGATTGAACTGCTGCATGTCCACCGCGTGCGGGAGGGAGAGCGTGTAGCGAAAGCTTCTCCTAGTCCTGCCAGTCACCACGCTCATGGGCGAGGGAGGGATGCCGCTTCATTGTCTTAGTGCTCCTGCGTTTGCGTGTATGACAGGTGGGCCCAACAGGTGGGTGGCCAACCTGTCATACGGCCAAAGGCAGGTGCAGTTAAGTATGCGAGGGAGAGGATAATCAAACTTCTCATTGTTGTACGAGTTTATGCGAGACATCAAAGCACTACACTCGAGATATTTCAATAATTTGCGTTTACTAATGCATTAATTACAACGCATGCATGCATGTCGTGACTCTCCTTTTGATATTTGCATGTGTTGATTTAATGCACCTTGAAGTAGTATGAATATGTGACGGTAAAGCTTTGTAATGCCCCGTCCCTAAAGCGAGAGATGGTTGTGCACGAGGAGGGCGAGATCATGCAGACAGAATAGGAACCGACGATGGAGCTCTCTATGGTCTCGATGGACCTCACCTTGCTCCACTGCCCCTTGTGCCTCCGCCCCTTGAAGCCTCTAGTGTATGAGGTTCGAATACACCTCGTCCATTCGGCTAATCGAGCAAGGTGCATGTTTCTTGATTGATGTGCTGTTCGATTGATTTCAGCAGTGCAAGGGAGGGCACCTGGCCTGCGCGGACTACCGCATCGAGCGCCCCGGGAACTAGCGGCAGTGCCAGAATTGCAAGCGCAGCGGTGGACCCCACCCTTTCATCGGTGAGGGTGGAGTGCCCGCACGAAGGCTGTGGGCTCTACGTCACTTACCACAAGCTCGCCGATCACTAGAGCGTGTGTCCGCTCGCGCCCTGCAAATGCCCCGTGCCTGTCTGTGGCTATGAAGGCCCGCCGCTGGCGCTCTACCACCACATCAGCACCACGCATCCCATGCCCGTGCATAGGATCCAGTACGGCAAGGTGCTCCAGCTGCAAGTGCCAGGGTCGAAGCCACGACTCTTGCTGTTCGCGGAAGAGGACAGCCGCACGTTTTTCTTGGTCGGCAGTGTGCTCGACATCGGCGCGCCTATCACCGTGTCGGTCATCTGCATCAGAGCGAGGGTGTCCCCACTGCCGCACTACGTGGCCAAGCTATGGGCGAACGGCCCGCCGGGGGATCCCAAAGGCACGACTGACGCCGTCAAGGTGGAAATTGAGGTGACAAGCAGCAAGGATCCCGACGACGTTGCCATGCAGGAGCTGACCTTCTTCATAGTTCCATCCAAGATGCTAGCCGGGGCTAAGTTGGTGTCCCTCCACATTCAGATTGACAAGCTCACGTCCTAAATGTTTCTATAGTGCCTTCTGTTTATCTTAGTAATATGCTAATATAGGGATTAGCTCGGTCTACTTTCGCTTAAGAGATGGTGGGCTTTGGTGGCGATGCAGCAATTACTTTGACATCAGATTAGTAATTTCCAACAGTCGAACGGATATTCTGTGTCTGTTGGATATAAAATTCCTTTGGGTAAGAAGTACTACTTGTCATAAAAATGGATAAAAGGAGATGTATGTACACGTATTTTAGTTCTAGATACGTCCCTTTTTATCCATTTTGATGACAAGTATATGCTTGTTTGTTCATGAAGTGTTTCATACTTGTGCGAGTTGACATGACACATCAAAGTAGTACTACTACTAGTAGTACTCCCTCTGACCCTAATTTCTCTGCGCATAAGTTGAGGCGCAGATACCAAGCAGGGCCTGGTTGTGTTGGAGAACTCGCCGGACTACGCACCAGGCAGACAAAGCTCGTGTCGTGTTGGAGCCGTGTGCGGCCCGCACATTAACCAAAACCTCGCGCCTCCAGCTTAGCCTTCGTGTTTTAAACTTCTCAATCTCAAGGCCAAGGAGCAGCGTGAATCCTATGATAGAGCCAATCGGATGGTTGAGAATACTACAATTCGTAGCTATAGATGCGTGTGTGAGAGAGGACGTGTGAGTGCGTGCACCTATTCTCTTCCTGTATAACGTACTAAACTCAGAGTACAAGTGTTTGTGGGTGGCATCGACCTAGGGAGCTAGAGATGGTGCGTGCGAGAAGTCCCGAGAGATAGGTTTAATGCATCTGGAAAAAAGACTAGTCTATAGCTCGCCACGCGGCTATTCCTGTCGAATGCCCCAATAACCGTAAGATATGTATCCGACGGTGCCAGTTATTGCACGTACACAATAGTAGAAAAAGAACTACCATGGCATATGCTACACCATGGACGAGAACACGTGCCCACGTTACGCCATCCGGGAATAGTGTCGCACTTCGAAACTAGATCCGTCAATAAATTTTGAGCTTGCGTCTCGTCACATTCCAAATTACTACTACTACCACACTATATTTAATTGCAAACCTGTTCACACCGATCACAACCTAAATGGTTTCCCACTTAGGAGCGTATTAGTACTCGGTTATAAATACTACTATGCCAAGATAACTACACATTCCTCCTCAACTCCTCATCCACAAAAACAAACAATTCATTCAACATCCTTCCCTTGCGTCTGCCATGGCCAGCATGAGTTATGGGTCGAGAGATTACCACCAGGGAGAGGCGAGCATGGAAGCGGAAGTATGAGAGATGTCTCGCCTCGCTACGAAAGCAGCCGCCATGTCCTGCCGCGTAGAAGTAGCAGCACAGAGGTCATGCCGTGCCATTGAAGCAGTACAGAGGTCCCGCCACACTGTCGATGCAGCAGAATGGTCCGGCCGCGCCGCAGAAGCAGCAGAGATGTCCCGCCGCACCGTTAATGCAACAGAGATGTCCCGCCGCAGCGATGTGGCCTGGGAAATGTCTCACGGTCAGGCGACGACTCTTACAGGTGCATGCATGCGATCGTCCATAGCCAGATGGATCAGATCTCCGGTTGGGCGAGGTTGCAGGACGACATGAAAGCCTCGTTTGAACAGGCTACCGGCGTCATCCGACAACTAAGGGAGGGCAATGAGAGGCTCCGGGACGAGCACGACCTGCTGAGGGCGAAGATCGTCCGATGTGCAGACCAGCAGGAGGAGACCAGGGCCTTGTTGAAGAGGACCAACATCATCGTCAAGAAACTTATGGACGAGAATGACATGCTCCGCATCAAGCGCCAAAGGCTGGTGGAGGAATCTATGGATGCTCTCAAGCAGCGTCTTGAGGACATGAAAGAGCTCATCGCCGCTCGCCGCGGAGACTAGTTCCCACGGCCTGCTGCAACGCATCAAGAAAGTAGAGATCAGTGAGCCAGATCCTTGTCTTCCTTCTTCTTTTGCCCTTGTGTATTTCGGGCATAGCCGCATGTGGCTTTTTAATTATCTTCCTAATTATGTAAGAAAATTATTATCCACTGTGGTCGTCCTTATATATTCATCAATCTTGCTATAAGTTGCAATAGATGCTATATAGGTCCATCGGATCTTACATCATGATCCGTGCTTTCAGATTTTCCTTTTTCTCTCTTAAATCTTTGTTGAGTGAGACATAGCCACTCCATTAAATAGAGGCTCTAGCGCCATTAATGGAGACCTTGGGAGAGAGGGGGACGACAGATGGAGGTCAAAGGGCTCTCCTCCCGATAAGCACGCGCAGGGGTCTAATCGCACGCCTCTCGTACTCAAATAGCTACCCTACATGGCGCCTCCTAGCTAATAAAAAGGGGATGCATTGAGGCACGTAAATGGTAAATAGAACGCCCACGGTTTCAATAATACTTGTGTTTCCGATTGTAACGTGACAACACTTGTTCCAAAATGACTTTGTTGATTGTTAATGTGTGGGCCTTCGCAAATCGAACAGCAAAATTACCACATCATGTTGGTGCCATGTCATGTCACCAAGCCAAGTTTCATTATTTTTATGCGTGTTTTGGATTTACAGGAATTAAAAAATTAACTTTCTCAATGTTTCCAGCCCAGACACGACGCCCAGAATTTTGAATTTCATTCCCATTTCTTGCATGGGACCTAAAATTTACCCGAGGGCACACATGTGATTTTTCAACCAACTTTGGTGCACTGGAGCATGTGGTATTTCCATCAGAATTATGCACACAGAGGTGACACGTTCCCTATCAGAACCACGAGCCTTCTTAAGAGAAGCTCTGGTTTGCAAGAAGCTTATACGAAAATTAGTTCCTATTCGGACAATTGTTTTACCACAGCATGGAAGTACCATGACATGACACCATGCCAAGTTTCATGATTTTCAGGCGTGTTTTGGATTTACAAGAATTTTAAATCCAAGTTTCTCAATTTTCTCGGCTGAGCCACGATGCCTAGATGTTTGAATTTTATTCCCATTTCTTGCATGGGACCTAGAAATTCACCCCGAGGACACAGACGTGATTTTTCAACCAACTTTGGTGCACGGGAGCATGTGCTTGTAGTTCAAATTTGAATTATGCACATTAAATGACCAGAAACTCAATTAATGTATAAAAAAGGACAAACGAACCCGAAATAATTCCTAAATTTAATAGGGCACTCATGTAGTTCTATGTTTCCTTTGTAAAGAAACTCAAGGTGGGCAGCGTATATCGTTTCGCACTCAAAGGTGGCATGTTCCCTGTCACAACCACGAGCCTTCTTGAGAGAAGCTTCGGTTTGTAGTAAGCTTATACCAAAATTTGTTCCTCTTCGGGCAATTTTTCTACCACAGCATGGTAGTACCATGACATGACACCATGCCAAGTTTCATGATTTTTAGACGTGTTTTGGATTTACAAGAATTTTAAAACCAACTTTCTCAACATTCTCGGCCGAGCCACGATGCCTAGAATTTTGAATTTTATTCCCAGTTCTTGCATGGGCCCTAGAAATTCACCCGAGGACACAGATGTGATTTTTCAACCAACTTTGGTGCACGGGAGCATGTGCTTGTAGTTCAAATTTGAATTATGCACATTAAATGACCACAAACTCAATTAATGTATAAAAAAGGACAAATGAACCCGGAATAATTCCAAAATGTAATAGGGCACTCATTTAGTTCTATGTTGCCTTTGTAAAGAAACTCAAGGAGGGGGGGCAGCATATATCATTTCGCACTCAAAGGTTGCACGTTCCCTCTCACAACCAGGAGGCTTGAGAGAAGCTTCGGTTTGCAAGAAGCTTATGGGGTTGTTTGGATGGCAGCCCCAAGCTGCCCTTCCAAAATTTTGGTTGTTGACCACAGGTTGGGCCAGTGTTTGGATTGCAGCCAAGTTTTTGGCTCACATCCAACTTTTTGGCCAGCCGTTGTGACTCCGCACTAGCGTGTGGGCGAGTTCCCGGCGGCTATTTCCTTCGCCTAAATTTTGGCATGCCGTTGTTTTGGTCGGGCTGGTGTGGGCATAATCCAAACGGCCCCTATACCAAAACTTGTTCCAGATCGGCCCATTTTTTACCACACATGTTAGTGCCATGACATGAAGCCATGCCAAGTTTCATGATTTCCAGGCGAGTTTTGGATTTACATGAATTTAAAATCCAAGTTTCTCAATGTTCTCGGCCGAGTCATGACGCCCAGATGTTTGAATTTCATTCTCATTTCTTGCATGGGACCTAGAAATTCAACCAAGGACACGCATGTGATTTTTCAACCAACTTTGGTGCACCAGAGCATGTGCCTGCAGTTCAAATTTGGATTATGCAAATTAAAAGTCTAGAAACTCAATTAATGTATAAAAAGGTCAAACGAACCCAGAATAATTTCAAAATTTAATAGGGCACTCTTATAGTTCTATGTTGCCTCTGTAAAGAAAACCAGGGGGAGGCAGCGTATATCGTTTCGCACACAAAGGTGACACGTTCCCTCTCGGAACCACGCGGCTTGTTGAGAGAATATCTGGTTTTCCAAGAACCTTATACCAAAAATTGTCCCAATTCAGCCCAAAGTTATACATATGAAAACAGGGTTTAGATTATCCCTAACATCTCGCTACCTAGACCAATGTACTATGATTTGAATTCAACATAAAATGGATACAAATATTTGAATTGGAGATCGTATGGTACATGTAGTTCATAGTGAAATATGGCTACTCCTATATGCATGTTTTTTGTTATCAAGATAATATTTAAATGATTTTATAACTTGACAACAATTGTATTCAAGCAGACTAAGGCACAACCTAGTGGTGGGAAGGGGTTGATGCCTTCCCACCCACCCAGGTTCAAGGCATGGTACTTGCAATTTGGGTTTGTTGCACCGATTATACTGTAGGGGCCTCCTTACAGTCTTTGTGTCAAAAAACAATCGTATTCAAATAAGGAAAATTGATTCATATTTAGTCCATATGGTAGACGACAATATATATGTTCACAGGGTGGAGTAAATGTTCATATATGATGGAAGATCAAAATGTACGACTACATCAATTATAAACCACAAGGTCACCTAACGATATATTCGAATTCAACATAACGTGGATTCAAAAATTGAAATTCGAGATCCTCGCATTTGTAATCATATAAAAAGGGACATTATTCTTTATTTTGGTGGGAATTTATTTGTTTCTTGTTGTTGTTGAGGGAAGTGCGAATCGATTTGGTACTGTACACGGTAATCTTGTTCTCACGATTTTTTTTACATTTTTCTTGTAGTTTTTTCAACGGCATCTATAGCAATATAGTAAAAGGGGACATGACTCTCTTGTGTCTTGTATGAATTGTTTTTTTGTACACATTAAGTTTATTCTGCCAAACAAGGAATCCGCACCTTGTTATCCTGGAATTTTCAACCTCGAGTATCTTTTGTCTCACCTACTTTGAAACTCCTGCCTCTTCAACCCGAGCAGCGCCTTGTTATCCCCTATTTTTTATGCGCGCAAAAACTCCCTCCTCATCCGAAATCGGTCCCGTAGCCCAGACACGTGAAATCCCCCTTCTACCCCTCAGCCGGAAATGAAGCTCGATGTCGCGGTGTCAAAACCGGTGGGGGTACGCTGGTAACTTTCCCTACATTTCGGACAAGCGTGTCCCAAAGCCATGGCTCCCCCCTCCCTTCTCCTTCGTTCACCCCATTACTACACCAAGGCCGCCAAAACCCGCAAAACCCCACGCTCCTCCATCGGCCTCCCGATCGCCGCCCAGCTGGAGACTCTTCCCCGACTACATCGTCCACCGCAACAGCTCGCCGTCCCTCATCCACCGCATCAGATGAGGATCCGTCGCTGGTCTTGTCGTCCCTCCGGATCAGCCGCCCCGTCCTCCACCTCCAAGGAGCTACCCCGATGTTCGCCTCATCTATCGCGCCACCTCCATCCCGACAGCGCTGTCTTGACCTGCCCCACCGGAACCGCAACACCTTCACCAATTCCTCCGATGAAGCCGAGGCCAACTCGGCGCCACCAAGGAGGTTCTGCACTCACCGCTGCATTTTATCTTTTATTCGATCTCACGGGGCCGCCGGTGCTCGATACCAAGCAGCCATGGCGGGTCTCCATCGACGGCGCCGTAGTCGTCCACTTCATGCACGACATCTCTCCCCCATGTCATTGCTTCCTCGGCGGCGACTTCTACACTGACACTAGCTATAGCTTCTTCGGCTCTCGCTCACGCTGCTGCTGCTGCTGCTGCTGCTCTGGCTCTCGCTCGTGTTGCAGCTCTGTTCTTGCTATCGGTCATGCTGCTGCACTGCTCTTTCTTTTGTTCATACTGCTGCTCTGCTCTGCTATTGCTGTTAGTTGCGCTGCTGCTCTGCTCTTGCTCTAGTTTGCACTACTGCTCTGCTCTTGCTCTCGCTTGTGCTGCAGATTTTGTTGCATGACCTCCAGAAGCTACAGAAGTTGCTGCTTTCACACTCGCTCGCGGTGCTACTGCACGACTTGCTCTCTGCTACTGTGTTCCCTACTCGAGCGTCTGCAGATTTAGATCTCTGCTTCTCTGCTACTAGTGCTCAAACTCCCTAAACATCTATTGCAATGCTCTGCTACTAGTTCAATTAGTTTCGACAGTAAAATTTAGTTTCGACTGTAAAGTTCAGTTTCTTCTGTTAAGTTCAGAGTGAACAGTACTTATGACATCTGTCGGAGCGGCCGTGGCGCAGATGATGCATTTTACATATAGCACTTATTGGTGATGTATTTTACATCATCTATTGCAGATGATATTAGAGTCCCACTTCAGATTAACATTGTCTGTCTTGTCCTGCTTCAGCCTCGCCGCCGTACACCTCACCGGAGATGCTCCAACAACGGAACCGTCCATCACAGCAGAGCAGTACCCTCGGCGCCATTTCTAGAGGCCATATATCTTCTTCCCCGCCTCCGACAGTCACACCAGCATCACCATCCTCCACGTCCAACCCAATGATGTTGAGGTCCACAAGGCTATGCCAAAGAGGTTGTACACTCGTCGCATCACTTTGTTACTTTGCATTCATGTCGATCCCTCAAGGTCCTTTGCTATGGAACTACTATGGTACTACTATTCATGCATTTGGTTAGAAGGAGTAGAGCAAAGCAAAACTGGAGGATTTTTTCCTTTGGTGTCTCTTTCAAAGAAAAAACGTAGGAATTTTACTATTCACTTGGACGTCCTTTTCAAATTAATATGCATGAAGAACAGAATAATTGCATTACTAGCATAATAAGATTGTTATTTTTTTCATTTTCACGTGGTTTGACTTTAATTTGACCACGTTTCTCCATTCATGAGTTCTTCCAATTCATGTGAACCAAACACCCAGGTTGACTGAAATCCTATGTTTCCAAATGCTATGTTTTGCACGTGCATTCCTATCCTATTCCTGTGTTTTTCCTATCCCTGCGTTTATAGAATCCCCCAATTCTAAGGAGACCTTACAGATTTACTTCATTTTCAGATAGGTGTCAAATAAAACTCTGTGTGCTATGTCCTGCCCCTCCGTGCCGTCATCCACCCCACCTGAGGTGCACCATCGACAGAAGCGTTCACTGCAGCAGAGATCCCCCCTGCAGACTTTCTTTCGCCGCCTCAGATCATCTTCCCCGTTGCCGACAGCCACGCTAACTGCATTACCATCATCGACTGAGCAGATGAACCTAAGGACTACACAGTTCCGGAAGAGAGGTCACAGTCTTTCATGTTTGCTTATGTTATACATCGGTTATTATTACCTGCTACTTTATCGTTCAAACTTGAGTTTTAAAATGCCCATGGGTTTCATATCAAGGCAGCAGCAAATAGTATCTGTCTACTATCTGGTTCATCTGGGGTGATCTATGTGGTTCATGTTGGGCGGGCAAAACAATAGATGAACCATTGTCTATCATTTTAAACCAAAGCTATAATCTACCTGGTATCATTAGTTTTGGATCCATCCACTCGTTTTCTACCATCAGTCTTGATTTTTGCATGCACCCCTTAGGCCTTACAGAATCTAACTATTTTTTATTATGCATGTCAGATATTGTACACAATCGTACCGAACATGTAGAGAAAAAGAGAAGACCGTTGCGTGGGAATATAATGTCATGCAGACGCCGCTCCATGGTGGGTGAAGTGGCCCCCCTCCCGCCATTCCAGATTGTATTCCGGAGGAAGATAACTATTCAGATGGGGATTCAGAGGGAGCCGACCACTCCTTTTTACCACCTGACGTGTTTGCTCTAACCTGGCATGCTAATGTTGGTCATATAATGCATATGGCGCCTCACATTGCTTACATTATACATCTTATATGTCATCATCTTAGTTTAGATTTTCTTTGTGTGAATGCCACCTGTTTCGTTTCTATACCATACTCCCACCGTTCCTAAATATTTGTCTTTTTAGAGATTTCAACAAGTGACTACATACGGAGAAAAATGAGTGAATCTACACTCTAAAGTATGTCTATATACATCCGTATGTGGTAGTCCATTTGAAATCTCTAAAAAGAGAAATATTGAGGAATGAAGGGAGTATATGGGAATTATGCAATGCCATCTTCTTTAGCCAGGCATCATATACATGAATCAACCAATGCCATCCTGTTTAGCCAGTCATCGTATATGTGAATTGTATCGTGCCATATTTTTTTCATAATGTATTCCATTTGCCAACAATTTTTATACATTCATCTACTCTTCCTGTGCATCAACCATTTGAGTCAGTCATGGGAAAATCTGGTGTGAAAACAAAGTCTTCTGAGCAGTCAGTGCTACCTGTCGACGCAGATTTCTTGCTGGTTACAGATAGCTCCTCGGAGGAGGATTCAAAGATAGATGACCAGTCGTATCCCCCCCCCCCCGAGGTGCATGCTCTAACTTGGCAGGGTTATATTGCTCATATCATGCATATGGTGTCTTGCATTGCCATGCCATCTGCTTAGATTAGACATGCTTTGTGTGAATGCCTCCTGTTTGCTTTCTATATCAGATATGTCAATTATGCAATGCCATGTTTTTCAACCAGTTATCATATATGTGAATTATGCACCGCCATGTAGCCAGGCATAATATATGTGAATTATCTCATGCCATTTTTTTCATTACATCTTCCATTTGTCGACAATCTATGTATATTGAACTACTCTTCATGTGTATGAGCCATTTGAGCCGGTTATGGAAAAATCTGGAGTGAAAACAAGGTCTTCAGAGGAGGCAATGGTACCTGTTGAAGCATATATCTCGATGGTTACAGGGAGCTCCTCAGAGGAGGATTCAGAGGCGGATGACCAGTCCTATATCCCACCTGAGGTGTATGCTCTAAGTTGCGATGTTTATATTTCTCATATCATGCATCTGGTGTCTTGCATTGCTTAGTTTAGACATCATATGCACAATATTGAATTCCATCTGCTTAGTTTAGAGATCATACATGCGAGTGCCAGTTGCTTAGTATATGAATCAATTATGTCAATTATGTCATGCCATCTTGTATACTTAGACAACATGTATGTGAATTATTTCATCCCAACCTATTTTAGAAAGACATCATATAATTTTGTCATGTCATCCTGTTTAGATACTCATCATATGTTGAATTATGCCATTATATCCTGTTAAGTTATCCATCATATATCTGATATTGTGTCATGCTATCCTGTTTAGTTAGGCATCATATATGTGAAATTGTGTCATGCTATCCTGTTTGGTTAGACAACATATATGTGAATTGCCACATCTGTCTATCATAAAATGTCTGTATGTTCAATTTCTTTTCTTGTTTATCAGTCATTTGAATTGGAGGGGGTGATGGCAGTATCTAAGGGAGCAAAAACCCATTCTTCACAAAAGACAATGCTACCCATCGATGCAGATAGAAGCATGGTTGTACTGGCTCACAAACTAGCCCTACCACACATAATCGAGACTCTTCCAGATTGCACAGTTACACCGTTGGGCAGAGAACCATCTACAAACCATCTAATCGCAACCCCAGCGGATAGTAACCCACTTCTAGTTGACAAAGCACCATCAGGTTAACCCCACACGAGCAGTTTGTAAAGCAACTGCAGTGCCCAAAGCACGAAGACCACCACAGTTAACCCAAACTCCAGGTTTAAAACAGAAGAGCAATTGTTCTCATGTCAGATTCCGTAGCTATGGTCCACACTCCTTTGTTGTTGCATCACTGTATTTACTCATACCAACTACTTTCGAATTTGAAGGATCCAATTGAAACTCCAATGGCGCAACATGTATGTTTTAAATCTATTTCTTTAACTGGATTTCTGTTCTAACTTCTTGCTCTATGTTGATTTTAGTCTCAGTTGTATAAACAGTTATGTTCTCATGTGATGCACATTACAAGTGTTGCCAATGCTATGTAGTTTCTCACACTTATATTCCGTCTATGCTGATGTGTCTTAAAAATATATGAGTTGAACTATGTCTCTATCTTGATTAGGCAACACAAACTAGAATGATATGGACAATACAGTGACCATAGTACATAGATATATGTTTGTTTCATGTTGTTATCCTGTTCACCTTACTACTGGACCGGTTTACCAAAATGAGTTTCGTATACTACATGCTAAACCTGTGATGTGTCTGCTTGTTTCTCTTGTAGTATGCAAACAAAATATTGGAGAAGAGCACCCCCACTATGCAATGGTAGAGAAAGTAATGCAGATAAGGTTCAAGATAGTGAGACAACCCTATTATCTCCAAGAAAGGTGAAAAAAACGATCTTTCAGACAGTGAGAAAACCCCAGAGTCCTGTGTTGATGTAGTGTTCGAGTTACTGTCCAGTACCGCTGGCACAAGCTCTTCGAACTCACTGCCTGAATCACTTTGGCTTCTTCAGTCTCAGCTACAAGCTGAAAGGCACCAGTCAGCTGTGCAGCGGCAAGAAGCCGAAGGACTGAAGAAGTCCCTGCAGAATTCAGATGCATACTTTCTTGTGCAACAGCAAGCACTGGAGGATTTAAGTGCCAAACAAGAGAAAGTTAATAAGCTTGCTAAGCATCTTGCCAGCATTATGGGTACCCAGGATATTGTTTCTTGAGCTCTTCTAAAGTGGTTTCAGTTCTGGACTTGTTTTGTTGCGGCGTTTATTTGCGCTGGTCGCCAACTTTGACAACCAGTATATATGATATGCTGCTTTGTTCCCTATATTTGCACTGGTGGCGAACTTTGATGCCAGTGGATGTAATATGTGTAGTATGCGTGATAGTGTAGCGTAAGTTGCTTGCTTATTTATTTCCTTGTTGTCTTATTTATTTGTTTGCTTGTAGTCAGTGCAGTTCTTTTTCCGCGGTTTGCTAGTGGCCGCTGTCCGTGTCAAAACCGGCGGATCTTGGGTAGGGGGTCCCGAACTTTGCGTCTAAGGCTAATGGTAACAGGAGGCGGGGACATGATGTTTACCCAGGTTCGCGCCCTCTCTATGGAGGTAATGCCCTACTTCCTGCTTGATTGATCTTGATGATATTAGTATTACAAGAGTTGATCTACCACGAGATTGTAGAGGCTAAACCCTAGGAGCTAGCCTATGATTATGATTGTTGTTGTCCTACAGACTCAACCCTCCAGTTTATATAGACACCGGAGGGGGCTAGGGTTACACAGAGTCGGTTACAGAGAAGGGAATCTACATATCTGAATCGCCAAGTTTGCCTTCCATGCAAAGGAGAGTCCCACCCGGACAAGGGACGAAGTCTTTCATCTTGTATCTTCATAGTCCAATAGTCCGGCATAAGCATATAGTCCGGCTGTCCGAGGAGCCCCTAATCCAGGACTCCCTTAGTAGCCCCTGAACCAGGCTTCAATGACGATGAGTCCGGCGCACAGATTGTCTTCGGCATTGCAAGGCGGGTTCCTTCTTCGAATACTCCCAAGTAGATCTTGAACAAAAGAATCGTGTCCGGCTCTGCAAAACAAATTCCACATACCACCGTAGAGAGTACAATATTCCACGAGTCTAATCTGCTGACAACTTTTCCATAGCGTGATATCACGACGTGGCCCGATCATTATTTGAACCGTTTTCTTAACCTGCTACTGCACATCTTGTGAGGCGGTTTTATTGGCACGTCTTGTCGAAGCAGAGATTGTGTCCCCTTCTCACGGGATTCTCATCAATACGGGTGTGGCTAACCCAACCGTGCCATTAGCACAGCGCTTGGAGAATAAGCGAGTTTCTAGGGCAAGTGGGAGGCGCATGACCCCTGCTGCCATTATAAGGAGATAAGGATTTCCCCTTTTTCACCCACGCCTTCCTCTTCCTCTACTCATCCATTCTCGAGCTCCAACGCCCTAGCTTTCACCTTCTCCGCAAAATCATTCCAAACATGTCCGGAGCGGGAGGCAAGTGGATGGCCTCTTCCGTCACGAAGGAGGACATCAAGAAGCTTCGGGAGGTCGGATACCTGTCCACAGACATCGCGCATCGACTTCCGGTCGAAGGGCAGATCATCCCTACCCTGAAACCCCAGGAAAGGGTAGTATTCCTCCCTCACTTTGTCCGTAGGCTGGGATTCCCCCTCCACCCGTTCGTCCGCAGATTAATGTTCTACTACGGGCTGGACTTTCATGATTTGGCCCCCAACTTCATCCTCAACATCTCGGCATTTATCATCGTGTGCGAGGCCTTCCTCCGCATCACGCCCCACTTCGGCCTATGGCTGAAGACCTTCAACGTGAAACCAAAGGTGGTGGGCGGCCAACAAGCGGAGTGCGGGGGCGCCATGGTGGGCAAGATGCCCAATGTCACCTGGCCTGAGGACTCCTTTGTGGAGACTGTGAAGGGGTGGCAATCGGGGTGGTTCTACATCACCGAGCTACGCGACGCTAACTAGGCGGCGACCCCCGAATTTCGATCCGGCATCCCCATGCGGCTCACCTCCTGGAAAGAGAAGGGGTTAGCTTGGGGCTCAGTGGAAGAACTGACCGGACTTCAGACCTGCGTCCAAAATATGATAAGCAAGAAAATCAAGCTCATCAACGTGGTCCAGGTTATGCTCCTCCACCGGATCCTTCCGTGTCAAAGACGGGTTTGCAATCATTGGGAGTTCGACCCGGCCGAACACCAGACGCTGCAAGAGCTCTTCGGCATGACGCACGAAGACGTTTGGAAGGTGCTTTTCAAGCCACCAAGGTACCACCACCCATAACCGAAGATCGCGGACTCAGCGCAAAACGCCGAGCCAATCCGGTAATTTTTCATATTTTGCAAGATATGCCTTTTACCAGCACATCCATGGGAGGAATCTAAGCCTCCATGCCGATTTTATAGGCTTGGGTAGCGATAGCGGAGCAGATCGACTGTCCGGCTCTGCTACCTGAAGATCCAGAATCGCCTCTTCTAATGAAGATGTTGTTTTTGGCGCCCTATGAGGTGCCGGAGAAGAAGGCCAAGAAGACGGCCGCGGAGACCAGAGAAGGTCTCCGGCGCAAGGTTGCATCGAACATGACGTCCGAAGACACCAAGACGCACTCCTCCTCCGAAGACGACGAGGAGGAGGAGGAAATCCCTCCCCCCCCCCCACCGGGGGGAGAAAGAAGAGGAAGGCCACCATGCATGGTGAGGCCGAGGTGTCCAAGAAGGAAAAACCTTCCTTCCGAACCACTCCACCGCGGCCACCAACAACGGCGAGGAGTGGGAGCCCAGGGACAAGCCCCTGGTAAGTCGTAAGTATCCGGTCACAATAGTATTTCCGGTACATTTGCTTTATTGCTTCTTAACATGCCAGACGTGCACTTGCAGTCCGGCCAAATCAAACCTCGAGATATCCTCCTCTTCGGAGGGGTCTCTAGACCCATCGGCGATGAACAACGATTCACTTCCGAGAGCCACCTCCCCCAGGGCCGCGGACGACACTGAGGTGTTGTCCCGAAAGATACTAGGCCAAGGGGAGACCATTCCGGAGAAGCACCTAGGCGAAATCCCAGTCGTTGGGCACACGGGGGAGAAGACCCCCAAAGACTCCAATAATGGGGGCCGCAACCATTTTGGCTCCCAGCTGAATACAGCTCCGGAAACCCAAGTGCTTCCGGATTTAGGCGGGCAGCCTCTTTCTAAGGAGGGCGAGCCGCCTGCACCGATGACCTCTGTCCATCCAGAGGCACTGAACAACTTGCTGGAAACGCTTCGCAACGCTTCCATTAATGAAGAACACCGTACTCTTATGAGTACTGTGATTGAGAAGGTCTGGTCCGCCACCGAAGCCTGTGCTAGCCTTCTAATAGGCTTTGAGGTAAGTAATAAAATTGTAAGAGAATATCACGATATAGACAGTAGCCCATGATGCTCTATTTGGTGTTCGGAAAGAAAAGCCGAACAGAGGATCAAATAGTGTTCGCAGGAGTCTAACAGAAGATGTCTATGTGAATAAGCAGGTGTCGCTACTGGCCATTGCCGCTCGTACTGCAGAGGTCTCTGGACTAAAGTAGGACCTGGTGCGGACCGAGGGAGAGCTCGGCCTCGTGAAGAGGCAGCTCGAGGAAAGTCAAGGTACGCAATGCCCCATCTGTATACTTATAAACAATAAATTGTTTCGGCTGATAGAAGCGTCATGAATTTTGGTAGGGGCCACGACTGAAGTGGCGGCCCTTAAAAAGGCGCTAGCCAAGGCCGAAGACAAAGCGGCCAAGGAACGCGTCGAGCGCGAGAAGCAAGAGGCCCGGGTCAGCGAGGTCCAGCAAGAGCTCCAGGATTTGTCCAGAAATACGAGTCCTTCGAGCGTGACTCTAAGACTCAAGGGTCCGAGCTTGCTAAGGCCCTCCAGAGAGCGCAAGACGTCAAAGCCGAAGCCCAGAAGGCCCTTCAGGAGATTCAGGCGGCCAAGAAGATTGTGGCGGGTAAGGCATTTATTATGCAAAGCAAGCATGTGAAGGAGACTTTCCGTCTACTTACCCAAATTTGGAGTTCTCCAGGAGCGTTTGCAGATCTACCGCGCAGCATATCAGATGTCGTCGAGTTCAACCGAGATGAAGAAGGGAGCTCAACGGAGAAGGTGTTCTGGTCTCAATATCTTGGGACAGAACATCCGATGCCCTTGAGCGACCAGCTGAAGCAACTGGTCGAGCTGCACAAGGCAGCCGAACTGGCCATGAAGGACCTCATAGTCCGGCTGTAGCCTGCCGAGGCTATGCCCAGCAGCTACTTCGGTCTCGTGAAGCGGCTTGTGAGTGCCTGCCCATGACTTGAAGTCATAAAGCGGCCAGTTTGCATTGAAGGTGCATGAATGGCCTTCGCCCATGCAAAAGTGCACTAGGCAAAGATGGATGTCGAAAAGCTGATGACCGAGGGGCCACCAAAGGGCAAGGAGCACCGCCGACCCGAAAATTATTATGACAGTGTCCTAAAGGGCTCCCGCCTTGTGGCGGAGCAATGTGCTAAGGATGCAATCTTTGAACGAATGCACTCATTTTATCCTATAATATGAAACAAGTTCATTTGCGCAAAATAATGCTTGTTGATTTAAAAATTTACCTCCTGTGTGGCCGCTTACAAAATCTGAGAGTTGGCTAGTCGTCGGCTTCTTCCCCCATGTAAGTAGTACAGGGTTGTTCGGGATAAATCTAAACACTCTTTATCCAAATTTTTGGTCCTTTAAGGAGTTGTTTAGCGCAACGAACAAGGCAATCGGACTATACAACTTTATCACCCTCACTTAGCCATAGAAGTTCTATAATTTTAAATTTTGGCGTAGCCCCTGGTATTTGGAAGGCTGAACTTGGGGCGCTATACACGTCTAAATCAGACAAACACCGATTCCTCGCCTGAAGCGGAAAAAATCTTTAAGGATTTGAAACCTCTCAAACAGCGACCAGCTCTCACCGCATCATGATAGTCAGTTTCCGGCTTTCTCTATTGAGGTGCTCGTCCGGAAGAATTGGGACACAATGGTAGTAGTTCTCCCTTTACTACCCTAGCTGATATAGCAGAATGTAGGTTAGCAAGCACAGGAGCCGGGCAACCCAACTATTGACCCAAGACATGATTCAAAGCCGATGCATATAATGCTATAAGTTCGGTGTGCCGCACTATCGAAAGTGTTCGAACTTTCCTGCCGTGTTATGGGGTACACTTAAGCCCCTGGCGAACTGAACGTACCAGAATTTACGGATGCGATTTGTAGTAAATAAACAGTCAAGGAAAAATGAAATGTAATAATAAGCTGACACTGTTCATTATTTTCCATTGTTATTTGAGAGATATGTCAAGGCGTATGTATACAAGTAGTGCGATAAGCAAATAGGACTATTTGACATGCCCTAGCCAAGAGCAAGCTGCGTGTGGGTATGTAAAACAGGAATAGCGATCGTTATCAGAGACCACTTGGGGATTCCGTTGTACGTCAAAGCTCCTTGCCTCCTTGGCGTTTCCGTCCCGTGATGAGTCCGATAACCAGGTTATCGGAAGAGCCTCAAGAAGAAAGGGACCTGAAAGAAAGAAAAAGGTGAAGGCATGCGGATCCTAGGGCGATTGAGCCGCATTGTGGACCGCAGTCTAGTTGTGCCTCCGTCTAGGCCCAAGGTATTTTAAATGCGTAATTATGTACGCGCGGCACAAATTTCACCGCTTGACTGGGACTAGGACAGAGGCCGAATTGCTAGGCGAGCTTTGGACGGGCCGGACGATCCTGTTGCACAGTACTCCGGACTCGCTTGACGGTGTCCGGGGGCTTTATAGCCGAATTGAGGGTCTGTCTGAGGAGGCTACTATGTACTTCTGCTGCAAGGCCGCAGTGTGCTCCTCCGTACGGAGGGAGCGCTCTGTATTTCCATTGGCTGTTATAACACCGCGGGGTCCGGGCATCTTGAGCTTGAGGTAGGCATAGTGTGGCACCACATTGAATCTAGCGAATGCAGTTCGTCCTAGCAGTGCATGATAACCACCGTGGAAGGGGACGATAATATCGAAGATTAACTCCTCGCTTCGGAAGTTGTCCGGGGATCCGAAGACTACTTCCAGTGTGATTGAGCCCGTACAACAGGCCTCTACACCTAGTATGACACCTTTGAAGGTGGTTTTGGTGGTTTTGATCCTGGAGGGATCGATACCCATTTTGCACACTGTATCCTGATAGAGCAGGTTCACGCTGCTGCCACCGTCCATGGGACTCGTGTGAGGTGGAATCCGTCAATGATAGGGTCAAGGACCAGTGCGGCTGAGCCGCCATGACAGATACTAGTCGGATGGTCCCTGCGATCAAAGGTTATCGGACTGGAAGACCATGGGTTGAATTTTGGGGCGACTGGCTCCATCACGTCGACGTCCCTTAGTGCATGCTTCCTCTCCCGCTTGGGAATATGGGTGGCATATATCATATTTACCATTTTCACTTGGGGAGGAAATTTCTTCTGTCCCCCTGTGTTCGGCGGCCGGGGCTCCTCATCGTCATCACTATGCGTCCCCTTTTCCTTATTTTGGGCATTCAGCTTGCCGGCCTGTTTAAATACCCAACATTCTCTGTTGGTGTGGTTGGCTGGTTTATCGGGGGTGCCGTGGATTTGACATGAGTGATCGAGTATGCGGTCCAGACTGGAGGCTTTTTCCGTTGACCGGACTTGGAGCCACTGAATCCAGCATTGACGGCCGTGTCTTCGGTGTTATCGCCATTATTGCGGCGATTGTGTCTGTTGCGTCGGGGCTTGCCATTGCTATCTCTGGCGTGTGAAGTGCCAGGATTTGTTGATGTGTTGTTGCTACGAGCCAACCAACTGTCCTCGCCCGCTCAAAAGCGGGTCATGAGTGTCGTAAGGGCTGCCATGGATTTCGGCTTCTCTTGGCCAAGGTGTCGGGCAAGCCACTCATCACGGATGTTATGCTTAAAGGCCGCTAGGGCTTCGACATCTGGACAGTCGACAATTTGGTTCTTTTTAGTTAGGAACCGAGTCCAGAATTTCCCGGCTGACTCTCCGGGCTGTTGGTTTATGTGACTTAAGTCATCAGCGTCCGGTGGTCGCACATAAGTGCCCTGGAAGTTGTCGAGGAATGCGTCTTCCAGGTTCTCCCAGCTGCTAATGGAGTTTGCTGGCAGACTATTCAGCCAATGCCGAGCTGGTCCCTTGAGTTTTAGTGGGAGGTACTTCATGGCATGTAGATCATCGCCGCTGGCCATGCGAATATTAAAAATCAAATGATCCTATTTTCAAAATTTGAGAAAACTCAAATGTGAAAATAACGAAATCCCCAGCTCTCTCCGTGGGTCCTTGAGTTGCGTAGAATTTCTAGGATCAAGCCAAAATGCAATAAAATATGATATGCAATGATGATCTAATGTATAACATTCCAAATTGAAAATTTGGGATGTTATAGAAGCCCTGGATCAACTGCCTATGTCGGGGATATACCCCGCGGTATGGCCCGGCCGGAGTCGCAAACCGGACGGGACTTGGTAAACCGGCGGATGGTAAACCGGCAGACAGTTAAGACATATGGCTAAGACAGACGGTAAAATGGCAAGTGTTAAACCGGCAAAGTTAAGACAGATGGTAGCACCGGCAGGTGTTGTTAAACCGGCAGACAATGTTAAACCGGCACACAACGTTAAACCGGCAGGTGTTGTTACACCGGCAGACAATGTTAAACCGACAGACAATGTTAAACTGGCAGACAATGTTAAACCGGCAGACAATGTTAAACCGGCAGACGTTGAGAAGCCCAGGAAAGGAAGTCAAAATAGTTTAAGTTAAAGTCCGAGTTGGACTCCACATGTAACCCGCCCCTTCAACATATATAAGGAGGGGCAGGGCACCCCAAAGAGGGACAAGCAAGAACAATCTCTAGGGCTAGACACAACTAGAGGAGAGCCGGTTTATGGCGACTCCCTCGTGATGATAATGAGATCTAGCCTCAAACAACATGTAGGGTTTTTACCGGATGATGTTTCCCGGGGCCCGAAGCTGTCTAAACCCCTGTCTTGTGTTGCGTCTCTCGATTCCGCTCAACCCCTCTCAAGCTACCACGTAGATGCGTTGGCCTCGCGACTAAGTCCTCACACCAAGGACATCTGACGTGTTAATTCCACGACAGTTGGCGCCCACCATGGGGCCAGACGCATGGTGGTGTTGAGTTCTTGGAGGGATCTTTTTTAGGGTTCGAGAAGATCGTAATTGGTCCGATGGCAAAGAACAGACGCAAAAGAATTCACATCAACTATGAGTTTAATCGGTCAAAGATTGAAGAAGGTTTCCGCAGCAATATATACAAGATTGAGATCGAGAAAGATTTAGGGTTGCATCTATGCATCGCCACGTCCAGTAGCCGGTCAAAAACTGGCAGGATATGTTTTTGGTTGTGCACCGTCTGGACCGTTGAACCGATAAAGACCAGCAAGGGATCAGTTTCACCGAGATAAACTGCCACTTTATGGTAATCTACAAGTCGCCGTGGCCACTTCAAATACAAACCGGATTCAAGTTGACTGGAGACAGCGATCACATGTCATGCACAGCGGCGGTTTACGGCCTCACCAGGTCTCCCGAATCGGTCAACCTAGCAAACGTGTATGATGAATTAAGTCCTTAGAGCTGATCAGGTCACACACGTATAAATTAAATATCCGTAGCACTTGATGGATGCCCACCCACGTGAAGATCCCATGTGCAACCGCAGTATTTTCGTGGGTTTCAGGAAGAGATTTATAAAAAAAAGGGGAGAGGAGGAGAAGCCAAGATCTGGAGGGTATGAGCATGGACTCGGGGTCAACCGCCCCAGTTCGTTTTCTCCAAGGTTGATGGCGAGTCACCCCCGGCCTCGATTCAGACGACCCTGCCGCAGCCTCACGCTGAGCCGTCACCTCTGTCGGCATGAACTCTGCCATGACCCGCCATCGCCGTCCGGGTTGTCGCCGTCCCTGCCGTGGTTGGGTTGCCGCCGACGGACCGCCGGCTCCCTGGCCATCCGAGCCACATCTGCTGCCCTCGCCTCAGCACCAACCTGTTACTGTTCTCGCTTTGAGTCGCCTCCGCCTCCGTGGAGACGCAGTCCTGGTGCTGAACCGGCGCCGGGTCGATTCGACCCGGCCTCACTACTTTGGACCGGTACCCCCAAACTACTACCTCCAAATTGCCATGTTCGCACACCGTTCCGAGCCACAGCCGCTTCATGCATTGAACCGGTCATGTCCGCGCGACCGTTCCGCCTGGCGCCCTGCTGTTTCGACCCGCCGGGTCACTGCTGGCTCACCATTACACTGCCCTCTTGCGTTTTCCCTTCGCGCAGCCGTGCTGGCTCCGTGTCGAAATCGCCGTCGCCAACTCTCCGCTGTTACAGTGGTAATCCGCCGCCTGCCTCGATTCACCTCTGCTACTACCCGTCAGCTACGTCTCCGCTAGCCTCGCCTCTGCTTTACCAAAGCGTCATGTTAACCCGCCTTCCTCCGACTCCGAAGCCATTGCTACGTTGATCCGCCCATTGGCCTCTTGAGCCGCGGCGCCGCCGCCCCCGTTGACCCGTGAAGTTGCCTGTTTCCAAAGCGTCGCTGTGGCGTCGTTCTGCTGTAAGCCGCGGTATCCAAGCACGCCAATCCGCTCTTGCTGGAGTTGATTGCGTTTAAACCGCTGTGGCCCGGTGGCTTTTAAACCGGAGCGACCTCCGCCTACTTCAAATCGCCGCTGCAATACACCTCATGGCTCTTGTGCTGTGGCTATGCCAAGCTGCCCAGGATGAGCAGCCTCACCTCTGCTTAGCTGAGCTGCACTTGCACCCGCGGCCGAAGCTGAGCCGCCATGGTTAAACCGCGTCGCTGTCGGGTTATCACATGCCCGTAGCTGGCACTGTATCGCCGAGCTTCTTCGGCCACAGATGCACTGAGTGGCTGCCTTGGCCACGAGCTGCCGTCTTCGCTGCAAAGCCTCTGTGACACATAACGCACGACAAAGGACTGGTTACAACACAACCCGCGCTCGTTTCCTGGCCATGAGGCAAGATAAACAACGTTTAGTGCTACTTGTGCTAAGCATACAGTGGCACGAAAATCGAGAAAGGAGAAGTATAGTATTGCATGGGAAGCTAGCAAGCTGGCCTAGTTCAACGGGTGTGATTTGAGTGGCCGATGGTGTTCTGCATCATAAAAAACAGAGCTACACTACAGGCAATGCACTGCAAGGAGTACTACTATGTGGTCCGGTTTTCTAAAAAAAAGAAAAAATGGAGTAGTACGTACGGTGCGACAGAAGTTTTTGTCCATGATTTTGCAAAAATCATCCGTGAACTACAGCAGTATGCCGTCATCCTCGGGTCAATTATCCAGCATCAGCATTCAAGTTCATCCGACTAAATGAATCAGGTGCTATTTATCCTTTTCTGTTTGATCCGGATATTAAATATTTTGAGAATTTTTTCTGTTGTGACTTGTACTATTTCTGTACGCAGATTTAATAGCTCAAAGCATCCTGGAAAGTGTGATTTTCCGCTGCTAGGCTTCTGTATATCCCACTTAAGTTAGGGGTGGAGCACACATCAACTCGCCGGGACAATGCCCGCGATCGACTCACCGTTCGCACGGCTTGCCGCACCAGCAATTGCTTTGTCCGACCATGCTAGCTTACAACATCATGGCCGGTTCATCTGTCTGCTCCCGCAGCTGGCTCGGCCGTGATTAATTTCTATTTTCACCAAGGTGATCATCAACTCCATGGTGGATAAACCCCTGGCATGATATATCAGGTCGTCAGAAAAGTTCCGGCTTAAGGGAAAGTTATCTCCCACAAAGCTTTGAAGCTCTCGATAGCCGGTTCAAAATACTATTTCAAGAAGAATTTATCTCTTGCAAAAAGTTAAAGGTTGCCGAAGAGGACCTGCTGCCCTGACGCATGGTTCAAACATGGGTATCCTGCCTTATGGGCTCATCTTCATATGATCACTTGGGGGCTTCGTGTTCAAACATAGGTGTGTTCACCAAAGAGAACATAGCATTACTACCCTCTTGATCCGGCTATCAAGCCAATATTGTCATGAAAGCACAGCTCTGGTTACTTGGTAATCTGGCTATCATGCCACAGCAAAGCCTGGGAGCTTCACACCCAAAGGGCCAAAGAGAGTTTAGATGCTATGCACAACTCAAACATAGGCACCTAATGAGCACAGCTCATCCGTTACTTGGGGGCTCCTTGGTCCAATACCAAGAAGTTTGAACAGACCCTTGTAGCTGGGTATCGACCCACGGCTTGGAAGCCTGGTACATTTACCTAAAACCCCGGGTTAACCTGCCTTCATCAAGTAAGACACTCCTATCTAGGTCATCCTGGCACGACCCTCCGAACGTTTGAATGTTACTCTCATTGAGACCCTACACTTGTCAAAGTTAAAACGGTGATTGGTTAGTTGGAGGTCCATCTTAAAAGGCTTTGTTAAATGGTTCAACTCAGTGGCCTGGCAGCCCATGAAAAGCCTTGAATTTGGGCCTGGCAGCCCTCAAAAAGCCTCGACTACACGGTTTTATTTGCCTTTGTCAAGATTTTTTTCTTTTGATAAATTTTATGTTGAACCGGCGTCTCTCGACCCGGCATGACTATCAGTCATCAAATTGGTCCGGTGTTCTTTAAACCCGGCTTGACTTTCAACTACAAGTTGTCAGTGCATATAATCCGGTGTTTATTAACTCGGCCTGGCTCTGGACTATAAGTTGCCAGCATATATTTGGATTGCGCCATTGGAATTATGCGCTTATAAATCATTGGGTATA
Organism: Triticum dicoccoides; assembly: GCF_002162155.2. Taxonomy (NCBI): domain Eukaryota; kingdom Viridiplantae; phylum Streptophyta; class Magnoliopsida; order Poales; family Poaceae; genus Triticum; species Triticum dicoccoides. The sequence continues at coordinate 342,603,934 of NC_041385.1, forward strand.
TTATTCAAATAGCCAACATGGCTGGATTTCTATTATGGTTATCAATAACCAGTGTTATGATTAAGGTTTTCAAAGTCACTTTAGCGCAATGGCTATCATATTATCAATGGATATGATTTTTATTCTACAATTGAAGGAATAGTCCCGAGTTGCTGCAGGCTTACAACCCGGCACTTGGGGGCTACATTATTTAAGTTGAGATTACATCAAATATGCAAGTCTCATGTTGCTGCAAGCATGCACCATGACACTTGGGGGCTAATGCAAAGTCCTTCTTTGTTCATCTTATTGAAGACCCGACTCATCACATTATAATGAGCTGGCCCTTGGGGGCTACCAATTACTCATGTCAAACAAATTCAAGGTACAAAGCTTTTTATTCATTATATTGAAGGATCCACTGCTCAGTTGGTAAAGCACAAGGCTCTTAACCTTGTGGACGTGAATTGAAGCCCCATGATGGGGGTTACATCATATGATGTTATTTTCATTGAAGTATATATCAAAGTCCCAGCTCAATATTATCTTACTGAGCCGGCCCTTGGGGGCTACACATCATTGCTCAAATCTACATGATTATATTTACAAAGTCCCTGCTCATTATTGCATAAATGACCCGGCACTTGGGGGCTACATATGTGGAATACTTAGTTCTGACTAGTGGTTGAGATGAATAAACTGGATTTCTTCAAGATTGTGATATTTATATTGAAGCAAGTCTTAAGCTGTTGCTATGCTACCTTCTTAAGACTTTGGGGCTACAAGTGATAGGCATATAAGAGGTATATTTTCAAAGCTGATGTCAACAAACAGTTATGATCTGGTGCCATCAATATTTGTAAACCGACCAAGTTTTACATTCTTAAACCGGCTGAAGATCAGATGACTATTTCAAGGACCAAAATTATTTTTAAGCATTGAGAGCTGAATCAAAGGAGTTATTCTTCACAATATATTTTCTATGAGAAACCAATATCAGCAAATTGATTATGAAGCTGCTCTATTTAACCGGATTTTTTAGAAGAAGGAAGTGACAAGGATTTAAGGATGATCAGGATCAGTTTAACATGGATAAATCCAAATTAAACTGGGGGCTAATCTCGGGGATATACCCCGCGGTATGGCCCGGCCGGAGTCGTAAACCGGTCGGGACTTGGTAAACCGGTGGATGGTAAACCGGCACACAGTTAAGACAGATGGCTAAGACAGACGGTAAACCGGCAAGTGTTAAACCGGCAGAGTTAAGACAGATGGTAGCACCGGTAGGTGTTGTTAAACCGGCAGACAATGTTAAACCAGCACACAATGTTAAACCGGCAGGTGTTGTTAAACCGGCAGACAATGTTAAATCGGCAGACAATGTTAAACCGGCAGACGTTGAGAAGCCCAGGAAAGGAAGTCAAAATAGTTTAAGTTAAAGTCCGAGTTGGACTCCACATGTAACACCCCTTCAACATATATAAGGAGGGGCAGGGCACTCCAAAGAGGGACAAGCAAGAACAATCTCTAGGGCTAGACACAACTAGAGGAGAGCCGGTTTACGACGACTCCCTCATGATGATAATGAGATCTAGCCTCAAACAGCATGTAGGGTTTTTTACAGGATGATGTTTCCTGGGGCCCAAAGCTGTCTAAACCCCTATCTTGTGTTGCGTCTCTCGATTCCACTCAACCCCTCTCAAGCTACCACGTAGATGCGTTGGCCTCGCGACTAAGTCCTCACACCAAGGACATCTGACGTGTTAATTCCACGACAGTTGGCGCCCACCGTGGGGCCAGAAGCATGGTGGTGTTGAGTTCTTAGAGGGATCTTTTTTAGGGTTCGAGAAGATCGTAATTGGTCCGATGGCAAAGAACAGACGCAAAAGAATTCACATCAACTATGAGTTTCATCGGTCAAAGATTGAAGAAGGTTTCCGCAGCAATATATACAAGATTGAGATCGAGAAAGATTTAGGGTTGCATCTATGCATCGCCACGTCCAGTAGCCAGTCAATAACTGGCAGGAGATGTTTTTGGTTGTGCATCATCTGGACCGTTGAACCGATGAAGACCGGCAAGGGATCAGTTTCGCCGAGATAAACCGCCACTTTATGGTAATCTGCAAGTCGCCGTGGCCACTTCAAATACAAACTGGATTCAAGTTGACTGGAGACAGCGATCACATGTCACGCACAGCGGCGGTTTACGGCCTCACGAGGTCTTCCGAATCGGTCAACCTAGCAAACATGTATGATGAATTAAGTCCTTAGAGCTGATCGGGTCACACACGTATAAATTAAATATCCGTAGCACTTGATGGATGCCCACCCACGTGAAGATCCCATGTGCAACCACAGTATTTGCGTGGGTTTCAGGAAGAGATTTATAAAAAAAGGGGAGAGGAGGAGAAGCCACGATCTGGAGGGTATGAGCATGGACTCGGGGTCAACCGCCCCAGTTCGTTTTCGCCAAGGTTGATGGCGAGTCACCCCCGGCCTCGATTCAGACGACCCTGCCGCAGCCTCATTCTGAGCCGTCACCTCTATCGTCACGAACTCTGCGATAACCCGCCACCACCGTCCGGGTTGTCGCCGTCCCTGCCGTGGTTAGGTCGCCGCCGACGGACCGCCGACTCCCTGGCCATCCGAGCCACATCTGCTGCTCTCGCCTCAGCACTAACCTGTTACTGTTCTCGCTTTGAGTCGCCTCCGCCTCCTTGGAGATGCAGTCCTGGTGTTGAACCGGCGCCGGATCGATTCGACCCGGCCTCACTACTTTGGACCGGTACCCCCGAACTACCACCTCCAAATTGCCATGTCCGCGCACCGTTCCGAGCCACAGTCGCTTCATGCATTGAACCGGTCATGTCCATGCGACCGTTCCGCCTGGCGCCCTACTGTTTCGACCCTCCGGGTCACTGCTGGCTCACCATTACACTGCCCTCTTGCGTTTTCCCTTCGCGCAGCCGTGCTAGCTCCGTGTCGAAATCGCCGTCGCCACCTCTCCGCTATTAGAGTGGTAATCCGCCGCCTGCCTCGGTTCGCCTCTGCTACTACCCGTCAGCTACGTCTCCGCTAGCCTCGCCTCTGCTTTACCAAAGCGCCGTGTTAACCCGCCTTCCTCCGACTCAGAAGCCATTGCTGCATTGATCCGCCCATTGGCCTCTTGGGCCGCGGAGGCGCCGCCCTCGTAGACCCGTGAAGTTGCCTGTTTCCAAAGCGTCACTGTGGCGTCGTTCTGCTATAAGCCGCAGTATCCAAGCACGCCAATCCGCTCTCGCCGGACTTGATTGCGTTTAAACCGCTGTGGCCCGGTGGCGTTAAACCGTAGTGACCTCCACCTACTTCAAATCGCCGCTACAATACACCTCATGGCTCTTGTGTTGTGGCTACGCCAAGCTGCCCAGGATGAGCAGCCTCACCTCTGCTTAGCTGAGCTGCACTTGCACCCGCGGCCGAAGCTGAGCCGCCGTGGTTAAACTGCGTCGCTGCCGGGTTATCACCTGCCCGTAGCTGGCATTGTATCGCCGAGCTTCTTCGGCCACAGATGCGCTGAGTGGCTACCTTGGCCACGAGCTTCCATCTCCGCCGCAAAGCCTCTATGACACATAACGCACGGCAAAGGACTGGTTACAACACAACCCCCGCTCGTTTCCTAGCCATGAGTCAAGATAAACAACGTTTAGTGCTACTTGTGCTAAGCATACACTGGCACGAGAATCGAGAAAGGAGAAGTCTAGTATTGCATGGGAAGCTAGCAAGCTGGCCTAGTTCAACGGGTGTGATTTGAGTGGCCGATGGTGTTCTGCGTCATAAAAAACAGAGCTACACTACAGGCAATGCACTGCAAGGAGTACTACTATGTGGTCCGGTTTTCTAAAAAGAAAAGAAAATATGGAGTAGTACGTACAGTGCGACAGAAGTTTTTGTCCATGATTTTGCAAAAATCATCCGTGAACTACAGCAGTATGCCGTCATCTTCGGGTCAATTATCCAGCATCAGCATCCAAGTTCATCCGACTAAATGAATCAGGTGCTATTTATCCTTTTCGGTTTGATCCGGATATTAAATATTTTGAGAATTTTTTCTGCTATGACTTGTACTATTTCTGTACGCAGATTTAATAGCTCATAGCATCCTGGAAAGTGTGATTTTCCGCTGCTAGGCTTCTGTATATCCCACTTAAATTATGGGTGGAGCACACATTAACTCGCCGGGACAATGCCCGGGATCGACTCACCGTTCGCACGGCTTGCCGCGCCTGCAATTGCTTTGTCCGACCATGCTGGCTTACAACATCATGACCGGTTCATCTGTCTGCTCCCGCAGCTGGCTCGGCCATGATTAATTTCTATTTTCACCATGGTGATCATCAACTCCACAGTGGATAAACCCCTGGCATGATATATCAGGCCGTCAGAAAAGTTCCGGCTTAAGGGAAAGTTATCTCCCACAAAGCTTTGAAGCTCTCGATAGCCGGTTCAAAATACCGGTTCAAGAAGAATTATCTCTTGCAAAAAGTTAAAGGTTGCCGAGGAGGACCTGCTGCCCTGACGCGCGGTACAAAGATGGGTATCCTGCCTTATAGGCTCATCTTCATATGATCACTTGGGGGCTTCCTGTTCAAACATAGGTGTGTTCACCAAAGCGAACATAGCATTACTACCCTCTTGATCCGGCTATCAAGCCAATATTGTCATGAAAGCACAGCTCTGGTTACTTGGTAATCCGGCTATCATGCCACAGCAAAGCTTGGGAGCTTCACACCCAAAGGGCCAAAGAGAGTTTAGATGCTATGCACAACTCAAACATAGGCACCTAATGAGCACAACTCATCACGTTACTTGGGGGCTCCTTGGTACAATACCAAGAAGTTTGAATGGACCCTTGTAGCTAGGTATCGACCCACGGCTTGGAAGCCTGGTACATTTACCTAAAACCCCGGGTTAACCTGCCTTCATCAAGAAAGACACTCCTATCCAGGTCATCCTGGCACGACCCTCCGAACGTTTGACAGTTACTCTCATTCAGACCCTGCACTTGTCAAAGTTAAAACGGTGATTGGTTAGTTGGAGCTCCATCTTAAAAGGCTTTGTTAAATGGTTCAACTCAGTGGCCTGGCAGCCCATGAAAAGCCTCGAATTTGGGCCTGGCAGCCCTCAAAAAGCCTCGACTACACGGTTTTATTTGCCTTTGTCAAGATTTTTTTTTCTTTTGATAAATTTTATGTTGAACAGGCATCTCTTGACCCGGCATGACTATCAGTCATCAAATTAGTCTGGTGTTCTTTAAACCCGGCTCGAATTTCAACTACAAGTTGTCAGTGCATATAATCCGGTGTTTATTAACCCGGCCTGGCTTTGGACTATATGTTGCCAGCATATATTTGGATTGCGCCATTGGAATTATGCGCTTATAAATCATTGGGTATATTATTCAAATAGCCAACATGGCTGAATTTCTATTATGGTTATCAATAACCAGTATTATGATTAAGGTTTTCAAAGTCACTTTAGCACAATGGCTATCATATTATCAATGGATATGATTTTTATTCTACAATTGAAGGAATAGTCCTGAGTTGCTGCAGGCTTACAACCCGGCACTTGGGGGATACATTATTTAAGTTGAGATTACATCAAATATGCAAGTCTCATGTCACTCCAAGCATGCACCATGACACTTGGGGGCTAATGCAAAGACATTCTTTGTTCATCTTATTGAAGACCCGACTCATCACATTATAATGAGCCGACCCTTGGGGGCTACCAATTACTCCTGTCAAACAAATTCAAGGTACAAAGCTTTTTATTCATTATATTGAAGGGTCCACTACTCAGTTGGTAAAGCACAAGGCTCTTAACCTTGTAGACGTGAAGTGGCGGCCCTTAGAAAGGCGCTAGCCAAGGCCGAAGACAAAGCGGCCAAGGAACGAGCCTAGCGCGAGAAGCAAGAGGCCCAGGTCAGCGAGGTCCAGCAAGAGCTCCAGGATTTTGTCCAGAAATACGAGTCCTTGGAGCGTGACTCTAAGACTCAAGGGTCCGAGCTTGCTAAGGCCCTCCAGAGAGCGCAAGACGTCAAAGCCGAAGCCCAGAAGGCCCTTCAGGAGATTCAGGCAGCCAAGAAGATTGCGGCGGGTAAGGCATTTATTATGCAAAGCAAGCATGTGAAGGAGACTTTCCGTCTACTTACCCGAATTTGGAGTTCTCCAGAAGCGTTTGGGGATCTACCGCGCAGCATATCAGATGCCGCGGAGTTCAACCGAGCTGAAGAAGGGAGCTCAGCGGAGAAGGTGTTCTGGTCTCAATATCTTGGGACAGAACATCCGATGCCCTTGAGCGACCAGCTGAAGCAACTAGTCGAGCTGCACAAGGCAGCCGAACTGGCCATGAAGGACCTCATAGTCCGGCTATAGCCTGCCGAGGCTATGCCCAGCAGCTACTTCGGTCTCATGAAGCAGCTTGTGAGTGCCTGCCCATTTCTTGAAGTCATAAAGCGGTCAGTTTGCATTGAAGGTGCGCGAATGGCCTTCGCCCATGCAAAAGTGCACTAGGCAAAGATGGATGCCGAAAAGCTGATGACCGAGGGGCCACCAAAGGGCAAGGAGCACCGCCGACCCAAAAATTATTATGACAGTGTCCTAAAGGGCTCCCGCCTTGTGGCGGAGCAATGTGCCAAGGATGCGATCTTTGAATGAATGCACTCATTTTATCCTATAATATGAAACAAGTTCATTTGCGCAAAATAATGCTTGTTGATTTAAAATTTTACCTCCTGTGTGACGCTTACAAAATCTGAGAGTTGGCCAGTCGTCGGCTTCTGCCCCCATGTAACTAGTACAGGGTTGTTTGGGATAAATCTAAACACTCTTTATCCAAATTTTTGGTCCTTTAAGGAGTTGTTTAGCGCAATGAACAAGGCAATCGGACTATACAGCTTTATCACCCTCACTTAGCCATAGAAGTTCTATAATTTTAAATTTTGGCATAGCCCCTGGTATTTGGAAGGCCAAACTTGGGGCGCTATACACGTCTAAATCGTACAAACACCGATTCCTCGCCTGAAGCGGAAAAAATCTATAAGGATTTGAAACCTCCGAAACAACGACCAGCTCTCAACGCATCACGACAGTCAGTTTTCGGCCTTCTCTACTGAGGTGCTCGTCCGGAAGAACTGGGACACAATGGCAGTAGTTCTCCCTTTACTACCCTAGCTGATATAGCGGAATGTAGGATAGCAAGCACAGGAGCCGGGCAACCCAACTATTGACCCAAGACATGATTCAAAGTCGATGCATATAATGCTATAAGTTCGGTGTGCCGCACTGTCGAAAGTGTTCCGACTTTCCTGCCCTGTTATGGGGTACACTTAAGCCCCTGGCGAACTGAACGTACCAGAATTTATGGGTGCGATTTGTAGTAAATAAACAGTCAAGGAAAAATGAAATGTAATAATAAGCTGACGTTGTTCATTATTTTCCATTGCTATTTGAGAGTTATGTCAAGGCGTATGTATACAAGTAGTGCGATAAGCAAATAGGACTATTTGACATGCCCTAGCCAAGAGCAAGCTGTGTGTGGGTATGTAAAACAGGAATAGCGATCGTTATCAGAGACCACTTGGGGATTCCCTTGTACGTCAAAGCTCCTTGCCTCCTTGGCATTTCCGTCCCGTGATGAGTCCGATAACCAGGTTATCGGAAGAGCCTCAAGAAGAGAGGGACCTGAAAGAAAGAAAAAGGTGAAGGCATGCGGATCCTAGGGCGATTGAGCCGCATTGTGGACCGCAGTCTAGTTGTGCCTCCGTCTATGCCCATGGTATTTTAAATGCGTAATTATGTACGTGTGGCACAAATTTCACCGCTTGACTGGGACTAGGACAGAGGCCGAATTGCTAGGCGAGCTCTGGACGCGCCGGACGATCCTGTTGCACAGTACTCCGGACTCGCTTGACGGTGTCCGGGGGCTTTATAGCTGAATTGAGGGTCTGTCTGAGGAGGCTACTATGTACTTCTGCTGCAAGGGCCGCAGTGTGCTCCTCCGTACGGAGGGAGCGCTCTGTATTTCCATTGGCTGTTATAACTCCACGGGGTCCGGGCATCTTGAGCTTGAGGTAGGCATAGTGCAGCACCACATTGAATCTAGCGAATGCGGTTCGTCCTAGCAGTGCATGATAACCACTATGGAAGGGGACGATAATATCGAAGATTAACTCCTCGCTTCGGAAGTTGTCCGGGGATCCGAAGACTACTTCCAGTGTGATTGAGCCCGTACAACAGGCCTCTACACCTAGTATGACACCTTTGAAGGTGGTTTTGGTGGGTTTGATCCTGGAGGGATCGATACCCATTTTGCGCACTGTATCCTGATAGAGCAGGTTCAGGATGCTGCCACCGTCCATGGGACTCGTGTGAGGTGGAATCCGTCAATGATAGGGTCAAGGACTAGTGCGGCTGAGCCGCCATGACAGATACTAGTCGGATGGTCCCTGCGATCAAAGGTGATCGGACAGGAAGACCATGGGTTGAACTTTGGGGCGACTGGCTCCATCGCGTCGACATCCCTTAGTGCATGCTTCCGCTCCCGCTTGGAAATATGGGTGGCGTATATCATATTTACCGTTTTCACTTGGGGAGGAAATTTCTTCTGTCCCCCTGTGTTCGGCGGCCGGGGCTCCTCATCGTCATCACTATGCGTCCCCTTTTCCTTATTTCGGGCATTCAGCTTGCCGGCCTGTTTAAATACCCAACATTCTCTGTTGGTGTGGTTGGCTGGTTTATCGGGGGTGCCGTGGATTTGACATGGGTGATCAAGTATGCGGTCCAGACTGGAGGCTTTTTCCGTTGTCTGGACTTGGAGCCACTGAATCCGGCATTGACGGCCGTGTCTTCGGCGTTATCGCCATTATTGCGGCGCTTGTGTCTGTTGCGTCGGGGCTTGCCATTGCTATCTTTGGCGTGTGAAGTGCCAGGATTTGTTGATGTGTTGTTGCTACGAACCAACCAACTTTCCTGGCCCGCACAAAAGCGGGTCATGAGTGTCGTAAGGGCTGCCATGGATTTCGGCTTCTCTTGGCCAAGGTGTCGGGCAAGCCACTCGTCACGGATGTTATGCTTAAAGGCCGCTAGGGCTTCGGCATCTGGACAGTCGACAATTTGGTTCTTTTTAGTTAGGAACCGAGTCCAGAATTTCCTGGCTGACTCTCCGGGCTGTTGGTTTGTATGACTTAAGTCATCGGCGTCCGGTGGTCGCACATAAGTGCCCTGAAAGTTGTCGAGGAATGCGTCTTCCAGGTTCTCCCAGCTGCTAATGGAGTTTGCTGGCAGACTATTCAGCCAATGCCGAGCTGGTCCCTTGAGTTTTAGTGGGAGGTACTTGATGGCATGTAGATCATCGCCGCGGGCCATGCGAATATTAAAAATCAAATGATCCTATTTTCAAAATTTGAGAAAACTAAAATGTGAAAATAACGAAATCCCCAGCTCTCTCCGTGGGTCCTTGAGTTGCGTAGAATTTCTAGGATCAATCCAAAATGCAATAAAATATGATATGCAATGATGATCTAATGTATAACATTCCAAATTGAAAATTTGGGACGTTACAGAAGCCCTGGATCAACTTCCTAGCTCAAAAGATATAAGTGAAGCACATACAGAATTCTAACAGGTCACGAATAAATGTGTGTCCCTCTTAGGCTTTGTTCGGTTAATCCCAACCCCAGGTGGATTGGGGGGGATTTGCAGGGATTTTGGCCTGTAGGGGATTAATTCCCCCTCAATCCCCTTCAATTCCACCTGAACCGAACAAGCCCTTAAGAAGGTGTGCGCAACAAACAATGATTGTGGCAAACTAAACAGAAAATAAAGCAAAAACTACTGTGGCACAAGACTCTCCAAGTAAAACTCGTATGATGTGATGAATAAAAATATAGCTCCAAGTATTATATCGATGGTTTGTAGACAAAAACCTGGGGATGCCTTCCGAGGCTTGCCCAAGCTTAGAAGCTTGGGTATTCCTTGAACATTACCTTGGGGTGCCTTGGGAATCCCCAAGCTTAGGGTTTTGCCGCTCCTTATTCCTTCAACCATCATGATCTCACCCAAAACTTGAAAACTTCAGCACACAACCTCGTGAGACCCATTAGTATAACAAGCAATCATAAGCATAGGTACTGTTATGAAGCCATTCATATTTTATTATTGCATAATATGTAGTGTATTCTAACTTCTCCATGACTTATACCCCCGATATAATCCATAGCATCATTAAAACAAGCAAACTATGCAACAAAAATAGAATCTGTCTAAAAGAGAACAATCTGTAATGATGTGAACCAACGCCATATGTTTGTAACTCAAAAAAATCTAAAACTTTAGGACAACGTGTAAAATTTGTATATCAAATCATTATTAAAATTTCAAATTTTTATCACATTCCACTGAATTTTATAAATTCCATAATTGGGCGTATTTTTTTTGTTTTTCACAGAATAAAGTCAAGTATGAACCAAATCACCCCAAAGACTTTACTTGGCACCAACACTAACTAAAACATAAAAACACAATCATAACAATAGCACAATTGTGTGAACACTCAAAAACAGAAAGGAAAACAAGAAAAATAAGATAGCTATTGGGTTGCCTCCCAACATGCGCTATTGTTTTACATCCATAGCCAGGCGTAATGCATAGTTTCAAATGTTGTCACCTTATTTTTAGTCCCATTGGTGGCCCTCATAATAGATTCATATGGTGGTTTAATTCTCTTTCTAGGTAAGTGTTCCATTCCTTTCTTTATTGGGAATTGGAACCTTAAGTTTCCTTCTTTCATATCAATAACAACACCTAAAGTTAGTAAGAAAGGCCTACCAAGTATTATAGGACAAGATGGATTGCATTCAGTATCAGGCACAATGAAATCAACGGGCACATAATCTGTATTAGCAGGAATAAGCACATCATTTATTCTACCCAAAGGTTTCTTAAGTGGACTCCGCTAAATGCAAATTAAGGGAACATTCATCCATATCGGTAAGGCCTAGCACATCACATAAAGATTTGGGTAGTAGAAATGCTAGCACCCAAATCACATAAAGCCTTACATTCATTATCTTTAATTTCAGTTTAATAATAGGTTCCCATTCATTGTGCAATTTTTAGGTATTGAAACCTCCAACACTAGCTTTACTTCATAAGCCTTCATCATAGCCTCTACAATATGCTTAGTAAAAGCTTTATTTTGTTCATAGGCATTTGATGAATTTATAATGGATAGCAACAAGGAAATACATTCAACTAAAGAACAATTATCATAATTGAAGTCCTTGTAATCCAAATTAGTGGGAACATCACTAGTTGAAGTCTTGACCTCTCCAAACCCACTTTTACTATTTTTATCATTAAGATCAGTACCCTCCAAACAATTGGGATGCCTTCTAGCTAAAGTTGAATCATCTCCAGTCCCTTTTTTCATCAAGATTTATATTACTATATAAATATTCAATGGGTGAGAGACCAATCATCTTAATATCTTCATCATTACTATGATAAAAACCGGATGGAATAGCTTTTTGTAGGAATTCTTGCTTAGCTCTCAACCTAGTGGTCCTCTCTTTACTTTCATTAATGGAGACATCGATAGCTTTAATAGACTCATTCATATCATGCTTAGGTGGAAATTTTTTTAATTTTAGGAGTATCCACATCATGAGAAATTATATCCATGTTCCTAGCCATATCAGCAACTTTATTCAAATTTTCTTCTAGCATGTCCTTAAAAATCTAGTTCTTTAATGTTGTTCTCAAGATCCCTAGGTATATTATTATTATTATTATTATTATTATTATTATTATTATTATTATTATTATTATTATTATTACTACTACTATTATTATTACTATTATTATTATAAGAATTACCATATGAATTGCCATAAGTATTAGAGGAATGTTTGAGATACGATCTTGAATTGAAATTACCCCTATAAGCAATGTTGTTAAAATTATTTCTAGAGACAAAATTTCACATAAATAGCATCATTATTTTGAGCAATCAAGGTAGATAATGGAAAATCATTAGGATCAACTTGAGCATTTTTACTAGCAATCATTTTCATAAGAACATCCATTTTTTCACTCAAAGTATTGATTTATTCGACAGAATTAACCTTCTTATACCAGTTGGAGCTCTTTTGATGTGACATTGAGAATAATTTGTCATAATATTATCAAGGAGTTTTGTAGTTTCTACAAATATAATTTCCGTAAAAGTACCACCTGCAGCAAAGTCTAGAAGATTTCTAGAAACAAAGTTTAGTCCCGCATAGAAATTTTGTATAATCATCCATAAGCTTAGACCATGAGTGGGACAATTTCTAATCATTAATTTCATTATCTCCCAAGATTGTGCAACATGTTCATGCTCAAGATGCTAAAAATTCATAATTTAATTTCTAAGAGAGATAATCATAGCGGGAGGAAAATACTTGGCAATAAAAGCATCCTTACACTTATCCCAAAAATCAATACTATTTCGAGGCAAGGATGAAAACCAAGTTTTAGCACGAGTCTTAGCGATAAAGGACATAATTTTAACTTAACAATATCATTATCCACATCTTTTTTCTTTTGAATATCACATAATTCAACGAAAGCATTAAGATGGGATGCAACATCTTCATTAGGACTACCAGAAAATTGTTCTTTCATAACAGGATTTAGCATTTAATATCACATGAGTCCACACTAGTGGCGGGAGGAGGATTTGTAGTACTAATAAAATCGTTATTATTAGCATTTGAAAAATCACACAACTTAGTGTTTTCTTGAGACATAGCGACAAAGCAAGCAAACGAGCAAACAAAAATATTTTTGTGTTTTTGTATATTTTATGACAAGTGGGGGGATCAAAACGAGAGGCATTGGCAAATAAAAAGTAGATCAAGTAGATAATAGTTTCTGCGAAGGTACTTGATAGGTTTTAATGATGTCTTCTCGGCAATGGCGCCGAGAATTCTTCTTGCTACTTGTGAGCTGCATTGGGATTTTCTCCGAAGAGGATAGGAGATGCAGCAAGGTAGAGATAAGTATTTCCCTCAGTGATAACCAAGGTATGAATCTAGTAGAAGAATCACGCAAAGCCTCGTGAATAGCACCTACACACAAAAGTAAATACTTGCACCCAACGTGAGAAAGAGGGTTGTCAATCCCCTTGAAGTTGTTACCTGCAAGGATTAAATCTTGTAGTTGTAGATAGAACTGCAAAACAAAATAAAAGAAATAAAATTGTAGCAAGGATATTTTGGTTTTATATATATGATAAATTTAGACCCGGGGGCATAGTTTTTACTAGAGGCTTCTCTCTTGAACACATAGCATACAGTGGGTGAACAAATTACTGTTGGGCAATTGATAGAAAAGTGCCTAGTTATGACGATATTCAAGCAATGATTATGTATATAGGCATCATGTCCGAAACAAGTAGAGTGACTCCTGCCTGCATCTACTATTATTACTCCACCCATCGACCGCTATCCAGCATGCATCTAGAGTATTAAGTTGATAAAAACAGAGTAACACCTTAAGCAGAATGACATGATGTAGACAAAGTAAACTCAAATAAATATGAAGAAACCCCATCGTTTTACCCTTAATGGCAACAATACAAATACGTGTCTTGTCCATTTCTATCACTGGGATAGAGCATCGCAAGATTGAACCCATCACAAAGCACCTCTCTCACTGAAGATAAATCTATCTAGTTAGCCAAACCAAATGGATAGATCAGAGAGAAATACAAATCTATAACAATCATGCATAATAAAGTTCTGAAAAGACTCAATTACTTATCATGAATATTCAGATCATAAACCCAAAATTCATCGGATCCCAACAAACACACCGCAAAAGAAGATTACATCGGATAGAACTCCAAGAACATTGAGGAGAACATTGCGGTGAAGATCAAAGAGAGAGAAGAAGCCATCTAGCTACTAGCTATAGAACCATAGGTTTGTGCTAAACTACTCACGCATCATCGTAAGGTAATAAGGATCATGTAGAAGTCCTCTGTGATCGGTTCCCCATCCGGCAGAGTACCAAAAAAGGCCTCCAGATGGGATCACGGAAGAACAGAAACTTGCGGCGGCGAAAAAGGTGTTTTGGGTGGCTCCCTGTTGGTTTCGCAATATTAGAGAATTTATAGAGGTGGAATTAGGTTATACAGAACCATGAAGGGCCCACAAGGCAACAAGGCACCCCCAGGGCACACCCCGTTGCCTTGCCATTTCCTTGCTTGCCGTCTGGGCTCCACCCGAAGCTCCTAGGGTCTCTTTTGTCCAAAAAAAATCATCAAAAAGTTTCATACCATTTTGACTTCGCTTGTTACTAATTTTCTGGAAAACAAAAAACAAGAAGAAAACAACAACTGGCACTAGGCTCTGGGTTAATTGGTTAGTCCAAATAAATGATATAAAATATCCCAAAAAGTCATATAAAATATCCAAGATTGATACTATAATAGCATATGGAACAATAAAAAATTATAGATACGTCGGAGATGTATCAGTCACTAGCTAGGTTGTCTGGCTCCTATGTTTACCCTTTATGTTTTCGCCAGTTCGGCTAAGGGTGTATCGGAACCACATCCAAGATTGATACTATAATAGCATATGGAACAATAAAAAATTATAGATACGTCGGAGATGTATCAGTCACTAGCTAGGTTGTCTGGCTCCTATGTTTACCCTTTATGTTTTCGCCAGTTCGGCTAAGGGTGTATCGGAACCACATCTGTGATTGTTGCTTTTGGATTAACCGGTAAAGCACTTCAAGTGGGAGAAGCCGAAAGATGAATGTCACAAAATGCATTAACATGGTCGGCCGGTGGGAATGAATAGACCCATATAGAGGGCTATGCATAAAGCATGTGATTTGACTTCTAGCAGATCACAGCTAGGTCTTGCCCGGTATACTCGGTACATTCGAGGAACTAGAGCAAGAGCATCGGATCCCGAGGTTCGAGACTGGGGGCTATTTACTTGCCTCAAACTACTAAATCTCTCTGACATGCGTTCATTTCAGCCTTATAGGTTTGATTGCCTAGTTTTTCCAAATTGGTCGCCTCTGGGCACCGAGACGTCGACTAAGGGCCATGGTTGGAAAAACACCCTAAGTTAAAAAGTAGGGGCAGAAGCCAAAGACCGGCCAACAGTGCATACACAAGTCATGATTGGGTCAAAATCACTTGAGCATAAAAACAAGCTTACTTCATTCGCCATATTAAAGGAATTAAACAAAAGTAGTTGGGAGAAAGTAATATCGTCTTTAAAAAATAACCCTTGGCATACCAAATTTTACAGATACCCCTCACAGATTATCTATGAGGGTGCCGAGCTTGTAGCCCCCCGCAGCTAGACAAGCGACAGGCATGACTTATTCAAAGAAGTCCTCAGGTTGGAGCTCCTTGCGGTCATCAGCCAACGAGCCTCTCTCGGTGATTTCTATGGGGTCGAGGTCGGATTAGTGAACCTTCATTACGGCCCGGGCCATCCGAGCTCCTTCTCGGTACGCCGAGACCTTCCACATCTTCATCTGCGTCTTGGCCTCTTGAAGGCACCGGACCAACTCAAAGTAATTGGTCAGCAGGGGCTCTGAGCGCCAGAGGTACTTGAAGAGTGTCTCCATTGTGGATGCGCCATCTTTTGCATCTCCTCGAGATGCTTCATCTTGTCGCCAATAGGGTGGGGCATGAATAGTCCTAGAACTGGAACTAGAACAATTGCTTCTCCTCATCATCGGGGCTACCACTGTAATAATGGTAGGCCTTGGTGGCGCTGCTAGGCAGTTTGGGAAAGGTGGCTAGTAGACACCAAACTTGCGTCAGCTCAATGGATGCACGGCTGCTGAAGAGACATTGCATAAGATATGTCTTTACCGGCTACAGTCTCGGATGCCTTGCGTAGCTCTTCCCCCGCCGAGGATGACTGGAACTCCGACTGCTTAAGTCTTCTATGCTCGGAGGCATCAACGTCCATAGCAGCCTTCAGTGTGTCACAGATGTGACACACTTCCTCAACTCCTCCTATACAGTAGTCACCTGTTCCTTCTCGGCCATGTGGACCTCCTGCTCCTTTTGGAAGCAGGTTGGTGTTTTCATTGGCCCGCTGCTTTAGACCATCAACCTCAACCCGAGATTTCTCCAGATCATTCTAGAGGCTTGCAGCTTGTTGCTCTGAGTCTACGAGCTACTTGTGAGCTACGTTGGGATTTTCCCCAAAGGGGAGGGGAGATGCAGTACAATAGAGATAAGTATTTCCCTCATTAAGAACCATGGATTATCGAACCAATAGGAGAATCATGCAAAGCGTCATGAGCAGCACCTGCACACACAAAAGCAAATACTTGCACCCAATGTGGGCAAAAGGGTTGTCAATCCCCTTAAAATCATTGCTTGCAAGGATCAAATCTTGTATAGGTAGATAGATAAATTTCAAAAAAATAAAAATAATAAAATTTCAACAAAGGAATTTGGTCTTTTACAATATGATTAAGGTAGACCCGGGGCCATAGTTTTCACTAGAGGTTTCTCTCTCAAACACATACCATATGGTGGGTGAACAAATTACTCTTCGGCAATTGATAGAAAAGCGCATAGTTATGAGGATATCCAAGGCAATGATCATGTATATAGGCATCACATCAAAGACAAGTAGACCGAGTCTTGCCTGCATCTACCACTTTTACTCCACCAATCGACCGCTATCCAGCAAGCATCTATGGTATTAAGTTCATGAAAAATGGAGTAATGCCTTAAGAAAGATGACATGATCTAGACAAAGTAAACCCAATCAATATGAATAAACCCCCATTGTTTTATCCTTAATGGATACAAATACGTGTCTTGTCCACTTTTGTCATTAGGATATAGAGCACCGCAAGATTGAACCCCTCGCAAAGCACCTCTCCCGCTGAAGATAAATCAATCTAGTTGGCAAACAAAATCAACAGATCGGATAGATACAAAGCTATAACAATCATGCACAATAAAGTTCACAAAAGACTCAATTACTTCTCATGAATATTCAGATCATAAACCAACAATTCATCGGATCCCAAAAAACACACCGCAAAAGAAGATTACGATTAGGACCGGGACTATATCGACCAGGGGGGGTGAATGGGAGATTCAAATTTTCTTTCGAAATCTTTGATACCTAGTTCACACACCACAGCGAAATAGAGTATAGAGAGAAATGCACTGAATCGCCTTTCCTCGTCAGAAGCACATTCATCAAGAAAGACATTTACAATAGAGCTGGCTTGATTGATAATGGGTTTAACTACGATGAGAGTTATGCAACAAGCAAACAAGTGTAACAGAATGAAACAAAACATAATGACTACTGAAAGAAATACAACCACAGGGTTACACCATATAATAAGGATACAAAATGATAGTGTAGGAATAGGAACGAATATAATGAAATTTGATACTACAACAGAAGACAAATGACATGATTAGAACAAAGATCATATAAACCAGAGGCACTGAGCACGAATGTAAACTACTGAAAGAAATTGTAGTAGAGTAGATATAACCAGTGGTGCTCGATGGCGACAAAAGATTTGGTAGACCAGTTCAACCTTCTGCCAAAGGGCTACGTCTGGTTGGAGGGGTTGTGACTTAACACGGAAGATAAACTCTCTTCACCCTATTCTCCTTCAACACAGAGTTGATCACACTCTGGTTGATTTTACTCATGGTAGATCTTTGTCGACGATCTCCAAACCTTCGGTTGACCTTGGCGAACCACAATCACTCTTGGTTGCTGAAGATCAGGCTCGGTGAAGACAACAAATCTTCAACACTCGAAGCCAAACCGACTACGAATGTCTGGAGAGTGCGCAACTCTCATGATAGAGGCGGGGTGTCCCGATCTTTCGATGATATGGTGTCTATCATTTTTGGTGGAGTAGACTTTGATGATCCGACTACGAACGTGCGAAGACGTCGCACCTTAGCAATCACTAAATCTGACCACGAAGGTCTATTTCCTGCAAGCAAACAAAGAACAAGCAAGAACTGAAATTGCAATCTGGATATTGCGAATATAAGAGGAAATCATTATTGATGAAGGTGGGGTTCTGTGACGTCTTGGTCTGGTCGTTGAACACAAACGAAGTACGTGAAGTTGCAGCTATGGCAAACTTTTAATCTAAACAAAACCCAAAGTCTAAGCGACGCACTAAGGGTTGTATATATGGAGGGGTAGGGGGAATTTCGTGACCCCTTGTGGGACGGTGACACATCTCCAGCGTATCTACTTTTCCCAACGCTTTTCCTCTTGTTTTGGACTCTAATCTGCATGATTTGAATGAAGCTAACCCCGAACTGAAGTTGTTTTCAGTAGAACTACCATGGTGTTGTTTTTGTGCACAAATAGAAGTTCTCGGAATGGAACGAAACTTTGCAAGGTTTTTTATATCAATAAAGAGAATTTCTGGAGCCAAGAGCCGCCTATGGGGGGCACCTGGGTGGGCACAACCCACCAGGGAGCGCCTCCCCCCCCAGGCGCGCCCCGGTGGGTGCTGCCCACCTGGTGGCCCCGCTGACCCTAAAACCGATGCTATAAAATCACATTATTCCAGAAAAAATGGGGGAGAAATAATTATTGCGTTTCACGAGACGGAGCCGCCGCCATCTTCTGTTCTCCATCGGGAAGCCATATCTGATGTCCATTTGGGGCTCCGGAGAGGGGGATCTTCGATCTTCGTCATCACCAACACATCTCCATCGCCAATTCCATGATGCTCCCCACCGGGAGTAAGTAATTCCTTCGGAGGCTCGCTGGTCGGTGAGGAGTTGGATGAGATTCATCATGTAATCGAGTTAGTTTTGTTAGGGCCTGATCCCTAGTATCCACTATGTTCTGAGATTGATGTTGCTATGACTTTGCCATGCTTAATGCTTGTCACTTTGGGCCCGGGTGCCATGATTTCAGATCTGAACCGTTTATGTTATCACCATTATATCCATGTTCTAGATCCGATCTTACAAGTTATAGTCACCTACTACGTGTTATGATCCGGCAACCCCGGAGTG
This sequence comes from Triticum dicoccoides, assembly GCF_002162155.2. Lineage (NCBI taxonomy): Eukaryota > Viridiplantae > Streptophyta > Magnoliopsida > Poales > Poaceae > Triticum > Triticum dicoccoides. The sequence goes on from NC_041385.1 coordinate 342,623,016, forward strand.
ACAACAATCGGGACCACTCTCGATGATGACCATAGTTTGAAGAGTTCATGTATTCAACTTGTGCTAACGATTTGTTCCGGTTCTGTATTAAAAGGAGGCCTTAATATCCCTTGGTTTCCAATAGGACCCCCCTGCCACGGGAGGGTAGGACAAAAGATGCCATGCAAGTTCTTTCCATAAGCACATATGACTATTTATGGAATACATGCCTACATTATATTTATGAACCGGAGCTAGAGTCGTATCGCCCTAGGTTATAACTGTCTCATGATGAATATCATCCAATGAGTTTATCTTATATTGTGCTTGCTAAGTTACTACAACTGCTGCTATCGTTACTGCTACAATATCACTGTTGTCATTGTTACTGTTATCGTTGCTACTGTTGCTATCATCAAAAGTATCATACTACTATGCTACTGATCACTTTGTTGCAGATAATTAATCTCCAGGTGTGGTTGAATTGAAAAATCGTCTGCTAATACCTTCAAATATTCTTTGGCTCCCTTTGTGACGAATCTGTAAATTAGGGTTGAATACTCTACCCTTGAAAACTGTTGTGATCCCCTATACTTGTGGGTTATCCAGACCTTTTTCTGGCGCCGTTGCTGGGGAGCATAGTTGTATTTGTTGAGTCACTTGGGGTTATTATCATATTATCACTATGAAGAATCTGAAGGATGCTAAGACTATGATTTTTCCCTCAAAGACAAGGGGAGGTAAGGAACTGCCATCCAGCTCCGCTTTAGATTCACCTTCTGTTATAAGTAAACTTGCAACATCACATCATGCTATTAATTCTGATATGTCGCAAGTTATTGATGATGCTACTTCTGCTATGAATGCTACTCATAATGATGCTAGTACCTTGCTTGATGATGATGTGCCATTAGGTGAATTTCTTGATGAACAAATTGCTAGAGTAAGACAACATGATATTGTTGAATCTGATGATGAACTTGAAACTAAAAATCTTGAAACACCCACTAGAACTAGTCCTCCTAGATATGAATTGCCAAAGGTACCGGAAGGTTGTACTATGAGTGAGGAGGCAACTAGAGATATTCTTGCTTGTAAGGATAGAGATGATCTAGAGAAATTATTATGCAAGTATAAAGAAACACCTTTGAATGCTAAAATGAAATGTGATCCTGAGTTTGCTACATCACCTATTTTTGTTGATGATAAGGATTATAAATTCTCTGTCGACCCAGAGTTAATCACTTTGCTTGAATTTGATCCTTTCCATGGTTATGAAACTGAAACTGTTGTGGCACATCTTACTAACTTGAATGATATAGCTACCCTTTTTGCTCATGATGAGAAGATTTGCTATTACTATATTCTCAAGTTATTTTCGTTATCATTAAAGGGTGATGCTAAATCTTGGTATAATACTCTTTCTCCTGGTTGTGTGCGTAGTCCCTAGGATACGATCTATTACTTCTCTGAAAATATTTCCCTGCTCATAAGAAACAAGCTGCCTTGCAGGAAATATTTAACTTTGTGCAAATTGAAGAAGAGAGTCTCCCACAAGCTTGGGAGCGGCTTCTCCAATTGCTTAATGCTTTGCCTGATCATCCTCTTAAGAAAAATGAAATACTTGATATCTTCTATAATGGACTAACCAATGCTTCTAGGGATTTCCTAGATTGTTGTGTTGGTTGTGTTTTCAGGGAACGAACCGTTGGGCAAGCTGAAGAATTATTGAATAATATATTGAAAAATTATGATGATTGGACTCCTCCTGAAACACCTATTAAACCCACTCCGGAGAAGAGGGGTATCTTATATCTCAGTCCTGAAGATATGCAAGAGGCAAAGAAATCTATGAAGGAAAATGGTATTAAAGCCGAGGATGTTAAAAATTTACCACCTATCGAAGAAATACATGGGCTTGAAGCACCACCACTACCTAAGGTGGTAGAGGTAAAATCTTTATTGAAATTCAATAATAGTGATGATCCTCGTAATAAACCTCCTAGTCAATGCCTTTATGAGTTTGATAATTACATTAGAAAGCAAGATCACTTCAATGCAAATTTTATGAAACAGTTGAAATACAACTCTGATATGATCGCTCGCTTAAGTGACTTGTTATTTAGAATCTTAAATGATGTTAGAAGTGTAGGAAAGCATGCCTCTATGGTTCAAAGTCAATTAGAACAAGTTGCTAAATCTCAAATAGAGTTGCTTGAGGAAATGAACTATAATATAAGTGACTTTCCTGGTAGAGTGGCTACTAAAGGAGGTAAAATGACTCAGGAACCACTTTATCCTGAGGGACACCCAAAGAGAATTGAACAAGACTCTCAAAGAATTAACACTGATGCACCTAGTCCTTCTAAAAAGAAAAAGAAGAAGATAAATAATAGGACTTTGCCTGCTTCTAGTGAACCTGAAGTAGAAAAACCTCCTGATAATGATAATGAAGTTTCTATCTCTAATGCTGAAACTCAATCTGGTAATGAACACTCACCTTCTGATAATGAAAAAGATAATGATGAGGTTCATGAAGACACTCGACAAAATGATAAAGAACCAGATAATGATTGTGAGATAGAACCAACTATTGATCTTGATAACCCACAACCCAAGAGTAAAAGATATGATAAAAGAGACTTTGTTGCTAGAAAACACGGTAAGGAAAGAGAACCATGGGTTCAAAAGCCTATGCCCTTTCCACCCAAGTCAACTAAAAAGAAAGATGATGAAGAATTTGAACGCTCTGCTGAAATGTTGAGGCCAGCTTTTCTGTGAACTCGCTTAACTGATATCTTAAAAATGCGTCCTTATGCAAAGAATATGAAAGACATCATCACACATAAGAGAAAAATAACGGAAGCTGAAATCTCCACTATGCTTTCTAATTATACTTTTAAAGATGGAGTACCTAAAAAACTTGGAGATCCGGGAATACCAACTATACCTTGCTCCATCAAAAGAAATTATGTGAAAACTGCTTTATGTGATTTGGGAGCTGCTGTTAGTGTTATGCCTTTCTCTTTATATAAAAGACTTGATTTGAATAAACTCACACCTACTAAAATATCTTTGGAAATGGCTGACAAATCAACTACCATATCTATCGGTATTTGTGAGGATATGCCTGTTGTTGTTTCTAATGTTACTATTTTGACTGACTTTGTTATACTTGAGATGCCCGAGGATGACAACATGTCGATTATCCTTGGTAGACCCTTCTTGAATACTATAGGGGCTGTTATTGAGTTCAATAAAAACAAGGTCACTTTTCATATCAATGGTAATGAGCATACGGTGCAATTTCCGAAGAAACAATTCCAAGTGAATGGTATTAATGTTATTGAATAATCTCTGACAATCACTATTGGAAGTTTTCAACTACCTCTACCTATCGTTAAAAAGAAATATGAAATGCTTATTGTTGGGGACATTCATATCCCCGTTGAGGTAACTTAGTGATTTATGAAACTTCTTTGGTTTCATGCTAATCGAAAGTGGTTGTTAATAAGACTTGATCAACCTTATTAATGGATCCTTTTTGAGAGGTATGAAGTTGATGAATTTGGTGAGCACTACCTTCTGTCCCTACCTTTTGTTTTCTGTTTTTCTTAGTTAAATAAAATATAATGCCATGCTTTATCTATTTTCTGAGTTTTCTGTGCAATAAAAAAAGACCCAAAAATAAAAGTTCTCAGAATACCCTGAAATTTTAACACGATTTTTTCTGAATATTTCTGAATTTCTGGTGCAAATAATATCAGAGGGAGGTGCACAAGGTGGGCACAACCAACCTGGGCGCGCTAGGACCCCCAGGCGCGCCCTGGTGGGTTGTGGTCCCCACGTGGGCCCCTTCACTGACTTCTTATTCCCACATCACTCCATCCACCCAGAAAAAAACACTACCTCTCTCCTCTCTCTCTCTCTCTCGTGTTCTTGCTCTTGAAACCGTGGATTTCGATCTCTTTGCTCGAAGCTCCATTTCCCAAACTATTTTGGGGATTTGTTGCTTGGTATGTGACTCCTCCATGTGTCCAATTAGTTTTTGTTTTAGTGGTGTATATTAAAAATAATTAGCTACTCTTGGTGCTACTGTAGATGAGCTTGCATGTGAATTCTTAGAGTTCTAAGTAGTTTGAATGCTTGTTATGGCCTCTATACATCCCTATGAGTAGTTGCTATCATTTTTGTGAAGTTTTGTTGAGAAATATTTTGTGGACTAAAAATTTCACAATTTTGTTCATAGGAAAAAGATGAGTTTCTTTAGGAAGTTTGATTCAAGAAAGAAATCCAAGGGGGTCATTGGGGAGTCATCGGACAATGATCTCCATACCCCAAGGTTGGCGGAGCTACGACCGTGTGAGTGGCCGCATAATGCGTTCATTGAAGGGGCCAGAATCCTCCAAGAGTTCAACCAATATGCTGCTAATGTCGGCCTCACCGACTTCATTGCAGCTGAATGCAAATAGTATCATCTCCTCACAAACTCCTTTGTGCAAAACTTTCATTTTCTTTCTAGGAATAATCCCCCTGAGGTGCAGTTTAATTTATATGCTGAAAAATGCCAGATCCCACTTTCCAAATTTTGTGACATATGCATGCTTCCTTCTGATGGGGATTTGGTAAAGCCTAAGCCCTCGGAGTTTGATGGTTTTTATTGTACCCTGACAATGGGGGATGAGAGAGGAGTATCGGGCACCACTACCATTAGCTTGCAGTTTCCTACCGTGCATTATTTTGCCTTATTTATTGAAAAGTGCTTGCTAGCGAGAGAGAAGGTGGGTTCACTTGGTGCCCCAGACTTTGCTGTTCTGCGTCGCGCACTTTATGGCGACAATACTTATAGCTTTGGAGCTATTATGGCACATCGCCTTCACCTTAACAAATTCAAGAGTAAAATACATGGGGGCATTTACGCTACTTGCTTGGCGACTCACTTCAATGTGCAGATACGCCAGCATGATCATCCATTGCCCAGAGCTTACCTAGATATGGCAGCTATGAAAGACCACTAGTTTATTGATGTTGATTATCCTAATATTGACATGCCTTACAACTTAGTTTTCAGTGAGAAAACTCGTGATATTATTCCCTTGCCTGCACATGCTTTGTTTGATCATGTTGCTAGGGGCCGATACAGGATTATGCCTGAGGACATTGTCGCTTACCGGAACAACCAGGCTGCGGCACAGCAGGAGCCCCAGCAGTGGGACCCTATGGTGCCTTCTCCTTAGCACTTCAACATCAGACCTCATGGCTTCTACGACTGGTGATTACTAAATTAGGCCAAAAGTCTAAGCTTCGGGAGTATGTATTACCACCGACATTACATTCATGATCACACATTTCACTCCAGTTATCGGTGTCCATAGTTTTTCATTGTATCATCCATGTTTAATTTATTTTCTCGCTTTCTTCTTGTGTATTTGAAAAACTTTGATAAAATCCAAAAATATCTTTCTTGCTTCTTTTTTATTTTTCTTCCTAGTTTAGATTATTGTAGCACTAAAAAGAAAACCCAAAAATATTTCCTTGTTCTTCTTTTAATTGTTGGGAGCCTTCCCGTGTAAATAGTTTTTCTCCTTTTTTGTTTTTCCCTTTTCATTTGCTTGCTTTCGAAAAACCAAAAACTCCAAAAATATTTCAGTGTGTTTCTATGAATTGCTCTTCCTTCTTACTGAGTCATAGCGAGGAGAAGACCATGATGAAAAAGTTGAGTAGCTCTCATTTCCATTATTAATCTAATAAAGAGTCCATATTAACTTGTCTTCTCCTCTTGAATTAAATGTTTGTAGGTTCTAGCTTAGTCCACGGCACTCTTGCACTACTATTATTTTCAAATCGTTTGGTTGTGCAAGTAAAAGGCAATAATGATGATATTAGATGAACTGGTCGTGGCAGAGAGAAACGGGTATGAACTTGACTTGTTCTATTTTTGTAAATATGTTTAACCTAGTATCCATGATTTAGCCTATTATGATTAAACATGTTTGCAATGATAATTATAGATTATAGTTTCTCATGCCATGCATAAGTAGCTAGGAGTGAATAATGATTTATCTTGGATATCAACATTGTGTTAAAATGATTGTGATATAGTATGATTATATGGTATCCTCCTCTGAATGTTCGAGTGGCTTGACTTGGCACATGTTCATGCATGTAGTTGAATCAAAACCAACATAGCCTCTATGATATTTATATTCATGGTGTTCATATCCTACGCATGCTAGTATCCAATGTTACTTATGCATAATGCATGTTCATGACCGTTATTGCTCTCTAGTTGGACGCTTCTCAACCTATTTGCTAGCCTTCGCCTGTACTAAGTGGGAACTCTGCTTGTACATCAAAACTTAGAAACCCAAGTTATTCCAGATGAGTCCACCATACCTACCCATATGTGGTATTACCCTGCGTCCTAAGTAAATTTGCATGTGCCAACTCTAAAAACTTCAAATAAATATCCTTTTGTGTGCCTAGATCTTTCATGGAATGACGGGAGGTAGTCGATATCTTCCATGCTAAGTGGGTCATTCTCAGGTCAAGTGTTTATTCACTTGCCATCGCACGAGAAAAGGGCGGTAATAGGGATGCCCAGTCCCAAACTGCAAAAAGAAAAGAGCTTACAAATAATCAAATAAAAACTCCCAATGGAGTCATAACCTTTACATTTCCGCTTGGGAACCGCCACTATCGTGTTTAGCATGGAAGATATTGATAACTGATGGTCGTGAAGTAAATGAGAAGGGTGCACGTCTCAAAATATCATTTACCTCTATTTTCAAAACTTAAGCTCTGGCACCTCTGCAAATCACTGCTTCCCTCTGCAAAGGGACTATCTATTTACTTTTATGTTGTGTCATCACCTTCTCAAATAAGCGCCAGAACCGGAGAGCACTGCTATCATGCTGATGCATTGTGTGTAGCTAATGTTGGGTGCATCATGATTGGATATTTTCTACCATGAATTACAATGTTTAGTCGCTGCTTGAACTTTGGGGGTGCTCTGCATTTATGTTTTGCGGTGTCAGAAAGGGCTAGCGAGATACCACTATTGTCATATTGTATCATGGTTGTTTTGACAACATGTTGCTGTTTGAGATGTTTTATTATTGCTCTCTAGTTAATTATGTCATTGGTATGAGTTAATATAACTTTTAAGAGTTATTGTCGACATGGTTAGTTATAATGTTTGCTGAAAACCTGGGTGTTGTTTAAGCTTATTTATGAAACAAGAGCAAAAGAGTTCGTAAAAGTTTTTCTTTTTCACTTTCAGTTTATCAACTGAATTGCTTGAGGACAAGCAAAGGTTTAAGCTTGGGGGAGTTGATACGTCTCCAACGTATCTACTTTTCCTAACGCTTTTCCTCTTGTTTTGGACTCTAATTTGCATGATTTGAATGAAACTAACCCCAGAGGGACGTTGTTTTCAGCAGAACTACCATGGTGTTGTTTTTGTGCAGAAATAAAAGTTCTCGGAATGGAACGAAACTTTGCGAGGATTTTTTATATCAATAAAGAGAATTTATAGAGCCAAGAGCCCCCTGAGGGGGGCACCTGGGTGGACACGACCCGCCAGGGCGCGCCTGCCCCCCTAGGCGCGCCCGGTGGGTGCTGCCCACCTGGTGGCCCCGCTGACCCTGAAACCAACACTATAAAATCACATTATTGCAAAAATAAATTGGGGAGAAAGAATTATCGCGTTTCACGAGACGAAGCCGTCGTCGTCTCTTGTTCTTCATCGGGAGGCTACATCTGGAGTCTGTTTGGGGCTCCGGAGAGGGGGGTCTTCGATCTTCATCATCACCAACACATCTCCATTGCCATCCATGATGCTTCCCACCGGGAATGAGTAATTACTTCGTAGGCTCGCTGGCCGGTGAGGAGTTGGATGAGATTCATCATGTAATCGAGTTAGTTTTGTTAGGGCCTGATCCCTAGTATCCACTATGTTATGAGATTGATGTTGCTATGACTTTGCCATGCTTAATGCTTGTCACTTTGGGCCCTTGTGCCATGATTTCTGATTTGAACCATTTATGTTATCACCAATATATCCATGTTCTAGATCCGATCTTGCAAGTTATAGTCACCTACTACGTGTTATGATCCGGCAACCCCAGAGTGACAACCGTCGGGACCACTCCCGGTGATGACCGTAGTTTGAGGATTTCATTTATTCACCGTGTGCTAATGCTTTGTGCTGGTTCTCTATTAAAAGGAGACCTTAATATGCCTTAGTTTCCAATAGGACCCCACTGTCACGGGAGGGTAGGACAAAAGATGCCATGCAAGTTATTTCCATAAGCACGTATGACTATTTATGGAATACATGCCTACATTATATTTATGAACTGGAGCTAGTGTCGTATCGCCCCAGGTTATAACTGTCTCATGATGAATATCATCCAACGAGTCCCCGATCCAATGCCTACAAATTTATCTTATATTGTTCTTGCTAAGTTACTACTGCTACTGCTATCGTTACTGCTACAATATCACTGTTACCGTTACCTTTGGGACTCTTGCTATCATCAAAACTATCATACTACTGTGCTACTGATCACTTTGCTGCAGATATCTAATCTCCAGGTGTGGTTGAATTGGCAACTCAGCTGCTAATACCTTCAAATATTCTTTGGGTCCCCTTGTGTCGAATCTATAAATTTTGGTTGAATACTCTACCCTCGAAAACTGTTGTGATCCCCTATACTTGTGGGTTATCAGAGGGGTCTGAAACTAACACTAACTTTTTTCCCCACATATACAGACTCTAAAAACAGCCTATACTTATGTATTTCGAAATCACATGGGCCTAGCCCAATAATAAGGTGACGCAGCACCTATAATAGCCTCTGGACGAAATTTGTGAAGTAGCATCTTGTATATTTCATCCAAGCCTTCATGCTCTCATTACGGTGGCTTCAAAATCCTAAATTCATCACTTGAAACTCCGTTCTTGTTTCCCTTGTGCATGCCATCATCTCCATGCTTGTTCTTGCTCCAATGTTCATCCTTGTCCAAGCTAGGCCCTTCATTTGTAAGCAAAACAAATGTATCCAATTTAGGCAGCACCATATTCTCATGAACATTAGAATCATTACCAAGAAATGAAAGTACCTGGTAATTTAATTGGCATGCGCGAGCTCTAATAATTGGTCCAGTATGTATAGTACCAAGGGTTGTGGGTGTAACAATGGTATTGATGTCCCCATCATCTCAAGAGTAACAGGTACAAGAACTCTCACTCAGAGCTGTTATGATGCTAAACCACTATCTAAGTTTGGGCTCTTGGTTTTCTCTTGGTGGATCTTAAACTCAGATCACTCAGAGAGGGGTTGCTCAAATCAATCTTCTCGAAAATCTCAAGTAGAGCAGCCAACGGATAACGTTGGAGCGAGGTGGCTATTAATAGCCGTAGCCTTCCCATAAGGGAAATGACTAAAATTGGACATTGGCCTCAGCCAATAGCCGAACGACATGATTCCAATGGTCGGATTTGACCTCAACAGTAACATTCCTTGCTGAGCAAGAAATGCTAACTCCTCGGTCCGAGGCAAGTCTCTCGCAGCAAAGAAGATCACAGTCCCTTGTTGGCAACTATCTACTCAGAGCACAAAGAGATTTCTCTCACATCTTTCATAGGTTGTAGCTAAGCATCACAGCTGATCTAGGCAACGAGAACCTATACTCCTCTTAATACTACGGAGAGGTCCTATGACTCAAAAGACTGAAAGAAGAAAAACTCAAAGAATGCTACGTCCTCATTTTATCTTCGACTTCAATCACTGTTGTCAATATCTTCAGACGACGGTATCAAAAGGAAAGCTTTGCTATATCAGAGGGGTTGATTTCTTCACATTAATCTTCTCAACTCTATCTCTTCATCAGATGTAGCTCGTTCTTCTCTGCATCGCAGATATGCTTCGGTGAAGTTCCTCGAACTCAGCACCGGAGACAACATTCCCTTAGGTTGTGTATGGACTTTTCTCTCTGTGTGCACTAGCAAGCACATTAGTCCATACCTGTTTCTGTCAACAATCTCCAAAATTCAAGGTAGGCAGATATTGCACCAACAATCTCCCCCTTTTTGGAGAATTGTTGACAAAATAGATCACATCGAATGATAGATAATGAATGGAATGGAATGCAAATAATAATGAATTACGAGAGAGGTATACGAAGATAAGATATTCTCCCCCTTAAGTTATGCTTTGGTTTCGGAAAGTATATTTCTCTTCATATGAGTGTCATTGATAAAGATTTCATACTGGAGTTCTGTCAATGCACGACGGTGTCTGAGGTAGTTCCTGTCACAAAAACTTTGACAAGGGTTAGAAGAGAAACATGGTGAGTTTTGTGACATGGATAAATCATGAATATTTTATCAGAGCACAATATTGGATCCACATGAAACAAAATTTTCCTTCATCTTAGATATAGAATAAGATCAACAAGATCGAATGATAATTTGTTGCTCGGAGTGGATAGGCTTCGAATGATAATATGGTGAAGCAAATGATATCCGAGAGAAACACTTTGTCAGCCATAGATAGCCTTTACAGGGCATTTGTGCATCGACTGACTATATTTTCCTGCAAGGTTAGATATTGATAAATAGTAATAAGATCATATCCAACCATTAGTTATGAATCACACAATGCTCCAATATAATATCATCATTTGATGATTCTCTATTCATCGAGGAGATTTAATGTGTCCCTGTAAGAAAAAATAATTGTCTATGATATCATTCACAGGACAACCATAGTGGTACCTGCAGATAGATAATGCGAAGCAAGTAGTATTGCAGGCAGGGGTTATTAACATTACATGACAACCGAAGTTTTTGTTGGGGAACATAGTAATAATTCAAAAAAATCCTACGTTTCACCAAGATCAATCTAGGAGATGCTAGAAACGAGAGAGAGGGAGTGCATCTTCATACCCTTGAAGACCGCTAAGCGGAAACGTTACAAGAATGGGGTTGATGGTGTCGTACTCACGGCGATTCAAATTGCGGAAGATCTGATCCAAGTGTCGAACGGGCGATGCCTCCACGTTAAACACACGTACAGCCCGGGAACGTCTCCTCCTTCTTGGTCGAGCAAGGGGAGAAGAGAAGTTGAGGGAGAACTCCGGCAGCATGATGGCATGGTGCTGGAGCTCGTGGTTCTCTGGCAGAGCTTCGCTATGCTCAACGGAGGAGGAGGAGGAGTTGGAGGGGGAGGGCTGCGCCAGGGGCAAGGGTTGCAGCTCCCATGCACCTCCCCACTATCTATTGGGGTGGAGGGGGCTGGTTTCATGCCCTCCGAGTCCATTGGGGCATTGGAAAAGGTGGGAGGAAAGAAATCCCATCCTTTCCCTTCTCCACCGATTGTTATCCCCCCTTTTTAGGGATCTTGATCTTATCCCTTCGGGATATGATCTTATTCCTTCTAAGGGGGGGTCTTGGTGTGCCTTGACCAAGGGTGTGGGGCCTTTCCCCCACTACCCACGTTCATGTGGGTCCCCCATGCAGGTGGGCCCCACTTTGGAACCTTCTAGAACCTTCCCGGTACAATACCAAAAAATCCTGAACATTTTCCGGTGGCCAAAATAGGACTTCCCATGATGAGAACATCAATACCATTGTTACACCCACAACCCCTGCTGCTATATATACTGGACCAATTACTAGAGCTCGCGCACGCCAATTAAATTACCAGCTACTTTCGTTTCTTGGTAATGATTCTAATGTTCATGAGAATATGATGCTGCCTAAATTGGATACATTTGTTTTTCTTACAAACGAAGGGCCTAGCTTGGAGAAGGATGAACATTAGAGTAAGAACAAGCAAGGAGATGATGGCATGCGTAAGGGGAACAAGAACGGAGTTACAAGTGATGATTTCAGGACGTTGAAGCCACCATAATGAGTGCATGAAGCCTTGGACGAAATATACAAGATGCTACTTCATAACTTTTCTCCACGGGCTATTCTAGGTGCTGCATCACCTTATTATTGGGCCAAGCCCATGTAATTTTGAAATACTTGATTATAGGCTGTTTTTAGAGTCCGTATGTGTGGGGAAACAAGAGTTAGGGTTGGTTTCGGACCCCTCCCTCAAGGGCCACGAAATTCCCCCATCTTCCTCCATATATACAGCCCTTAGGGCATCATTTAGACATTGGGTTTTGTTTAGATTAAAAGTACACCATAGCTACAACATCGCGTACTTCGTTTGTGTTCAAGACCAGACCAAGACGTCACAGAACCCCATCTTGATCAATAAAGCTTTCCTCTTATATTCGCAATATCCAGATTGCAATCTTAGTTTCTTGCTTGTTCTTCGTTTGCTTGCAGGAAATAGACCTTCGTGGTCAGGTTGACCGTGCTCCGACGTGGTCAATAACCTATCGGAGTTGGTTTAGCGATTGCTAAGGCGCGACGTCCTCGCACATTCGTAGTCGGATCGTCAAAGTCGACTTCCACCAAAATGATAGCCACCATCTCATCGAAAGACGGGACACCTTTGCCTCTATCAAGTGGTATCAGATTTCCAGGTTGTTCGGTTAGAATTTATAGTTTTTCGTAGTTTAGATCGAGTCTGTTCTTCATACCTACAGTCCATGAAAAAGTGAAAAAAAGAGAAAAAAATGCAGAGTGTGCTCCTCCCTGGATTACTTGTCACGCCGTGATTTTGTTAGTGTTCTAGGCTCGCGTCTCTAGCACGGTCTAGCCTAGGACCAGCATAGTATTGTCGTTGAGCGTTTATTCAACTTTCCATCTCTGAATTGATTATTGCTGACCCTTTTTGCTACCATATTATAAGCCTTCCCAGCTCCACATACATCTAAGTCGTGCGTTTGACTCTCCCTGGTAATCGCTCTATCCAAGCTTTGAGAGTTTTCACTACAACGGTTGCCGATCACCACCTGCTGTTGGGTAAGAACTGGTAAGAATTTGAGATTCGCTTGAAGGATTTGTGACATACCAACACCACCACCGCTTCCTAGTAGTCTGTAGAATCATATTCTTTTGTGTTTCTATTGCTACTAACCATGGCAGGATCACAAGCCGATGAGACTGATTGGGAGCACTACAAAAAAAAGACACATCCGTGACATTTTGGGCCTAACAAAAATTATTTCTGTCATACATATGACACTTCTATGACGATAATTGTGACAAAACCCGGTATCATCATAGATGTGGTGGGCTCCTACTTCTATGACAAAAAATCATGACAGAAAATGGGCTTTTTGTCCTGGGCGGGCCAGAGACGCAGTTGCATGACATTCTTTGGGCCGTCCATGATGGAAAAAACCGTGGTAGAAGCGAGGGGAGGAAAATTTCGGGGAGTTGCCGATTACGGTGGGAGAGCGATGCGCGTTTCTCTCGTATAGGGATGCGTGTGTGTGCGAGGCGTTGGCTCTAACTGAACTGGAGCGAGGCATTGGGCTCTAACTGAACCCGAGCGATTGCACTGCAGGCTATGCGTTACTGAACCCGAGTGATCGATCGATGGCTATTAACTGAAACCGATGGAGCGATTCCTTCGGTAGTGCTACTAACTGAAGCCGATCGATTGGATGAACAGTGAGCGATGGGGGGGGGGGTTGGATGAACAGTGAGCGGTGGCGTTACCTCTGGATGAACAGGAACCCGTAATGTGGAGGGTTGGATGAACAATAGACGGTGGAGGGGTGGCCGTGGAGGGGTGGTTGAACAGGACCCCGTGGTGTGGAGGGCTGGATGAACAGTTGACGGTGGAGGGGTGCCCGTGGAGGGGTGGTTGAACAGTAGCTAGTGGAGTAGCGCGCTGTGGAGGCTTGATGAACAGGAGCACGTGGAGGCTGGAGGAGGTCGACGGTAGCCCGTGCAGGCTGGAGGAGGTCGACGGTGGAGATGAACAGTATCCCGTGGAGTCCCGTTTTGCGGTACACCACACCCCTCCCGATGAACAGGACCCCCGTTTCGACCTAGCGCTCCAACACAAGTCCGTTTCGTCCGTTTTGCGGTACGCCACACCCCTCCCGATCAACAGGACCCCCGTTTCGACCGTAGGAGGTCCATTTCCTCCGTTTTGCGGTACGCCACACCCCTCCCGATCAATAGGACCCCTGTTTCGCCCACAGGAGGTTCGTTTCCTCCATTTTGCGCTACGCCAGGCCTCGTTTCCATTGCCTGGTCCGTCCAAGCCGGTTGGCTCCCACGCGTTCCGTTGCCTCCCGATGAACACGATGCATTCCGTTGCCTCCCCATGAACACGACGCATTCCGTTGCCTCCCCATGAACACGAGCATTCCGTTGCCTCCCCATGAACACGACGATGATGATGTTTCTCCGTTCCGACCCAGCCATGTATGTATGCGCGAGTAGGCGTTCGAGACCCTGCCCGCATGTACACATACGTGGCCGTATTTTCTTTCTTGCACCCTGGCCGCTATACGTACGTGTACATGCTACGTGTGCGGCTCTACAATGACCAGTATGTACGTACACGTTTGCGACCAGAATGACAACGCTATGTACGCTTCCACCAGGTGGGTCCCGACTGTCAGGCACTTCCTTGCCTGCGAAGATGTAGCTGGTGGGTCCCAGCAGTCAGGGGTGCAAATCGTTTTTTTTTTGCCCGGACGCACTTCCTTGCGTGCGAAGATGTAGCTGGTGGGTCCTAGCAGTCAGGGGGGTGAATCGTTTTTTTGCCCGGACGCACTTCCTTGCGTGCGAAGGTGTCGCTGGTGGGTCCTAGCGGTCAGGGGGGCGAATCATTTTGTTTTTTTGCCCGGACGCACTTCCTTGCATGCGAAGATGTAGCTGGTGGGTCCCAGCAGTCAGGGGAAACGTTTTTTTAGCGAAATACAGTGGCCCGTCCGGTGGGTCCCAGCTGTCAGGTGGAGGAATCATTATTTTCCTCGTAATAAGGAGGCACTTCCTTGCTGCGACCGTGGACCCAGCTGTCAGCCTCTCCACGTACAGTCCACGTCCGATGGAAGTCGTTCCTTGACCACGTTGACCACACCATGCCGAGAGCACCAGGGCGGTGGACGACGGCGAGGCCTAGTAAGGGGACGACGGGGAGCCGGGGAAGAAACGACAGTGGAAGCCCGCGCGGAGAGGAGTACGAGGGTTCACTGGTTCGGCTGCGGTGTCAGGCTGCCGTCGCCGCAGGGCCTGGCCAGCGGTGGGAATAGTAGGGGGCGGTGAGGCCTCCGAGGCTGCACCACCGGCCACGAGAGGCAGGAGCATGCGGCACGACCGGCGCTGCTTTGGGTGGCTGGAGCAAGAAGACCAGAGGTTGAAGAAGCACTACGTCCGTTGGATGGACATCGTACGATCACTAGAGCTAGAATCGTTCATATTGACTAAAGTTGACAAAGGCCCCCGTCCTAGTCAACTTAGTAGGCCCACAAGTCAGCCTCCCACCATGGTGGGTCCCAGCTAGCAAGGGGACTATTCATTGTTTTGTGCGTAATAAGGAGGCACTTCCGGTGGGTCCGATATGACAGCGCAGGGAATGTTTTTTTCACGAAATATGCTGGCCCGTCTGGTGGGTCCCAGCAGTTAGGGGGGAAACATTTTTTTCGCGAAATAAGGTGGCCCGTCCGGTGGATCCCTACTGTCAGGTGGAGGAATAATTATTTTGCACGTAATAAGGAGGCACTTACTTGCGGCCGCCTGGACCCAGCTGTCAGCCTCTCCACGTACAGTACTCTTCCGATGGAAGTCGGTCGTTGACCACGGCGCGCCGAGAGCACCAGGGATGTAGTCTGGCGACGGTGAGACCTAGGAAGGGGACGACATGGAGCCGGGGAAGACGCAGTAGTGGTAGCCCGCGCGGAGAGCAGTACGAGGGTTCACTGGTTCGGCTATGGCGTGAGGCTGCCGTCGCCGTAGAATACAGGGGGTGTGGGTGAGTAGAGGGATACCCTGGGTCAGCGGTGGGAGTAGTAGGGGGCGGTGAGGCCTCCGTGGCATCACAGCCGGCCACGAGAGGCAGGAGCACGTGGCATGACATGCGCTGCTTTGGGCGGCTGGAGCAAGAAGACCAGAGGTTGAAGAAGCACTATGGCCGTTGGATGGACATCGTACGGTCACTGGAGCTAGAATCGTTCATATTGACTAAGTTGACAAAGTCCTCCATCCCCGTCAACTTAGTTGGCCCATAAGTCATCCTCCCACTATGGTGGGTCCCATCTAGCAGGGTGGGTATTCATTTTTTTGTGCGTAATAAGGAGGCACTTCCTTCCGTGCGAAGATATAGCTGGTGGGTCTAACATGTCAGCGGGGGGAACGTTTTTTTCGCGAAATACAAAGGCCCTTCTGGTGGGTCCCAGCTGTCAGGTGGAGGAACCATTATTTTGCGCGTACAGTCCACAGCCGATGGATGTCGTTCGTTGACCATGTTGACCAGGCCGCGCCGAGAGCACCATGGCGGTGGACGACGGCGAGGCCTAGGAAGGGAACGACACGGAGCCGGGGAAGACTCGGCAATGGTTGCCCACACGGTGGGGAGTACGAGGGTTTACTGGTCTGGCTGCCGTCGCTGGAAAATAACAGGAGGTGTGGGTGAGTAGAGGAATGGCCTGGCCAGCAATGAAGTAGGGTGGGGCGGTGCGGCCTGTGCGGCAGCACAGCCGGCCACGAAAGGTGGGAGCAGGCAGTCCCACCGGAGCTGGTTTGGGCGGCTGGAGCAAGAAGATCAGATATTGAAGAAGCAGCAAGGCCGTTGGACTAACATCCAACGGTCACTGCTGCTAGAATCGTTTGTGGACTAAGTTGACAAAGCCAAAGTACACGTCAACCTAGTAGACCCACAAGTCAGCCTCCAAATCTATCCCAAACAGCATACAACCCGAAATTTCTAGCCGGATTCAAATTAATTTTAAATCTAAATATACCTTAACTTAAATTCAATGAAATTTTACCCGCACAAAAACAATGAAATTTAAAATATCAAAATCCCAAAGAAAAACAGTATTTGGGAACTAATTGCCTGTTTGCTGTATTTTTTTCATTTCGCAACCCATTTATTATTACTTATAGCCCATTTCTTATTACTTATAGCCCATTTCTTATTACTTATAGCCCATTTTCTAGGCAAAATGCATCCCTCCTCGTCTTGAAAGATTTCCGGCCCAGCAGGGCGTAGAAAAGCAAGTAGGCCTATGTTGGTTATTCTGCAAAAAACAAAATAGCTGGCTAGCCATTTTTCAGAAAGGAAAAAAATAAACTGGGTTGGTCATGTGCTAAACATATGAAATAAAAGACTGGGCTAGACGGGCCACGGGTCCCGCACAACCCAGTTGATACCCTTCTCCGTCCCAAAAAAACATAATTACTACGCGCGCTGCTGGGTCCCTACTGTCATCCTCACCATGTACAGTCATCTCCTTATTCCTCTTGGTTGTTGACCATGTTGACAACACCGGAGGGCGGCGCCACGGCGAGCGCGGAGGACGATGGTGAGGCCTCGGACAGGAACGAACAGGGGCTGGGGAAGATCATAGCCAGCCGTGGAAGGCGGGAGCAGGCGGTCCCGCCGGCGCTGGTTTGGCTTTGGCGGCTCGAGGAAGAAGAGACTAAAGAAACGCGACAGACGTTGAATGTCAATCGAACGGTCAAGGTTGGCACAATCGTTTTTTGACTAAGCGGACACCAAATAGCATACTTTTTTTATATATAGGAAAAACTCCGAGGAAAATGCGTTCGTCTGCCGTCCTCCTCACAGGGAAAGTTTTCCATATAAGTGACTAGCACCCTTGGTTTTCAACCGAGAGGTCTTGGGTTCGAGTCCGAGGAACTCTCAATTTTGTCCTCCTTCCTACCTCGCAAAAAAAAGGGAATGAAAATCAAAGACTTGGGAAGGCGTACAAAACAAGCTAGTGTACCAGTAAAGAGAAGTTGCCGAGTTTTAGAAAAAAGAAAGACGTGCTCCTGTAGCTGGTTCGAATCCAAACCTAGACTATGACTATATATGGTGCTATGCTACTCTGCAAGTAATGAAACTGACATATCCAACGTTTGCTTCTCCTCTTCTCTACTTACTCTGCCTAGCATTAGAAGCTCTGGCCGTAGCAACCATGTCCGCTGGATGATCGCCCACCTGCTCTTCAGCAGGCAACAACGAGATATGCGCCAAGTCGCCACCCGTACCATCGCCTGTGGGTCTCATCACACCCCCACTGGCACGCGCACCGCAGCCGATTGCTCATCGCAACCCGCTACCATTGGTGTGGTGCCACTGCTGCAAATCATGCAGAGTCATCCGTCGCGTCTCAACCACAATCCGCAATCCTGGCCGAGTCTTCTACAAATGCCCGAATCATGGGGTAATAATATATTTAAGTGTTGTTCTGCTGCTTTCAGTTGCTAATTTTTTTAATAGTTTGGTTGATGATCTTCCAATTTGATTCGTGCAGAAAAGGAAAGATTTGTGTGATTTGTATTTCTGGGAAGTTGCTGATGTGGGGGAATGCAACTACGCTGATTATTTGGTTAGCTGAGGAATCCCAATACCAGCAGGTTGGGGTGTTGGACAAGTAACTGAAGGAACGGCAGAAGAGGAAGATGCAGAGCAGAAGGTTAAAGATGCAGTTCCTCTAATCATGGCCAAGCAACAGCTGCTGAACGGCCTTGACAGCAATGAGGAGATGAAAGAGCTTGTGAAGATAATGGGCAAAATCGATGTGCTCTGTAGGATGATTGTCTCTTTATTTGCAGTGTATGTAGCACTCTTGATGTATTCAGTGGCTACGACATGAGCACTTTGCTGAAACTAGTAATGAATGAAACCTATGTAGCAGGCTGGGCGTAGTGTTGTGAGCATCTAATGATTTCTATTAACGGAAAATAGGGGGTATCCCCTTTTGCTCATATAAATAAATAGATAGCAGAGGCCCTGTCGGGTCAGCTTTGTTCTCATTCGAAGACGTTGAGCAAATTGCAGTCCAATAGCAAACCAAGTCATCAAATTCAAGTTTCACAGCCAAATATGTGTACAACTAAACAACAATGTCATCATGTTTTAGTTGTCATACAATCACCAAACACAAATTAGCATACATAACAAGTGATGTTCTCACAGCAAAATACTAAACAACATGTTCATCAGGTTTCAGTTGTCATAGCAAACACAATTTCACATAGTAGATAAAAAACGTCTTCTAACAGGCAAATACGACAAAAGCAATGTAATCATCATCTGCAGCAGCAGCGTCAACATCTTCGCCATGTGTATCAATCTGAATCGTAATTCCCCATGGTGTCATCTTCTTCTTCGTCCTCAATGTCCTCGAACATTGGCTTCTTCTTGATCAACTCTTGTATGTCCACAGCATGACAGACAATCTTTTCGCCGACATCATTGACGTGATGGTTCTCAAAGATATTAGGAACATCTGTGTTATCTTGTACATCAGGAGCAGTGTAAGCATCATCTTGTTGTGCAACTTCATTAAACGAATTCCTCTGCTCAAACCTTTGCAATACTCTCCAGTCATCTCTATGTGCAAATGTGTCTTCCAAGAAAAATATCTATGTTGCTTGATTTGCCAAAAGAAAAGGCTCATTGGTCTGGTACGCCGCCTTGACATTGATGGATTTGAAATAATCAGCAGCTCTGGGTTTTGTGATCCTGGAAAACAGGTTATACCAACGACAGCACAACAGAACCACACATCGATGATCCTCGAAACTAGAGATATACTGCAACTGAACAATGTCTGTTATGTTAGCATACATTGCAGTTGTCTCTTTGTCATACGTATCTGTGCTCATGATGGCACTATTTTGTGTCTTCCTGCCTTCGTCTCGTGCAAGGGTGTTGTAGCGCACATCTCCAACAATGCAAGATTCATAATGTCTTACCCAAGTATGAGGACCCATTGCTAGTGAGTAAAGGGCATCATCAACTGCCTGCCCATCCTCCCGCATGTTCTTAACCTATGGTTAGAAAATAGACAAGCTGATCATCTTATGTACTCAATATATTAAAAAAAACTGACAGTGCACTTCAAATGCTTGCATGGTTCTTGAACCATTTTGCTAATCCTGCCATAACCAGTTTGTCAATGTTTCTTGGATTTTGCGGCAGTAACTCCTCTTTGTAGATGCTGCACAACATTGTGATCGCATCAAACATCTAAATATATAAGAATGTGCTGCAAGTTTAGTAGATTACGATGTATAAGCTGCAGTACTGCACTTACTTGATATAAGGTAGTATCTCAGGACAGTTATTCAATACATACCAAACCATTTTGTCCAAATCTTTAGGTTTGTCCTCTTGTCGACTCTTCCCTGTAACTCGAACAGAATAATCGAAAACATTGAGCCCGGGATTGTCTTCACCCACCTCTTTGCTAAGTTGATCAGCTGTTTCAATGTATTTTGAGCAGAATGTCAACGCTTCTGTAGCAATGTAGGCCTCTGCAATGGAACCCTCGGGTCTAGCTCTGTTCCTAACATAGTCCTTGAAAGTTCCTAGCCGCCTTTCAATAGGGTACATCCAGCCATACTGTACTGGACCTCTAAGTAGTGCCTCATCAGGTAGATGAACAGCCAAATGCACCATCACATCAAAGAAGGCTGGAGGATATATCTTCTCAAGGTCGCATAGGATAGTTGGTATCTTGTCTCTAAGACGCTCCAAAGCATCTATCCTGATATTTCTACTACAGAGTTCCCTGAAGAATTGTCCCAACTCTGCAACTGCTCTGTATAAGTCAGGGCGGCCCAATCCTCTAAGGATAACAGGTAAAACCCTTTGAAGTAGGACATGGCAGTCATGAGTTTTCAACCCTTGTACCTTGTTTCCATCCGCACTGACTCTCCTTTCAGGGTTGGAAGCAAATCCATGTGGGAATCCCACACGTGACAGGACCTCGCAGAATTCTTTTCTTTTTACCTTGTCCAAGACGTACACAGCTGGTGCCATATCCCGTGGTTTACCTTCATCTTGCACCTGCAAATCCTTTCTGATACCCAGGTGTGTCAAATAAATCCTAGATTTTAAGGTATCTTTCGTCTTGCCTTCAATGTTAAGAAGTGTGCTGATAATGCTGTCACATATATTTTTCTCGATGTGCATCACATCAAGATTATGCCGCAGATCCAAATCTTTCCAATACTCCAAGTCCCACAAAGTGGACCTGCGGGTAAACAATAATCTCTCTTCTACCGTGCCATGCTTCCTTTTCCCGCTACCATTACCAGGATGGTTTCTTGGTATAATATGCTTGACCTTCTCTAATTCCACTTGCAACTCGTCGGCGGTGAGCCTCTTTGGCGCATCACAGTTTTCATGCTTTGCATTGAACACATGTCTTCGGTATTTTCTAGGATGCGGCTTGTCCTTGGCAAGGAAACGGCGGTGTCCAATGTAACAGATCTTGCTAAGTGTTGCGTATGACAGCGGATTCCTGTCACAGCGAACACATGCATTGTAACCATGTGTCGCTCGCCCTGACATAGTGCCCAAAGCCGGATAATCATGGATGCACCAAATTACAACAGCACGCAGAAAGAAATCAGCTGGTGGGCTGCTATATAGGTCTCGAGTGAGAACACCCTTCCATAGCTGTTGAAGTTCCTCCACAAGAGGCTCCATGAAAAAATCAAAATCCTTTCCAGGACTTTTTGGACCTGGGATGAGCAAGGCCATCATGTAGTTTGATTCTTTGGTGCAGACATTTGGAGGCATGTTGTAAGGGATAACAAGCACTGGTCACATGCTATATGTGGCGCTCTGGTGGCCAAATGGGTTAAAATCCATCTGAAGCTAAGCCAAGTCTAATGTTTCTCGGGTCAACAGCAAACTCTTTGTGTTTATCAGTGAAGCTTTTCCACTCAGTACCATGAGATGGATGGCTCATTACATTCTGATCTCTTTACTCCTGGTTCCTAGAATGCCACAGTACATCCTCTCTTGTTTCAGCATCATGAAACAACCTCTGCAATCTTGGTGTAATTGGAAAATGTATCAGAACATTATGAGGAACCCTCTTCAGAGCATCGCCATCTTTCCATCTTGATGATTTGCATTTCGGGCATTCACTTAAGTTGGCATAATCCTTTCGGAACAGAACACAATTATTCTTACAAACATGGATCATATCATATCCAATTCCAACTGCACGGAGGAAATTCTTCATTTTACTATAGGTGTGTGGCAGCTCAGACGCATCTGTGAAAGATTTGCGGAAAGCAGCCAACATCGCATCAAATGATTTGTTGGTCATCCGCTCAGATGTCTTCACCTGAAGAAAGGTGACCATAGCTGAGAATACTGATAGCTTATTTCCTGGGGTGACAGCAACGTTGCATTGTTCCAACATGCGGGCCCACTATTTTTCTTCTGCAGGTGAAAGTTCACGGAATGCACGAGAATTTCGTAGCATTGTTTCAATGTTGGTCAAACTCACTGGCTCCGCCACCACCACCTCGTCCTCCTCTTCCACCTGAGCATCAGGCAGATCAAGATGGTGATCTGCTGCTTCCACGTAGTCTATAACATTGATGTTCACAGCTTCACCATGATGAACCCACCTAGTATATGTGACCAACATCCCATACAAGTGTAGATGATTTTGCACAGTTGATGGGGTCTTGTAACTGAATTCATACAACTGCTACACGGGCAGAGCACATCTGATTTCGGACCACCGTACTCAGCTCTGATAAAGTTCATGAAGTTTTCAACCCCCTCGAAATATGCAGCAGAGAATGTTCGAGCAGAAGTTATCCAAGTCCTGTCCATCTGTTAGACATACAAATTAGTTCTTCTACTAGATATTACAGGAAAAACATATATGCTTTTTTATGAAGTCCAGAAAAAAATACCTAGGTCGATGTCTAAAGCTATGGCAAGATATTTGGACGAGCAGATCTAAGTAACGAAATATATGTAAAGCTAATTCAGCAAACAGATTTGAGTGCTAAATTATGGCAGGCTGTTTCAGCAGACAATGAGGCCGAGCACACACCCATCGAACTATCGAAGGCCATCGCAGCAACAAAGATCGAGTATAAAATGGTGTAGAGCTATTTCACCTAACAGATTGGCTACTAGACCATGGCAATTTACATCACAATAAATATATGGCAGGATATTTTAGCAACTAATCGGCCTTGGCATGCCATTTCAGCTAAGCAGATTGAGTGCAGAACAGGGCAAGGAAGCTTCTTAAGTAGAGCATATTGATAGTAAACTACTTTGGCAAACAGTGAGATTAACAGCGTCTATCAGCTAACATTCAGCGCTACACCGACATGAACGGGGCCTCAGTCTAGAATGCGCGTACCGTGGGAGAAGCTGACCGTCGTGCGTCTCCACATGAACGTTGCCAGCGGTGGCGGCGCTGACCGCCGTGCGCCTCCACAAGAACGTAGCCAGAGGTGGCGGTGCGGCTAGAGGACGGCAGTCTACGAGAGCGTACTGTGGGAGCGAGAGGATCGCCGTGCGTCCCCTTGATGAACCATGGCGCCGACGTATCGGCACGATGGGGAGGGCGGCTTTGGCAGAGCGAATGGAGTGGAGGGGGGACGGGGGGAGGGGGGTTTGGGGAATATTTGGCCGAAGGGCGGTTGAATCGAATTTGGGGGGAATTTTTGTGTGGGGGGGAGGATTTTCGCGCGGCGGGCGGGGGGAGTTTGGCGCATGGTCGGTTTCTCCAAGTGCAGTCCCACGTGTCAGTGAAGAGGCAAGCCGAAGCACGTTCCGTTTGCGTGAGCCACATGCAGGACCAAATGTGTGTGGGGTGCAATGCGACCGCGACAGGAGTGCTGTGAGTGTACCGCCGTTTTTCCTTTTAAACTAGGTGCTTCGCCCCCTCAAAAAAAAAGTTGCTTCGCGCGATCCATTGATACTACTACTAGTAATCCGGTAATCCCGACTAAAACGGCGCGGCCGAGTCTTTTCCCGCGTGATATGCTGGGAGGTTTGCTTAGTTGGGTTTTTTAGATTAGTCTCGGTTCAATAAAAAGCAGAGTTGGTGATGATGGTGTGCCTGTCATCCTGCAATATAGGTCGTCCGACCTATATCTAACGGATAGGAGGGAAACTATGACAATTTACCCGCACTCCTCTGCACATTTGCAGATAAGGCTTTCCCTTGTTCATCCTTTTCTCCCACAAGATCTTGATCTTCCGTGCAATGCACGGGCATCTTGCTAGTACTCCTACAATATGTATATTATTGTGAAAGTCCATATACACCGACCGAGATTAATGCAAACACGGTAGATTTTCATTACATTTCGAACTTTTATAAGACAGAAAAATAATAGAAACCCGACCCTAAACCTATTCTACGGCGGCGACCGACGTCCTCCATCTGCGATCTCTGTGTACGGGGGCGGGGTTCAAGACCCGTGAAGTGAAGGTGCGGTCTCCGGCGAGGAAGAGTAGAACACGGGATACGCACCGGCCAGTTGGCACACCATGCCCTGCTGCCTCCCATACCCTACTCATCCTCGGAGGAGTCCCCGACCTCGGTGGTGCCGGAAGTTGGTTGGCGGCAAGTAGGATGCGTGGTTGACGGTGCTCCCGTCGTCGGCCGCCAGCGTGGCCACCGCTTGTGCGGCCGCGTCCGCGTCCGGCTACGCCGCTATTGCATCGCGAGAGGCGACTTGAGCGAGGGCGGCGACCTCGAGCTTCATCCCCGTAGACAAGCTCTCCCGCAGAGCATTCGCACTTGCGGTCATGGTGGATATGGTGCCAGGTAGGAGGACGATGCGCTATGGTGTGGAGATTAGCTGGGTGTTGCCGCTTTAAGTAGCGCATTCCGGTGAGGCCAAGCGTCCGGGTGCGTCATTAAGTCGCCGGAGTTGGTTCCTCGGGCACCGAGCCTCTTAACGACGACATACAAATGGACGGCATGGATGCGGGCAACTGGCGCCGGATGGGAACGCACCGTGCGATGGCGCGAGGGACGAGGGCTTTGGTGTGCCAGGGTAGTCAGCTGCGGTCGTGGCAACGCTGGAGATGCCCTTTGCTCAAATGTGATCCCCGGATGTCATTGAAAAAGCAAGAGGACCTGGCATGGTCTCAGGTCCTGAGGATGCAGTTGGCCGCGCTACACCACTCTGCGGACGCGTCGCAGCGCCCCAGAGATGCTAGACTTACGGACGTATTCAGGAAGGATTTCGGTTACGGACGCATGGAAGAGTTGTGGTTGGAGAAGATTAAGGAGGAGAGGCCCCACCAGCGAAACTCAAGGGGGGTTGATTGGCGAGAGAACAGTCCGTGAAGCCAGTCCATACTAGAATGCCATAAGTGTAGCATATTTGTGCGGCGCCCCGTGCATCCTCGACGAGCCGGGTGTTGGGGTGTGTTTGGATTGTGGCCAAAGTGCACCTTACCAAAATTTTGGTCATGACTCAAAGATTGGTCTTTGTTTCGATGGTTGCCATTTCTTTGGCATGCAATGAACTCTAGCCAAGTCTAGTTCATTTTTCTTGCCAATGTCGGCCAAATCATGGGCAACCAATACCTCAACCAAATTTTTGGCTACCCAATGCTTTGATGGGGCAACCTTGGGCACAAACCAAACATACCGTTGGTCGTGCCACAGCACAAACGCCACCCTCGGCACACTGAAACCGACCATGTCTATCGATGATATGAGCGTGTCGCTTACCGCGGTCGCCGTGTCCAGAGACGGTGCTGGAGCTACGCCCCGTTGTTGGCCCCAACGACCCACATGAACGGTTGTCGGTGGCGAGGAGGTCGTGGGCCAGCTCCTCCATTGGACTAGTCTGCGCTACGTCATCCCGACGGGTGTGCCCCACATGTCGGTTTCCCTGTTTTCCCGGCCATATTCGAGCGTCAGTGCTCTGCGTTGCGCATTAGGCCTTTCACTATGTAGGCCAAGCGAGACAACTTATTGTTTATTTGAGCCGTTTAAGTGTAATCATGTGGCGTTTGCTTATTTCTCATTCCTCTCCAACCCTCTTCTCCATCGATCATGTCGCCCTCCAGTCGAGTCCATCCTCCCGCATGCCTCATTTGAACATTCCGTCGAGTATCATTCGCATGTACCCACCCTAGTCCTCTTTCAATAGATCTCCGGACCCCGAGATGAAATCAAGAGGGAACGAGTGGGGGCACGTGATACCTAAAATTTTGAACCGGTGATCATAGCATCCGCAAATCATATATAAAGGGTATTCAATGTTCGTTTTGTTTTTGAACGTACAATATACTCCCTCCTATCCTTTCTACTTTACATATAAGTTTTATGTGTACTCAAAGTATCTCTACTATGATAAAAAAGGTATCAACATTCAACAACGCCCAATCAATATTGTTAGATTCGTAGGTACTCCTAGATTTGTACTCGAGATGGTTTCCAATTTGACTATTGACAAGATTAATAGTACTCCTTTCACATAGGTGAGTAAGTCATCTTAGGCTGTGCACCGTGACCAAGGAGGAGGGTAAACGAGAGACATTAATGTTTATTTGCTAATTAATAGTATTGCATGCAATGAACTAACCACTGCATGTCATGTTTGATAGTCTCGGGTCATTAAAAGCATGCACACCCTCATCTCTTATTGGTTCATATGTCAAGAAACAAGAAACGAGGTAGAAGTTAATGCACCGCGCCTACGTGTTTTGGGATTATTTGGTTTTCATAAGATGACTTACACACCTAGACGGAGGGAGTACATGAGATGTATAATGTGGAAATTATATCATTGCAAACTCCTTTCACATACGAAATTGACCATATGCTTTGTGTAAGTTGCATGTCATATATTATTACTCTAACATTTGGTCAAAGTTAGCCTCAAAAAATGCATTAGACCCTGTATGCTTTGTGTAAGTTGCATGTCATATATTATTACTGTAACATTTGTGTAAGTTGCATGTCATATATTATTACTCTAACATTTGGTCAAAGTACTATAGTGGAAGTGGATCCTCTGATGTAGGTATCCCTGCCTTACCCTCCCTTTCGGTAACTTACTGGCGGACCCCATGCTTGCTAGGCCCCGCATGTCAGTTACTCAATGGGTTCGGCCACATCAGGGGATCCTCATCCGTAGTATACTCCCTCTGTTTTTATTTACTCCGCATAAAACGGAGGGAGTGGTGGTATAATAAATGACGCGGGCGGAGGAGGGGGAGGGACGTCGGTTTGCTCTCAACTGCAGTTCCACAAGCGAGCGAAAACGCAAGATGAAGCTCGTTCCATTCGGTGAGCGACGTGGAGGGTCCAGCATGCCGGGCTGCAACGCGAACGCGACAAGAGCGATGTACAGTCAAAACCGATTGACCGGTCGTCACCGGAACCACTATTCACACCAGAACCTTCGCTGCTCGGCCTACGCCAGCCACTACCCTAAAACCACACCAAATCTCCAACCCATTCCCCCACCTTTCGATCCCCTAGCCCGCATCAAGTGTCCCCTAGTTCGCCGGAAAGCCACGATGCGCCGCAAGATCAATTACTACAAGATGCTGACGCCGGAGCGTCGCGCAGAAATCGCAGCGGCGGTCCGCACCACAGACCTCTGTTCCCAAGCTCTCTTTGCGGCGGGCCTATCCCCGAGTTCTCTGGAGCCAAGCTACAAGGAGGAGGATGCCGATCCAATGCTCACTGCGGAGGTCGCGGCGCAGAAGGCCCCCGATGGGTATGAGACGATGGACGGCGACTTCGTGCCGGCGTCCGAGTCCCCAATGGTGCAGGCGGACCAGCGGTTTAACATGGAGATACTAAAGGAGGACCAGGAGGCAGAGGCTCAACTCGACGCGGAGCGCGCGCATGCCACCGCCATCGAGGCTCTCCTGCAGGCGGAACCGGATGTCATGGATGTGAACCGGGCGGCGGAGGCTCAACTTGAGGCGGAGCGCGTGGATGCTGCTGCCATCAAGGCCCTCCGGCAGGCGAAACTGGACATCCTGGACATGAACCAGGCGGCAGAGGCTCGACTCGACGCAGAGCGCGCGGATGCCGCTCTCATCGACGCCCTCTTGCGGGCGGAACCGGAAGTCCTGGACTTGAACCGGGCGGCGGAGGCTCAACTCGACGTGGAGTGCGCGGATGACGCTCTCATCGAGGCCCTCCTGCAGGCGGAACCGGAAGTCCTGGACTTGAACCGGGCGGCGGAGGCTGGACTCGACGCGGAGCGCGCGGATGCCACTGCCATCGAGGCCCTCCTGCAGGCAGAACCGGACTTCCTCGATTTGAACCGGGCTATGCTCTCATCTATGTAGAGCGCCCGCACGCTCCGCTTGAATGAGTAGCTGGAGGCCGAGGACAACCACGGTGGGGAGACACACGTCGGCAGTGACGGCTGGTTCGCGCCGGCAACCAAAGACGACAAGGCCGTCTCTTTCCGCGAGCAGTGATAGTTTTTCTTTATGTTGTTCTTTTTATTATTATGGATCTTTTGCTGTGTAAAAACATACTATTTGTTATGCAAGTTGCCTGACTTGGGTTAGTCTACCATTTCAGGCGGTTGGATGAATATCCTACGTCTCCTAACCCTTCTTTCCTTCTTCCTCACCTCTTCTTCTTCCCCAACAGACCACCGCACGGGCCGTACGGATACTCCGGTTGGATAAACATACTCTATGAACGAAAATTATGTGTCATCGATAGGATGGCTGAGTTTGGTTTGTTCACATGCGACAACACGTGTTAGTGAGGGTGCGTTCCCTTGGTTGGGTTTGCGGCGTGCAGGAGCGACTGTGTGAGGGTGCGGTGCGACTGCAGCGTGCAGGAGCGACCTTTTGAGGGTGCGGTGCGACCACGACAGTCGTGCGCAAGTGTACCTCCTTCTCATTTTGAAAACTTCAGGCAAGCTTGGCAAAAATGTGTGGCGAAGTTTGGCAATGCAAGGCCTAGACCCAAACAGGATAAGTGCGTATGTACTAGGAGTACTAGTGTTAAAAAAAGAAAGGCGGGGTTTTCCTTCGATACAAATCCTCGTTTCACGTGTCAATTAATGCTTAGCTTTTTTCTCGAAAGACCAAAGAGCTAACCATCTCACTCCTCATCGCTTGATTAATGCAGCACCATGCAAAAGAACCTTCTCACTTCCGCATGCATGCAGGGGATATTAATGTCCTTGGTTGCTAGCCCCATCAATTTTGCCTCGATTAGTGTTAGTGGCCCTTTGCAAGTTGTAATTTTGATATACTGGCCTTGTGTACAAAAAAATGGAGGTAGGAACTATATTTGAATTCCTTGCCCATTGTGGTGACATCGACAACTTTTTTTGTGGTTTAGTGAAGTGCGTTCGACGGAGAACACCATTGAGGGAGACTACGGTAAGTCGTTCGCAAGTGCCGCCTGCAAGCCGAGACAACCGCCCTATTTGGATCCAGGAAATCCTTTACTAGTACTACTACTAGGAGTACTAGTGCGGTGAGATGGTTTCTCGAAGAAGACAATGGAGAAGCGGAGTCAGCGAAGAGTGAAATGATAGTTGCTTCGTCCGTGCTTTGTGATTTGACGCCTCACTACTTTGTGATTTGTGATAGAAGGGACAGGGGAGTAGACTCGGTGCTCTATATTGTACTACTCCTACATGTGTCCAAGCATGGGAGAAAGAGGAGAGACGTTGCATTTTTCTGTTCCTTCAATCAATCAATCAGGGAGCTTCGGTTCCATCTTTTTGGGTTTGGCAACACCGTCCACAATGGTTCCCACGATGCCAAAAGCTATTTTCACATTTGGCTACACATTGTGGATGCCCTTAACCGTACCACTCGGTTTTGCTCCTGTGTGCTATCTATACAAATCTCAATTATATTGATCTAAAAAATTATAGAATCAAAGATTAGTAAAAAGGAGGTGATTTTGCCGCGCGGATGGCGGGGGAGGTTTCTTATTTTCGGAGGACGTTGTCCTAGCGGTTTGCTAACATGCGGTCCCATGTGTCAGTGCTTTACCAAGCTGATTCGCGTCCCACATGAGGCAGAACAACGGCAGAAGCAACACGTGGTTAAGTTGAAGAATATGAGGGAGAAGCGGATTCAGCAACGAGTGAAATGATGGTTGCTTCGTCCCTCCAACTTCTTTTTTTAGCATTATTACTTCGTCCCTCCAACTTAACTGCGAGAAAGGTGCAGCTTTGTGATTTGATGCCTCATTGCTCATTACGACACCGGCGCCATGACTAGGGTGCTTCACCCCGGCTGCTCTGCACTATATTCCAGTATGGCACGTGGACCCGGTAGCTTGATGTCCCACATGTCGGTGAAAGGGACTAGAAGATTTATGAAAGCGAGCGCTCCACTCTTACGATGGAGGAGTAGACGACACGACGGCCCAGTGAACTTTCACTTGTACTGTATAGTACTATAGTTTTGCTGTTTCACACGATCCATCGATACAAACCCGATTAAACAGGAAAGGGCGGGATTTTTCCCGCGCGGTAGATGATACTGGACATACATTTCAAAGGCAATTTTAATGTATGCAAACTGAATAATTATAAGTAACAATATGATATCTAGTAAAACTAAAAGCACATATGATTTATTGTGTTAGAGTGTAGTAGTAGTGTTGTATTGCATAGTTGTTAGATGTAAGATGCGAGAACGTGTAGAGATGTAGTTTTGGAGGGCCTACAGAGAGAAAAGCGTAATACGGTCACCAAACTTCAGAATAAGCTGATTACGGTCACTATATACGTTTTGTGGTGATTATCCGGTCACTTGCTCACAGTTCAGCATCGGATTGCACTCTGTTGACCGGCCAAATAGTCTGTGTGGTGCCATGTTGACTAGTTAAATTGACCACGTTCCTTGTGGGTCCCACCTGTCAGTTCGCATAGGGAAAAGGTCAGATAAACACAAATTTACGCAGGCGCGACAAGGCTCCAACCCGTGCGCGGGAATCACCTGGTTGTGTATGTGTCTATCAGGGCCTGATGTGTGCGCATTCACGTGTAGGTTGAGCACTTGAGCGTGAGAGTGTGTGTTGGTCGTGTGGTGTACCGGTGTGTGCATGCATGTGTGTGTGTGCGCGTGAGTGTTGCGTGCGTGCGTGGCTGCGTGTGTATGTGTGAGTGTTGCGTGCATGCGTGGGTGCATGTGTTTGTGTGAGTGTTGCATGGATGGAGTTCGTGTGCATGCGTGCGTGTGTGTATAATCACCACACCAGCTCCTTTGTGTTAAAACAGACGGCTCGGCATGCCAATACAAGGCCACCTTGTCCGTTGTGCCCGCGGTCATGACTTCGCACCACCGTCAAAATATTTTTTTGTCGTTTGTTTTCATTCTTACTAGCAAGATGCCCGTGCGTTGCACGTAACATCAAGATGCATTTGTATGACTTGTTTATCTTGTGAGAGAAAAGGATGAACGAGGGAAGGCCTTATTTGCAAATGTGGAGAGGTGTGTGGGTACCTTTTTGCAAAATTGCCATAGTTTCTTTCCTATCCGTCAGATATAAATCGGACGGCCTATATTGCAGGATGGCAGGCACACCATCATCACCAACTCTATTTTTTATAAGAGTGTATTTTATGTATTTTATAATAGTGTAGATGTAGAGTAGATACAAGTCGACAAGTGGGCACGATGTTAGTGAGATAATGTGATGCAACACTAGAGGTGCCACATGGAGCGTTCAACTGGTCAACTAGTCATGTCATGAGCAAATACAAAGTTGTACGGTGAGCCCGTGACTGTATAATAACCACTAAACGTAAACGGTGACCGTAATGAGTGGATTATGTAGTACAATGTATGTATCATGCTTTCGCTTCAAATACAATGATCGTCATTGCATATATCGCGAGAGAAAGATGAAACACGCGTTAATTTTCTTGTGGCTTACTTTTAGAGGACCTGGAGATAGTTTTGTGTGCATACGTGAAAGGGGCGTACATGGGGGGTATGCGATGGAGAGAGAGATGCTCTTCGTTTCACTTTATTATGACTAACTTTGTATATAGTATAAAAATATACAAATTCACAGTGCGGAATAAATATCATTGTGGGCACAATGCAATGCAAATTAGCGTTCGTACTCCTCCATATAACTTTGTAATGTTGTATATATGTAGAAACTCTAAAATAATTTTTTGGCCACACTTTATTCAAAAGGAATGTTGTATGCGAAATAAACGTGAAGAGAGGGCTTTTTAGATCAATGGGGTACGTGATGAAACATGTGTGAATGTGTAGTTGATGCATTTGGCGGGGCCTAGAGAGGTATGTGTGTGTATTACGTATTCTAGAGAGGCATGGATAGAGGGGCCGACGGGGGGGCGTGGGAGAGATAGCACGAGAAATGAGGGTGGTCTAGAGAGAGAGAGGGACGAATATGACGTCACGACAAGAGATTCCATTCCCTTGAGTGTGTATATGCAAGGGGGGAGGGAATAGAGGCACCAGGAGAAAATTTTTGTGTGTGTGGTGTTTGTGTTGGTATGTGTGGGTGTGAGAAGATAATGTGACGTGGGGGCAGAGGGTGTGTCACTGCGTGAGGTCCAGTGGGTCGAGGTGAGGCCCTTCGTTTGGTTCCTTCCTGCGCCACATTGGTCGGCCCATGACACATTTAGGAAGACCCATGGATGACTAGTCGTACAAGACAAAGATAGCAGAATTGTGAAGGACTCGGTGTCCACTGACAAAGCCGTCTAGGATTAGTAACCCTTGGTTCTCGGACTAAGGTAACCCCTTTATCTCTGATATTAATATTCATCCAATCTAACTTTAAGGGGCATCCTACAGAATGCTCTGCTAGAATCATACTCGTCGATTAGGAAGAGAGGTGTGAGATAATGCGTGAGAGACAGGCGTAAATTTAATTTGCGTACATGAGACACATAGGCAGGTCCATGTATATAGAAAGGGTCAATGAGGATTGTGCGTGTGTATGTTTGTGAGAGGAAGAGTGCTTGTGATAAAGTTTAGTGAAAATAGTTGTAAATGGTTACGAGAGGGAGGGAGGGTTATATCTAGAGAATGTGTGCGAGAAAGACACCTCGGGAGAGAGTGTGTGAGCATGTGTGAGAGACCACCGATGGAGAGTGAAACTACACATAAAAGACTGCTCTACACATTGATTAAATATATAAATTGTATCCAAATATTAGGATGGGATCATGATATTTGCAATTCGCGTAAGGAGCGGTCATTGATCCATCAGACATCTAGATTCTATCGAATTTGAGCATGTCTATGTTATTATTCGACAGAATTGATCCACATAGTTAGTATTTTGAACTCTAGACAATGCATCGCTTTAGCAATCGAATATAAATGTGAGTATAGTTCATGTTGTGTGTGTAAAACACATTGTACATACGAAAGTTACACAATGGACATTTATAAAACTATGAACTAGCATACATTTGAATTCAACCTAAGGTGGTTTAAAAAAATCGAATTCAACATGAAGTCCATTCAATTATTTGAATTTGATATCATGGCATTTGTAAACCATACCTAAACTATGGGGGTACCAATCTTTGCTCTGATTTTGTACATAATAGCATATGTAGCCGTGTACAAAATAGATTCAAATTTAGCTCCTCCATTCCAAAATAATCGTAGTTATAGGATTTTCAAGTGTCAAAATTTCAAAAGGAAGCTGATAATTTAATGAGGTCTTCAAACATACAAGGTCAAATATAACGTTGTCTATTTAGGTCAATCCTCATAGTTCAAGAGTACTCTAAACGTGAATGCTTGTTTTTCAAAATTTCGAACGAAGCGCCAAAAGAGCCTCTACTCGCCCGAAACCGCGTGAGACCAATGTTTGGTAGTACAAGGAAATTACTTTTCTAATAACTCCGACCTGTGAAACCTACCGGCCCAACGTCCAAAGGTCTAAACCGGGGTAGGTTTGTAGCTTCATCTAGACGCCACGCAACCGCCTCCGAAAAACATTCATACACAATGGCCGCCTAAGAACACATGCGCGCGACCGAAATCGCTCCCGCCCACTATTTGGGACACCTGGGATTACCATCCTACCCCTGACCCGCAGTAGGTCTGAAATTTAAGAGGGGGGCAAAGTTTGTACTTTCCCCAAATTTCAAACAAGCGCGTCCCATCTTCTGGTCAAAAAAGCCAAAAACAAGCGCGTCCCAGACCAAAACATGGTTCCCCCCACCCGTCCGATTCCCCATTCATACTCCGTGGGCGCCAAAACTACCTCTCCACCAGCCGCGAAACCCCGGCATCCTCCATCCACCACCCCATCCCACCCATCAACCGCCGCCCTCCTCCATCACGCCGGAGCCGATACCCCAACGTTGTCGTCCACCGCAACCTCAACCGCAACGCCCTCCACGGCTAGTGAAGCCGAGGCCGAGCCGTCCGTACCCGAGCCAGTTCAACCACGTCGTCCTGCGCCTCACCGCTGCCGCTCCAACTTCGCCACCCTCCACCGCACCGGAGCTGTTCCTGCTACGCCGTCCTTCGCCGCCTCGGATCTGCTTCCCTTCCGTCGACATACAGCCACGACAACATAGTCAACAATTTGGCCATGGGTTCGTCCAAGCCTACACCCTCCAGAACATCGGTTTCCCCGGTAAAAACAAGAAGATCGGCGCGACATGTGGAGGTGACCACACCGGCAACCGAAGAAGGTACTCCTCTTCCCTTATTTGTGGAAATCTTACGTCTCTGCTTGCACGGTATTCATCCCACAGAAGACACTAGTTGACCGCTTCTTCTTGATACTAGATGTTCCTAGTAACTTGCGATGCACAAGGTTTCTCCTCATATACTATTTCACCTTAGCTAGAGGTCCGTCACCCCCCTGAATTTCAATTTCTGGCCAGTTGATTCCCAATTAACGAATGCATTCCCCAGCTTAACAGGCGCTAGTACGACTATTACGCCGGGGAAGCAGCGCCTTGCTGTTTATCTTAGGGGCGTCTGCAGCCTAGAGCTACTGGTGCCCGATCTGGAGGTCAGTCGAGATTAAAGGGATGGCTTGGGGACGCTACCAAGCACGGCGGTGGTGTGAGGTCGATGGGAGGGTGGGGCGGTGGAGGCACGGGTCTGGGCCGATGGTCGCTGGCGGTTCGAGAAAGATCGTCAACAGTGACTGGCGGGAGGTAGACGAAGGCCATCTGCCCGTTCCTTATAGATTGGACGGTTCATTAAAAAAATCGACTGACCTATTTATGTTCAGTCGACTGTTATCTTAGATATGACCACATGTGGTGGTGTGCTGGAGGAGTACCTGCATTTCCTTTGCTCATATATTACAAAATCATACGGAGTAGAATCTAATTTTGTTTGCCATGCAATGTTGTAGAGCTATCATATGTCTCCTATCATTTATTCTTCAGCCACCTACTATCTGCTACTTTTACAGTGCACTAGTTCTGCACACACTTCACACATACTCTCACTATTGTGTTTTTATGCAAGGGTATTTCAGACTCTCCTGCCGAAATAGAAGCAGCAAAGAAAAGAGAGAAGTCTGTCTAGCTTCGTATGCCGGTAGGCAAGACACTTTACCGCGCTATAAAGGGTGCAGTGTCAGCAGATGGAGACGGTAAACGTTGCTCTGGAGTTGATGACCTCGCTCGCAATGAACCACCATCCCAGGTGCTTGCTTTAACTTCGCGGTGTCATATGTGGTTGCATGTTCCATATGGTGTCTAGCTTGTATTCGAAAGGCCGAAGTCGGTCTTTATTAAGATAAGGAAAGATATTTTTTACATGAACCACCATCCCGTGAGCACCAGAAGACAAATAGCTAGTCAGGGCACTCGCCAAGCCAGTGACAAGCCCAGCAAAGACAGACATCACCTGGAAGCCAACTAAAAAGCCGCGATGGTGGCGAAGCAGCCCGCCTCCCACCAGGCTCTCAGGTCCTAGATGATCATGTTCACCACTCCAACCGGATGTCTAGCTTGTATTGCTTCCAATTTGGTTAAATTGCATCTGCTTAGCTTACACATTATACCTTTGAATAAGACATGCCTTTCTGTTTTTGGTACATACTAGTACATCTGTGTATTAACCATGTTCTTACATCAAACTAATGTTCTTGTGTATCCCTCATCAATCACTTATGACGAGGCAGGTAGGCAAGGGGACTACTCCTCATTTAAAGAATGCAGCGTCAGCCTCCCAACATGATTCTCAAGAAACATAAATGCTAGATGAAGATAGTGAACGTAGCTCTGTAGTTGATTACAGCATTTCCCCTACACTAGCATTGCAGGTGCTTGCTCTAACTTGGCAGCGTGATATGTGGTTGCATGTTGCATATGGTGTCTAGATTGTAATTCTTCCAATCTGGTTAAACTGCATGTGCTAGTCTGATTAGCTTATACTCCTATAAATGTGACATTATACCTGTTAATGTGACATGCCTTCCTGTATTTAGTACATAGTACATCTGTCTATTAAGCATGTCCTTACATAAAACTATTGTTTTTTTGTATCCCGCATCAATCAATATGATGAGACACCTTTAGTATATGCAGTGCGATATTAGTTGCATCTTTCATATGATTTATAGCATGCGCTGCTTCTAATTTGTTAAAATTCCATTTATGATGGGACGCTTTTAACTTGGCAGTCAGATTGGTTGCATCTTTCATGTGGTGTCTAGCTTGCATTGCTTCTTATTTGCTGGAATGGTTTCTGCTTAGTTTACACAAACAGTTGTGAACATGCCATGCCGTCCTGTTTTTCGTACATATTCCATCCTGGTATCATGTGTTTGCGTTACATCAAAGTAGTGATTGTCAGTATCATGCATGAATGAGTTCTGAAGAGAGAATTTTATTGCTTTTTCTTGTCGGTTTTACTTGAAAATTCAAAATCAATAAAGCGGAAGGAAGTTAGCAAGGCAGCGGATAAAGGTGCTCCTTCCAAATGGAGGGCCTCTACAGTTTCTACTCCTCCACACCCCCAAGATGATTTCCAAGACAACACATGCATAGACACTCAAGAAAGTTGTGTTTATGATGAACAAGTCTCCCCTAGTGCAGCATCACTTGTGCTCCCTCTAACTTGGCACTGTTATATGTGGTTGCATGTTATGTGTGATGTCTAGCTTGTATTGC
Organism: Triticum dicoccoides; assembly: GCF_002162155.2. NCBI lineage: Eukaryota > Viridiplantae > Streptophyta > Magnoliopsida > Poales > Poaceae > Triticum > Triticum dicoccoides. The sequence goes on from NC_041385.1 coordinate 342,659,998, forward strand.
TTCTAATTTTGTTGAATTCCATCTGCTTACTTTACACATTATACTTGAATAAGACACGTGTTCCTGTTTCTAGAACATACAATATCTGTCTATCACACCATGTTCTTACATCAAATTACTACTGTTGTGTAACCTGCAACAATCACTTATCATAAGACACGTTTGACTTCGGAGTGTGACATAGGTTACATCTCACATTCTTTTCTAGCTTGTACTACTAATTTGTTGAAATGGCACTTATGACGAGACAGTTTTAACTTGGTAGAGTGATATTATTTGCATCTTTCATATGGTGTCTAGCTTTCATTGCTTCTATTTTGTTGAAATTCCTTCTCCTTAGTTTACACATCATAAGCTGTGAATATGCAATGCTGTGAATATGCAATGGCACTAATGACGAGAGACCTCTAACATGGTAGTGTGATGTTGTTTGCATCTTGCATATGATTTATTTCTTGTACTGCTTCACATTTGTTTAAACGCCATTTATGCTGAGACACTGTTAACTTGGCAGAGCGATATTTGTAGCATCTTTCATATGGTGTCTACCTTCCATTGCTTCTAATTTGGTGAATGTCTTCTTCTTAGTTTACACATCATAGTTCTGGTTATCTCTTCCGTCCTGTTTTTCATACATGTTACATCCTCCTATCATGTGGTTGTCTATCATCGAAGTTTTATTCGTCTGCATCACGCATCAATTTGTTCTGAAGAACTAAATTGTTATTCGTTTTTCTTGTTGGCTTGACTTAACATGGCACAGAGAAAGAGGAAGAAACAGAGAATGACAGGGAATGAGAAGCGGATGAATCCTGCAGATTTTGCTGGTACTGATGGTGCAATAGAATGTGAAAGTCAAGCGGAAAATTCTACAAACACGACATCCCATGCTACACGAGCTGCAAAAAAAGCCAAACAAAAACAAATAGCTGCCACCAAACAAGCAGAGACAGCCCTAGTTCTTGCAACACCTACCACAGTACTACCAGCTGCATGACATACTCGTGCGTCAACTGAGCTAGCAGCACATTCCCAAGCTCCCTTGCCACCTAACACTACTTCCCAAGCACTGTTGACACAAGACAAGTTGGCAATATCAGATGAACCTTGTGAGCTTCAGCAGCAAGAAGGTAGTTACTGGAGTCAAGTTACAGTTGCATGCTTCTTTATATGTAGTCTCACAGTTTGATGTACACTAACACTTCCTATGTTTGTTGTTCGACTAGCACCTAGGCGCAAGAGGAAACAAACATCAGGGATAATGCTTGATAGGTTAACTAAATCTAGAGGAGGAAGAATGGAGATCCATTTTGAGGCAGGTTTAAAAAGGCCACATGATGCTACAGAGTCAGCCAAGTTAGTATCAGAGGTAGCGGTTGCCGTTAGGTGTCATGTACATATCCTCCCAACATGGATTCAGTACAGGAATGACAAAGACGAAACCCAGTTCAACACCTTCGTCGACCATTTATCTGTAAGTATGGTTATGTATGCAAACTAGTAATATCGTCTTGCTCTGTCCCATACTTTCTAGGTTGCTGATAATGAGACTCCCATAATTTTCAATAGATGAGGTTCAAGTTGGATAGCCAAGATGATGCAACCAGATAAGCTTGCACCCATGTTTTCAAGTCTGCTCTGCGACGGTATCGATATAACTTGAGGAATACTCACTTTGAAGGCAAGGCTAACAGTGAACTTTCCCAAACATCTCCAGTGGAAAATATATCGGATGAAGACTAGAGGGGCCTTGTTAAACACTGGTCTGATCCGAAGTATCAGGTACATTATATATATGTGATCAGATCACATGTTGAAGTCCTGTTGACACATGTGCCACACAAATCTATCTTCTTGTAGGTGAACTGTTCAAAGAACAAGGCTAACCGTACAAAAGTGAAATTCCAACAGGCAACAGGATCTCGTAGCTATATTGCACACTGCGAGGCTCTTGTAATTAGCTATTGTTTCACTCTTTTCGTTGTACCATATTATCAGATCTATATTGACTTGTTCGAAATGTAGAGGAAAGCCCGCAAGGACCAAAAGGTACCTGAACCAAATGTTGTGGAAATCTTCAAGGACTGTCACACCAGCAAGAAGAAGGGCATGACTACACCAGTCAAAGCCACTGTTGTAAGTCCTTAATCCTCATGCCTTTTAACTACTACTTACTCTGACTTGTGCCATGAACTGCATGGTTTGCAGCCAATGTCTATTACTCTTTTCAATTTTATACACAATTGTCTTAGCGTATCATTGCACCTTACAAGGTTTAAAAGGGAGGAGTGATGTTCCTTTGATCTTGACCCGTAATCTAGTTCCGTGCTGGACTTGCCCACACAACGTTACAATTGCCTGTTTGTCTGTTCTTAGTTGTTTTGTGATAGGAATGATGTCATACTATGCTTACCTATTATAAACTTCATCTCTTTATCCTTAGCCCTCAATAAAATGTGAAGAAATAGACAATACATTAGCGATGGTACATGGTCATATGTTTGGAACCTGGTTTTATTATGTACTTTGCAATAAAATACAACTAATATTTTACATGGGTTCACCAGAATAAGTTATGTATATAGACCAAAGCTATTTTGTTTGGTTTTGCTGCCTCCTTAATATCTTCTATTCTGGTACTACTAATGTAAAACCTCAACTATTCAGTGAGCTATGGAAAAAATGGTGGAACCGCCACCTTCTGAAGGTGGCAAGGCAACTATAACTGCAATGTCAGCTCTTGCTGCAGTGGGTCAGTACCTGTCCACTAACAGTGCCAAAAGCACGTTTTTGCGTAATGCTGGGTTGGTTGTTAAGGCAATATCGTCCAAACTGCCTCATGATCAAGATATGCAAGCTCAAAGCAATGTTGTATCTGCGCTCCAGACACAAGTCCATTCCCTAACAGAGGCCCTTTGTGAAACAAAGAGAAACATTGCTCAATGTTGTCAAGATATGCATGGTTTTGAAACCAGACTATCAGACATTTGCTATGTTTTTCAGGAGCCTAGGCGAAATGAAGGCGAGGGTTATGGTGTTCCATTGGACAATACATCATGAAAACATAACAGTCAGGTCAAATGAACCGAGCTTCTGAACTTCTGGTGGTGCATTTATCTGCTAGACTGTTAAGTTTTATGCCAACCTTCCTTTTGTTATATAGTTGTAATTTGTTTTGGTGCGATACAAAATTTATTCTTAACGTGCAGCCACCGGCTGAAGAAAATAGCAAGCCATTTTTGTATAGTGTAGGGTGTTCCCTATATTTGCACTGGTGGCGATCTTTGATGCCGAGTGGATGTAATCTGTGCAATCGCCTTAATAGCCTAGCGTTAGTTTGGGCCTTATTTATTTCCTAGTCTTCTTTTTCCCTGGTTTGCTAGTGTCCGCAACTACCCATGGGCCATATACGGGTCGTAGGATCCATGGGTATCCTACGGGCCATCGATAAATGGGCCTGTAATCGGTGGGCCTCGGGCCGTCGATAAATGGGCCTGTAATCGGTGGGCCTTGGGCCGTCGGATAAATGGGTCTACATGGGCCATAATCGGACGTAATTGGTATCGGCCCAGCACGGTAACATGCCATTAACAGGCTGTAGGACTACAAAAGCTTAATTCTGTCACAGGCATAATAGGTCGTTAATGAGCCAGAATATAGGACGGGCTGGCCAGAAACGGGCCGACTCTTTCCATGGGCCGAATTTGGCCCTAGGGTAACACGCTAGTAACGGGGCGACTCTTGCCATGGGCCGAATTTGTCCCATTTGGGGAACATGCCAGTAACGGGCCGACTCTTGCCATGGGCCAAATTTCGCCCATTAGGGGAACAGGCCAGTAACGGGCCGGAAGAAATCGAGGGCCGAAAAGGAGCCCAAGAACGTATGGGCCGTCAATAGGCCGAAAGCTAACACGGGTTGGAAACGGCCCATGTAAATCATGGGCCGTTAACGGGTACAAAGAAAATTACTGTTCATTATGGGCTAGAGTCACCGTGGGCCTGTAAAGGGCCGAAAGATACGAAGGCCTCATATGGGCCGAAAGACGTCGTGGGCCATACATGGGCCGAAAGTGAAATGAGCTGGTGTTATATTCAACGGGCCACATGACGTTGTTGGGCCGATTTCCTTTAGTGCATAACGGGCCGTAAAATGGGCTATTTGCGAAGAGACCGTTAATAGGCTTTTCATGGGCCAGCCCGTTAACTTTTGACCAAGTCAAACGGGCCGACTTTGTAAGCTAAATGGGCCAGTGGTGGGCCGTGGCACGTGTCGACATATCATAGGCGCCTATCTGACCCACTGATGAGCTGACACGTGTTTCGTCCGGCCAATAAGAATTTTACACGTGGAAATTTCCCATTGGACGGGGCTGTTAATGGGTTATCGGATCCAAAATCCGACCCGATAGCTTAACGGCGTTCCGTTATGGTGGATGCCGCGTGTCGGTCACCCTTGATGAAAGCACTTCTGTGATGCGCGATTTATCGTCATGGAAGTGGACACTTCCGTGATGATAATTTTGGTAATGTCATGGAACACTTCTACGACAGCACAGGTATGACTATCTTGATTCTATCATAAATTTGTCATGGATGTACATGCATGACAAAAAACACGACCTACTGTGACAAACACGTATCATCACGGAAGTGTATTTTTTTGTAGTGGAGAACATGACGAACAAACAGCTACATGATAAATTTCAGCAAACGATGAGTGGACAGGTGCAAGATGTGCTAAACAGATTTGAAGAGGCCATGGAGAAGATAGATGGCATTGAGAAGACGTTCGAAACAAACCTCAATAAATTGTTTAATGAATTTCTCGTGCATCTTCCACAACCACCGCCGGCTGCACCTGTCGCACCTCTACAACGACAACAACAACAACAACTACTACTACTACTACTATAATGTCGCCTTCTAAATCAGGTGGAACAAGCACAACGCGTTCCCCTTGAGCTAGGTCAAAATTCTGGTGCCGCTGCACCTATTGTTGATGCTTTTGTGTCTCTTTCTACTGTTGCTGGTGCCGAGGAGGATGATGATTATGCGAGCGATTATGAGGATGAGGTTGATCAAAATCAGAACTACCTGCAACCACCAGCACCAGCACCAGGTCGTCCCCATGAAAATAATCGCAATGGTAGGCCTGCACCACCACCTCAGGTACGAGATCATGACCATGTTCCTAAACTAAAATTGAATATTCCACCATTTGAGGGTAGATATGTTCCTAATATATATCTTACTTGGGAGTTAGAAACTGAACAATGTTTTACATGTTTACAATATCCCGAGGAGAGACGGGTTGCTGTTGTTGTTTGTGCTTTCAATAGTTTTGCATGTGTATGGTGGTCTGAACATTGTAGATTATATCCTATTCCAGCTACTTGGGTTGCTTTGAAAACTACTATGCGTACTCGTTGGGTTCCACCATATTATCAACATGAATTGCTGCAAAAATTGCAGCGTTTAAGACAAGGAAAAAATTCTGTAGAAGAATATTATCACGAATAACAAACTAGCATGATTAGATGTGGTATTGTTGAGGAGAATGAAGCTATGCTTGCATGTTTTATGGGTGGATTAAATAGAGAGATTCAGACCATTCTAGAGTATAAGGAGTATACTAATATCACTCGTTTATTTCATCTTGCTTGTAAAGCTGAACGTGAAGAGAAGGATCGACAGGCATTGGCGTGAACTAACTTTTCTGCAGGTCAACCTTCATCATGGACACCATGTGCATCTTTTACTTCCACACGTCCTACTGTAGCACCACTACCTTCAGCCGCCAATTCCAACCGAGATACAAGAAAACAGGCACCACCACCACCATCTGCCAGGAGTACACCTTCCGGTCCCGCACAGAGCTCTTCTTCATCAATGGCATCAACAGGGCAAACACATGATATTATTTGTCATCGTTGCAAGGGTGGAGGTCATTATGCGAGAGAATGCCCATCTAAGCATGTGATGATTGCTAGTGAGGATGGTGGGTATGAGTCCGCTAGTGACTATGATGAGGAGACTTTGGCTCTTATTACAAGTGAAGAACATGGTGGACATGATTCTGATCATGAGACGCAATACATGGCTCCTGAAGATGCTGACAGGTATGAATGTTTAGTTGCTCAGCGTGTTTTGAGTGTGCAGGTCACACAAGCTGAGAAAAATCAGAGGCATAATTTGTTCCATACAAAGGGAGTTGTGAAGGAACGTTCTGTTCGCGTCATCATAGATGGAGGGAGCTGCAACAACTTGGCTAGCATAGAGATGGTGGAGAAGCTATCTCTCACCACAAGACCACATCCACATCCTTACTACGTCTCTACATATGCTGTTTACGTTGATTGTGGTGTGGTACCTATGCAAGCATGTCCCTTATTACTTGGTAGACCATGGCAATTTGATTAAAATTCTTCACACCATGGTAGAAACAATAAGTATACTCTTGTTCATAAGGATAAAAATATTACTTTGCTTCCTATGACTCCTGATTCTATTTTGAAAGATGATATTAATAGAGCTAATAAAGCAAAACAGGAGAAAAATAAGAGTGAAAATCAGATTCTGGCAAAAGAATTTGAGCAACAGATGAAGCCTAATAATAAACCATCTAGTGTTGCTTCTGAAATTAAATTGAAAAGTGCATGTTTGCTTGCCACCAAATCTGATATTGATGATCTAGATTTCAGCAAATTTGTTTGCTATGCTTTTGTGTGCAAAGAGGCCTTATTTTCTTTCGAGGACGTGCCTTCCTCTTTGCCTCCTGCTGTCACTAACATTTGGCAAGAGTTCGCTGACGTCTTTCCACAAGACGTGCCACCGGGATTACCACCCATTCGAGGGATTGATCATTAGATTGACTTAATTCCCGGTGCATCACTACCCAACCGTGCACCATACCGTACCAATCCAGAGGAGACGAAGGAGATTATGCGTCAAGTACATGAGCTGCTCGACAAAGGTTATATACGCGAATCTCTTAGTCCTTGTGTTGTTCCTATTATACTAGTGCCAAAAAAGGATGGTACGTCACGTATGTGTGTTGATTGTAGAGGCATTAATAATATTACTATTTGTTATCGCCATCCTATTCCTAGGCTAGATGATATACTTGATGAATTGAGTGGCTCTACAATATTCTCCAAAGTTGATTTGCGTAGTGGATACCATCAAATTCGTATGAAATTGGGGGATGAATGGGAAACAGCATTTAAAACTAAGTTTAGATTATATGAGTGGTTAGTCATGCCTTTTGGCTTAACTAATGCACCTAGTACTTTCATGAGATTAATGAACGAAGTTTTACGTGCTTTCATTGGACGATTTGTGGTAGTCTATTTTGATGATATACTGATTTATAGCAGATCTTTTGAGGAACATTTGGAACATTTATGTGTTGTTTTTATTGCTTTACGTGATGCACGTTTATTTGGTAACCTTGGGAAGTGCACCTTTTGCACCGACCAAGTATCTTTTCTTGATTATGTTTTTACTCCACAGGGAATTGAAGTAGATAAAGCCAAGATTAAAGCTATTGACAGTTGGTCGCAGCCCAAAGCGGTCACACAAGTGAGGAGTTTTCTTGGACTCGCTGGTTTCTATAGGCGTTTTGTGAGAGATTTTAGCACCATTGCTACACCCCTCAATGAGCTTACAAAGAAGGATGTGCCTTTTGTTTGGGGTACCGCACATGAAGAAGCCTTCACAATATTAAAAGATAAGTTGACACATGCTCCTTTACTCCAACTTCCTGACTTTGGTAAGACTTTTGAGCTTGAATGTGATGCTAGTGGAATTGGATTAGGAGGTGTGTTATTACAAGATGGCAAACATGTTGCATACTTTTCTGAAAAATCGAGTGGGCCTAGTCTGAATTATTCTACTTATGATAAAGAACTATATGCTCTTGTTCGGACTTTACAAACATGGCAACATTATTTATGGCCCAAAGAATTTGTTGTACATTCTGATCATGAATCTTTGAAACATACTAAAAGTCAAGCTAAACTGAATCGTAGGGATGCAAAATGGGTTGAATTCATTGAGACTGTCCCTTATGTCATTAAACACAAGAAGGGTAAAGAAAATGTTATTGCTGATGCATTGTCTCGTCGCTATACTATGCTTTCACAACTTGACTTCAAAATATTTGGTTTGGAGACCATCAAAGATCAATATGTGCATGATGTTGATTTTAAAGATGTAATGCAGAATTGTAAAGAAGGAAGAATGTGGAACAAGTTCATCGTTAATGATGGATTTCTGTTCCATGCTAACAAGCTATGCATCCCAGCTAGCTCCGTTCGTCTTTTGTTGTTGAAGGAGGCGCATGGAGGAGGATTAATGGGACACTTTGGCGTGAAGAAGAGAGAGGACGTACTTGCTACACATTTTTTTGGCCAAAGATGAGACGGGATGTTGAGCGTTTTATTGTTGTAAATCCCAAATTTTCAATTTGGAATGTTATACATAGGTCATCCATGCATATCATATTTTATTGCATTTCCGCTCCGCAATCCTCGAAATCCTAAGCAACTCAAGGACCCTCGGAGAGAGTTGGGGATTTTCTGGTTTTCATATTTGATTCCTATCAAATAGTGAAACGGGGATTTTTGATTTTAATTATTTTTCTCTTCGAAAAATATTTCTTATAAAAATATATGAGAGGAGATAATATGACTTCTCCAAAACAATTGAAATATTGGAGGAAAAATGTTAAAATCATTTGTTTGATTTTATTTGAGTTTATTTGGATTTTATTTGCAATAGAAACAAATTGCACATTTTCAAAAATTGCATTTTAGGGCCAAGAAAATGTTCATCTCGTTCTAAATATTTTATTTAGACGGTGAAAATTTGTTTTGGTATTTTTAGGTTTTTATTTTATTTTCTAGGATTTTATTTCTGTCGGTGAAATTATTTTAAAAAAAGAGAGTTCCGCCAACTGGGCCGAAACCCAGCCGGGCCGCCGGCCCAACCGCCCGCGCCGCCGCCCTGCACGCGCGCGCCGCCCCGCCGC
>NC_041385.1:342669335-342677555 GCF_002162155.2 Triticum dicoccoides
AGCCCCGCCGCCCCGCAAGCCGCCGCCCCGCCGCCCAACCCTGCCTCGCCGGAGGTACCGCACCGGATCCAAGCCGCCGGTTTTTTTAAACTCGTTCGGATTTTTTTAGAAACCCTAGATCTGTTTTTTTAGATCGGTTCGCCTGTTTTTCTCGGTTCTTCTATTTAGCGGACGTTCGTCCGTACATTCGTCTATAGAACGGTTTTCTTCCGTTAGTTACAGATAACGGACGCTCGTTCGTTAGTCTGTTCATCGGTTTTCTTTTATTGGATTTTTCTGCGATTATTTTCAATCGCGATTTCTGATCCGATCTTAGTTTCTGTTTATCTTTTCGCTCGTTAGTCGGAATCAGGTGATTCAAACGCCTAGAGTTTCGTCTCGAGACCCTCTTTCTGTTTAATCAACTTAAACAAGATTTTGATACTTTAAAATTTGACCTTAGTTCAGATTAGTAAACGGATCTTTTTTCTTTCGCTGTTCGAGTTTCGCTGCTCCGTTTGATTTGATTCCTGTAGCAAACCGGAGTTCTTAAGTTGAACTTTCTGGTCAATCTCTTTTATTTGAAGTCTTGCTCGTGCACCTTTGCTAGTTGCTTATGTATGTTATTGTTTGTTTGCGATAGAATTCCCGGAGTGCGAAGCATGTTACTACGAGTCTCTAGGATTCACGGATCGTCAGCAAGGCAAGTAACACATTGATCATACTCTTTTCATACCCAGTTTTTATTGCATTAGTCCAATCCTCAAACATTGCATGATTAGGATGTCATTAATTTGTGGGTTGGGAAGTAGTTGCTGAGGTAGAACCTATTGACCTGTTACTATCAAACCCTGGGAGTTATTTCTACGCGTTGCTTATATTGCCATGCTACGCTCATAGACGTGGTTTGGGTTTGACTGTATCCATGATAGATGTGAGATTGTTAATTAATGGTTTATTTAAGGTGGCAACTTAAATTGACATCTGGGTGGATTGAGGCACCTGGGGAACCTAGTGTTGTCTGTATTTTTGGAAATCCCGGGGTACCCGTGTGATCTTCTATGGACCGCCACCTAGGTTTAAAGGGAACTAAGATGATTCATGCTAGAAACTTCCGTGTGCAGCCACAAGCTACTATGGGCTCTAGCATAGCTGAGTAAGTTACGTGAAGCTCTCGAAGAGGTAGATCAGCAGGTAGTGGGTTTTATAGGTTTGGTATGGTCTACCCAGAGTAGGGAGTTAATGTTTCTGAAAGACTATGTCTCGGTCATCCGTTTCTAAACACCGTGCAGTGCGAGAAATCCAACGGAAGCGATCGAGTCTTGTGGGGAAAAGTGCGCAAACCTCTACAGAGTGTACAATCTAATCATGGTTAGCCGTGTCCCCGGTTATGGACAATCTTCAGTATCTAGTACTTGGGTTATCACATGTATCTCATCACTCTTAATTAATATTGTTGGGATTGTTAATTACTTTAATTTGGGATTGAGTTGGGGTTATACCTTCTCAATGTTTCAACCACCATGATAGTTAAATTAAAATTTATTCCTTTGTTGTAGGGAAAAATTTGCTTTTCACAAAACTGTAACCATAGAGCTTCCGATCAGCCAAATATGCATGTAGTGATAGCATTATTCTGTTCTTGCTCTACTGTGTTATATTGCCAGCATATTCCATGTGATGACCCGTTCTCGGGCTGCAACGTATTATGTTGCAGACTTTTCAGACGAGGAGTAAGGTTCGTTAGGTCGTTGCCGTGCAGCTCAGCTATGTCGTTGGAGTTGATGGACTCACTTTATCTTCCAAGCCTTCTGCTGTTATCGCATTAGATGGCCTTAAGCCATATTATTGTAATAAGTTCTCTTTTGAGACATTCGATGTAATAAGTGTGTGATTGCTACTCTGTTATAAATCCTTCAAGTAGTGTGCGTGTCAGCATTACTGATCCAGGAATGACACTGAAGCACAGAGACTTGATCGTTTGAGGTCGGGTCGCTACAAGATGGTATCAGAGCACACGCTGAGTGTAGGACACGACCACTAAGATAAACCATAGGTCACTCTTCTCTACTCATTTCTGACTCCTCTCCTTTTTCCACCCTTTAGGATGATGGAGATGAAGAACAAGTTTGCGCAACCGGATGAAGATACACCTTTTGGACGTCACTTGAAGGAAGTCACTAGGTACTTGAACATTGGAATACCAAGTTTCACCGGGACGTACAACGCCACCTTACCAGAAGAGGAGCGCTGGATGATTCAAGTACAAGTTCCAGGAAGGACGTTCTCGCCAACTTCTAAACCTATAGAATTTTCTTTCGATGCACCAACCTGGAGTCTAGGCAAGAGCATGGCAGCCCACATTACCATGGGACGCATTGGAGAAGTCTACCACAGGGAACTCAAGGACACTACCTATCAAATATGTGGGCGCCGAGACGATCAATGGGAAATAATCAGCACCAGGAAGGATAGATCCATTGCAGCTTTTATCCAGGAGCTAAACCAGCACATTCAATGTCAGGAGAACCAGATGTGCACAGACATGATGGAATTGAAGAAGGCAAAGACTAGGATCATCGAGCTGGAGGAAGAACTCAAGTTCACACGCGATGGATATGAGGAGGAAATCAAGACACTACTAGAGAAGAACGACGACCTGGTTAAGAAGATCGGAATATTCATGGGAGGACCAGCACTGGGGGAAGAAGACGACAACCCCACTTGCCCGGACAACTACATCATCATCGATGACACCGACTCTGATCCTAGTGATGATGACTTTGAAGACGAAGCTGGAGCAGACATTATGGAGTCTTCCACCGATCAAAATTTCTAGATGACCACCATATATTAGTAGTATTCCCCCATGTATTTAGTAGTAGTTGAGCACTTCTTTCGATAGTTCTATACCGTTTGTATGCCCTTGCTTGATTGATTGAGTGAAATGATTGTGTTTGTCTCATGTGCATATGGGTAGTGCTTTCTCGCTAGACCTTTTTCTATTCTAATCTCTTCCATCTAAACCCATCAGATCCCTCCGAGACGTGACATCGGTTTTGCTTTCCCACCGGAGCTCACCCAGTTGATCCAGCAGCAGAATGCTTTGATGCAATTGTTAGTTCAGAACCAGGGCAACAACAACAACAACAACAACAACAACAACAACAACAACAATGACGACGACGACGACAACAACAACAACAACAACAACAACAACAACAATAACCCGCCGCCAGTGGACAACCTAGCCCGTTTTCTAAGGTTACAGCCGCTGGTGTTTTCCAGTAGCACCGAGCCAATAGTTGCTGATGATTGGCTACACCGTATTGGAAGGGAGTTGACCACCGCAGGTTGCACATATGCGGAGAAGGTGCGCTTTGCCGCATACCAATTGGATGGACCCGCAGCATCATGGTGGGAGAATTTCACAGCCACCTATCCTATCGACACTGTCACATGGGCTCAGTTTCAGCAGGCTTTTCATACTGCCCATGTTTCGACTGGAGCTATGCAGATGAAGAAGCGGGAGTTTCACAACTTACGCCAGGGGAACCGTACTGTTGGCCAGTACGTGGATGATTTTAGCAAGCTATCACGCTATGCCCCTAATGATGTGGCCACAGATGCCACGAAGCAGGAGAAGTTTATGGAAGGGTTTAATGATTAGATAAGCATGCAGTTGATGGTGGCAACCTTCAACAACTACCAGGAGTTGGTAGATAAGGCTCTTATGATTGAAGGGAAGCAGCAGCAGATTGAGAGCCATAAGAGGAAGTATGGACAAGGGAAGTATAACTCAGGAGCTCAGCAGAAGCCTCGATTAACCCCAAATTCGGGAGGACTCGTTCATAACCATGGAGGTCACACCCACACTGGAGGAGGATCGCATAACCACAATGGTGCTAAGAATGGAAATCGGAACGGAGCTAAAAACAATCAGAATCGCTCCAATCCAGCCACACCCGCGAAGAGAGACCTAAGTCAAGTTACTTTCTTTAAGTGTGGGAAGACAGGGCACTATGCCAATGATTGCCCTGAAGGAAGGAATGGAAATGGAAACAGGAGCGCTGGGAAGAAGCCTAATCCATTCAACAAAGGACAAGTGAACCACGTTAACATGGAGGAGGTTGAAGAGCAGCCGGACGCAGTAATAGGTAAGTTTTTGGTTAAGTCATTTAATGCTCTTATTCTTTTCGATACTGGTGCATCGCATTCATACATATCAAGGGGATTCTTGGATAAGTTTAAACTACCAACCCAAACCCTGAGGACCCCTCTTTTAGTGAGCTCGCCTGGAGCAGAGTATATGGCTAGCCGATGGTGCAACCAGATACCCCTAACCATTGGTACCCATGTTTTTCTGTCTGACCTAATTATCTTGGAGACACAAGGATTGGATGTGATATTAGGTATGGACTGGATGTCAAAGTATGGAGGAAGTATTGACTGTGCTAGTAAGTCAATTTATCACACCACCCTGAAGGGGAAAAGGATTAAGTACGTATCTAGGCATGTGCCTAGGAGGAGCCAAGTGGATGCCCTCACATGTGTTGTGCAGGAGGAAGTGCCTGTAGTAAAGGATTACCCGGATGTTTTCCCAGAAGAGTTACCAGGCATGCCACCGGATCGAGACATCGAGTTTTTGATAGAGCTATTGCCAGGTAAAGGGCCAATATCCATCGGATGCCCACAAATGATTTGGAGGAAATTAAGAAACAGATCAAGGAGTTGTTGGAGAAAGGTTATATTTGAAGGAGTTCATCACCTTGGGGAGCTCCAGTACTTTTGGTCGAGAAGAAGGATAAAACCCTAAGGATGGTTGTTGATTATCGAGTCTGAACAAAGTCACGATTAAGAACAAGTACCCACTGTCGATGATCAATGATCCGTTTGATCAGCTGCAAGGAGCTAAGGTGTTTCGAAGATTGATCTACAATCGGGATACCATTAGTTGAAGATCCGAGAGAAGGATATAGCAAAGACAGTGTTCACCACACGGTATGGATTATACGAGTATACAGTCATGTCGTTTGGACTAACAAACGCCCCTGCCTATTTCATGAGCATGATGAACAAGGTGTTCATGGAGTATTTGGACAAGTTTGTTGTGGTGTTTATCGATGATATTATGGTATACTCGAAGAATGACGAGGAGCACAAGGAACATTTGTGATTAGTTCTCGAGAAACTCAGGGAACACCAGTTATACGCCAAGTTCAGTAAGTGCAATTTTGGTTGAAGGAAGTTGGATTTCTTGGGCATGTTATATCAGGAGAAGGTATAGCAGTAGACCCCAGCAAGGTTCAGTCATTCACTGAATGGTTGGCACCCACTTCAGTTGGCGAGATCCGCAGCTTCCTTGGACTCGCGGGATACTATTGGAGATTCATTGAGAATTTTTCCAAGCTTGCAAAGCCAATGACTGAACTATTGAAGAAGGATACTAAGTTTAAATGGACAGAAGATTGCGAGGCAAGTTTTCAGGAGTTGAAGAAACGTTTGACTACAGCCCTAGTGCTAACATTGCCAGATATACATAAGGAGTTTCAAGTGTATTGTGACGCCTCTCGCTTGGGACTTGGATGTGTGCTTATGCAGGATGGAAGATTTGTTTCATATGCCTCACGACAACTAAAACCCCATGAGTTGAACTATGCCATGCATGATTTGGAGTTAGCAGCCGTAGTGCATGAGTTAAAGACTTGGAGACATTACCTTATTGGAAACCGTTGTGATGTGTACACGGATCATAAGAGTTTGAAGTATATTTTCACGCAAAAGGAAGTGAACCTTAGATAGAGGAGATGGTTGGAACTTATAAAGGATTAGGATATGAAGCTACACTATCATCCAGGAAAAGCCAATGTTGTAGCAGACGCTCTGAGCCGGAAGAGTTATGCCAATATCCTTGAAAGTAAGGGATTGCCAAAGGAGTTAGCTGAGGATCTCATGGAACTTCGAGTAGAGATTGTTCCTAGAGGTTTCATTGCAAAAAAAGAGGTTCAATCGACCTTGTTGAACAAAATTCGAGAAGCTCAGAAGGAAGACAAAGAGATTGCCGAGATAAAGGAGAAGATGAGCAAAGGAAAGGCCAAAGGTTTTCGCGAGGATGAGCACAATACATTATGGTTTCAGGACCGAGTTTATGTTCCCAATAACCCAGAGATCAGGAAGTTAATACTTCAGGAGGCTCATGACTCACCATACTCGATACACCCCGGAAACACCAAGATGTATTTGGATTTGAAGGAACATTTCTGGTGGACTGGTATGAAGAAGGATATCGCTGAGTATGTAGCCGTATGTGATGTATGTCCGAGAGTGAAAGCAGAGCATCAGAAGCCAGCAGGACTGTTACAGCCTATGCCGATACCCGAATGGAAGTGGGATAAACTTGGCATGGACTTTATCACCAGACTACCCAGGACCAAGGCAGGATATGACTCAATATGGGTAGTAGTGGATCGCTTGACCAAAGTGGCTCACTTTATCCTGGTGAAAACCACCTATACAAGTGCTAAGTTGGCCAAGATATATATGTCCAGGATCGTATGTCTACATGGAGTTCCGAGGAGCATCATATCAGATAGAGGAACGCAGTTTACTTCAAAGTTTTGGCATCAATGACACCAGACCTTGGGTACAAGATTAGAGTTCTGTATAGCATTCCACCAGCAGACAGATGGACAGACAGAGAGAGTCAACCAGATACTGGAAGATATGTTGAGAGCCTGTGCGCTAGATTATAGATCTAGTTGGGATGACAGTTTGCCTTACGCAGAGTTCTCATACAACAATAGCTACCAAGCCAGATTGAAGATGGCACCGTTCGAAGATCTGTATGGACGCAGATGCAGAACGCCGCTGATGTGGGATGAGGTAGGAGATCGACAGCTATTTGGCCCAGAGTTGATCAAAGAGTCTGAGGAGAAGGTTAAGCTGATTCGGATAGACTGAAGGTAGCTCAGTCCAGGCAGAAAAGTTATGCAGACTCGAAACGCAAGGCGGTAACTTATGAAATTGGAGATAGAGCATATCTGCGAGTATCACCCTTGCGAGGAGTGAAACGTTTTGGAGTTAAAGGAAAATTAGCCCCGAGATTTGTAGGACCGTATCGTGTTTTGGAACGGATGGGAGAAGTTCCCTACAAGTTGGAGTTACCTAAAGGACTGTCAGAAGTTCATGATGTGTTCCACGTTTCATAGCTAAAGAAGTGTCATGCTGAGATGGACGATATACCGTTAAGAGATACAGTACCCTTGGAGGCAATTCAACTAGACAGTGATTTGACTTATGAGGAAAAGCCAGTGAAGATTCTTGAGTTTGCCAGCCGAGTCACCCGCAGCAAGGTTATTAAGTTTTGCAAAGTTCAGTGGAGCCACCATACCGAGGATGAAGCCACCTGGGAACGAGAGGATAATCTTTGCAAAGACCACCCGCACCTATTTTCTGACCAACCCGAATCTCGAGGGCGAGATTCATCTTAAGGGGGGTAGATTTGTAACTTCCCAGATTTTCAATTTGGAATGTTATACATAGGTCATCCATGCATATCATATTTTATTGCATTTCCGCTCCGCAATCCTCGAAATCCTAAGCAACTCAAGGACCCCCGGAGAGAGTTGGGGATTTTTCGGTTTTCATATTTGATTCCTATCAAATAGTGAAACGAGGATTTTTTATTTTATTTATTTTTCTCTCCGAAAAATATTTCTTATAAAAATATATGAGAGGAGATAATATGACTTCTCCAAAACAATTGAAATATTGGAGGAAAAATGTTAAAATCATTTGTTTGATTTTATTTGAGTTTATTTGGATTTTATTTGCAATAGAAAAAATTGCACGTTTTCAAAATTGCATTTTAGGGCCAAGAAAATGTTCATCTCGTTCTAAATATTTTATTTAGACGGTGAAAATTTGTTTTGGTATTTTTAGGTTTTTATTTTATTTTCTAGGATTTTATTTTTGTTGGTGAAATTATTTAAAAAAAGAGTTCCGCCGACTGGGCCGAAACCCAGCCGGGCCGTCGGCCCAACCGCCCGCGCCGCCGCCCCACGTGCATGCGCTGCCCCGCCGCCGCTCGGACCGGAGTCCGAGCAGGACTCCACCTCCGCCGTGCCTTGCCCCCTCCTCCAAGTCGTCCCCCCGCCCCCTTTATATACGCCGCCCCCGAGCCCCCACCACCACCATCCACCGCCGCCGCAACCGCCACCTGTGCCTGCCGCCGTCGCCGCC
>NC_041385.1:342677937-342722824 GCF_002162155.2 Triticum dicoccoides
TGCCGCTTGCCCCGCTGCCGCCGAGCCCCGCCGCCCCGCAAGCCGCCGCCCCACTGCCCAACCCCGCCTTGCCGGAGCCCCTCGCCGGAGGTACCACGCCGGATCCGAGCCGCCGGTTTTTTTTAAAACCATTCGGTTTTTTTAGAAACCCTAGTTCAGTTTTTTTTAGATCGGTTCGCCGGTTTTTCTCGGTTCTTCTATTTAGCGGACGTTCGTCCGTATGTTCATCTAACGAACGGTTTTCTTCCGTTAGTTACAGATAACGAACGCTCGTTCGTTAGTCTGTTCGTCAGTTTTCTTTTATTGGATTTTTCTGTGATTATTTTCAGTCGTGATTTCTTATCGGATCTTAGTTTTTGTTTATCTTTTCGCTCGTTAGTCGGAATCAGGTGATTCAAACGCCTAGAGTTTCGTCTCGAGACCCTCTTTCTGTTTAATCAACTTAAACAAGATTTTGATACTGTAAAATTTGACTTTAGTTCAGATTAGTAAACGGATCTTTTTTCTTTCCTTGTTCGAGTTTCATTGCTCCATTTGATTTGATTCTTTTTGCAAACCGGAGTTCTTAAGTTGAACTTTCTGGTCAATCTCTTTTATTTGATGTCTTGCTCGTGCACCTTTGCTAGTTGCTTATGTATGTTATTGTTTGTTTGCGATAGAATTCCCGGAGTGCGAAGCGTGTTACTACGAGTCTCTAGGATTCACAGATCGTCAGCAAGGCAAGTAACACATTGATCATACTCTTTTCATACCCAGTTTTTATTGGATTAGTCCAATCCTCAAACATTGCATGATTAGGATGTCATTAATTTGTGGGCTGGGAAGTAGTTGCTGAGGTAGAACCTATTGCCCTGTTACTATCAAATCCTGGGAGTTATTTCTATGCATTGCTTATATTGCCATGCTATGCTCGTAGACGTGGTTTGGGTTTGAGTGTATCCATGACAGATGTGAGATTGTTAATTAATGGTTTATTTAAGGTGGCAACTTAAATTCACATCTGGGTGGATTGAGGCACCTGGGGAACCCAGTGTTGTCTGTATTTTTGGAAATCCCGGGGTACCCGTGTGATCTTCGTATGGACCGCCACCCAGGCTTAAAGGGAACTGAGATGATTCATGCTAGAAACTTCCGTGTGCAGCCACAAGCTACTATGGGCTCTAGCATAGTTGAGTAAGTTACGTGAAGCTCTCGAAGAGGTAGATCAGCAGGTAGTGGGTTTTGTTGGTTTGGTATGGTCTACCCGGAGTAGGGAGTTAATGTTTCTGAAATACTATGTCTCGGTCATCCGTTTCTCAAACACCGTGCAGTGCGAGAAATCCAACGGAAGCGATCGAGTCTTGTGGGGAAAAGTGCGCAGAGCTCTACAGAGTGTACAATCTAATCATGGTTAGCCGTGTCCCCGGTTATGGACAATCTTGAGTATCTAGTACTTGGGTTATCACATGTATCTCATCACTCTTAATTAATATTGTTGGAATTGTTAATTACTTTAATTTGGGATTGAGTTGGGGTTATACCTTCTCAATGTTTCAACCACCATGATAGTTAAATTAAAATGTATTCCTTTGTTGTAGGGAAATATTTTCTTTTCGCAAATCTATAACCATAGAGCTTCCCATCAGCCAAATATGCATGTAGTGATAGCATTATTCTGTTCTTGCTCTACTTTGTTATATTGACAGCATATTCCATGTGCTGACCCGTTCTCGGACTGCAACGTATTATGTTGTAGACTTTTCAGACGAGGAGTAAGGTTCGTTAGGTCATTGCCATGCAGCTCAGCTATGCCGTTGGAGTTGATGGACTCACTTTATCTTCCAAGCCTTCTGCTGTTATCGCATTAGATGGCCTTAAGCCATATTATTGTAATAAGTTCTCTTTTGAGACATTCGATGTAATAAGTGTGTGATTGCTACTCTGTTATAAATCCTTCGAGTACTGTGCGTGTCAGCATTACTAATCCAGGGACGACACTGAAGCACAGAGACTTGACCGTTTGAGGTCGGGTCGCTACAATTGCTCGATGCACTACATGTCAAAAAGCTAAGTCACGACTCAATCCTCATGGTTTATATATGCCTTTGCCTGTACCTAGTGTTCCTTGGGAGGATATATCTATGGACTTTGTTTTAGGTTTACCTCAAACAAAGAAGGGGAGGGATAGCATATTTGTTGTCATGGATAGATTCTCGAAAATGGCACACTTTATACCATGTCAAAAAAGCGATAATGTTGTTAATGTTGCTGATTTGTTCTTTCGTGAAATTATTCGCTTGCATGGTGTGCCAAATACTATTGTTTCAGATCATGATACTAAATTTCTTAGCCACTTTTGGAGACATTTATGGGCTAAGTTGGGGACTAAACTGCTTTTTAGTACTACTTGTCACCCCCAAAGGATGGACAAACTGAAGTTGAAAGTGCTAAAAATCGCCTATTCACACCCCCTCTACTCGAATACTAGCACTTTCGATTGGTATCAGAGCGAGGTGCTCCCTTGTTCTGTGTGATTTGGTTTAACCACCTGGAGTTTAGCTATGTCGACTACAGGGATAATCAAAGTCTCCACTGCGTGCCCTGTCTTCGATGGCACTGATTACCCCTATTGGAAGAATAAGATGCATATGCATCTTTAAGCCATTGATGTCGATCTCTGGTATGTCATCAAGAACGGTGTTCCCAATACTGGTGAAGGTGTCACTCCTGCTGGTGTCAAGAAGTTCATCCAACTGGACTCAACTGCCAGGAACATCATCTGTGAGTGCTCTAGAAACTGCGAAGCTAGTCTGGAACTGTCTCTCCAAGGTCAATGAAGGCGTCTCAACACAGAAAGATTCAAGGATCAGTGTTCTTCTTCAACCGCTTCAAGAGAAATGACAATGAGAATGTCCAGCTCATGTCTGATCGCCTCACTGATATCACCAATGAGCTTCATGCACTCGACGCCACTGAGATCACCAAGCACGAAATCGTCAAGACACTTCTGAGATCTCTTGACAGCTCATTTGACACCCTGGCCCTGATGATTCAAGAGCGCCTTGATTTCAAGACTCTCGATCCGTCTGACATACTTGAGAGGCTCAACACACATGAGTTCCAGCTATCTGAGAAAAGAGATATCTATGGTCCCAACTATGGCCGTACTCGCGCTTTGAAGGCAAAGGTTGTCTCCTCATCTGAAGAAGAATCTGACTGCAGTTCTGGGGATCCTGAAGATATTGGAAAGGAGCTTGCTATGCTTGTGAATAAGTTCCAGAAGTTCACCAAGAAGAAACACTTCAAAAGTCTTCAAGATCCAGCTCAATAAATGATGAAGCTTCTTCTCGTGATCAAAAGAAGAGAACCTGTCACAAGTGCAAGAAACCTGGTAACTACATCTATGAGTGTCCATAGTGGGACAATGAGACAAATAAAAAGAAGAAGAGCAAGGAATATGATTCTGATGACAAGAAGAAGAAGAAATCCTCAAAGTCTTATTCCAAGTCTTCATCGAAGTCTTCATCACACAAGAAGAGATCATCAAGCAAGGCTCATGCTTTTGTTGGCAAGGAGATGGATTCAGAAGAGGAGTCTGCATCTGAGGAGGCAGAGGTGGAGTCTGAAGAGGAATCAGATTCTGGAGTAGCAAGCCTGGCTCTAGCTTCTGCATACGGCGCAAAGTCCATCTTCAACACTGAAGACAATGGCCACGTCACCAATGTTGATGCCAAGGATGAGGATGACTCTGCTCCACCTACTGCTTCATGGCACATGGTGCCAATGTAAACTCACGCGATGCTTACTTTCAAACATCAAGTGAAGATGACTCTGAATGTGAATCTAAACCTAGCTATAAATCACTTGCTAAAATTGCAACTGAGCAACAAAATGCCATGGAACATATTCAAAAATTGTTAGACAAAAGCGATGACCTATTGGATGCGGAAATGACCTGATCTCAATCCTTAATTGAAGACATTAAAAATCTTCACATTAAGTATGAGGAACTTGAAAGTCGTCATGAATCGCTCTCAATCTCTCATGAAAATCTTTCCTATGATTATCTTCAAAGGAAGCAGGAACTTGAGAAATTGAGATCGGCTCATGAAGATCTTCAAAAGGAAAACGAGTCACTCCGCGCTCAACAGATCAGTTCTGCTCAGGAAGGATTTGAACCACCATGTCTAAAATGTATTGAGCGTTATAATGTTGTCTCTGTTGCTGAATGTTCAACTACTGCTACTGTTGCAATATCTTCAACTGCTAATGTGGTAACTAACTCCTCAACTGAGGATACCACTACTATTGCTGATGAGAATGCCAGGCTGGAATCATTACTTGAGACAGGAATGTACAAAAGTCTCAAAGGGCATCAGACACTATGTGTGTCCTTAAAAAGCAGATTCTGAACCGAAACCCTAGGAAAGAGGGTGTTGGGTTCGAGAGGAAAATGAATGTTGATGGTTCTTACTGGATGCCTGAGCAGTACCCCAAAACCACATGGGTTGCTACTAAGGGACCTTCAGTGGATCCATCTACCTTATCTGGCTTCACTAGTGCTAACCCAATTATCATTATTGAATCCTTTGATGCAAACTATAAACTGTTCAAGAATCAGAATGGTGAAGTGTTTGCCAGATATATATGGTACTCACTGCAGGAATGGACCACCTCTTAAGAAGATCCGGGTACCCAAGCGTTACCTAGAAATTATTCCCGTGAATGTTGTCATGACACCACCAGGGAAGAAAACAAACCCCAGACCGAAGGCTTCATATGGTCCAAAGGCTTCATACAGACAGAGGACTCACCTGAGTCACCCTAACGCCAATGTTTTGCAGGTAAATCATACTCGGACCTTTGTATATGAGCGTGTTTCATCAAACCACTATATTCATAAGTCTAAGAACTTTTCTGCATATTCTTATGAGTATTATTCTCCTCCAGAATGCTACTTGCTAGGGCTCCAAAGCTGAAGTTCTCAGATGTTGCACTCAGACTCATTGCTTCTAAGCCACCCCTGAAGATGTGGGTGGTTAAGAAAACTTAACTCTCTTTTGCAGGGAAAGGTCTCCAGCCGGAAATCAAGGGCGTCTGATGCTTATGTTGGGGACTTTAAACATCTCGTGGGACGCAAGATAAAATGTCCAAATGGTCTTACTATGTATTTCGTCCCGGGATTTCTCGACACTCATCCTATCTATCCTAACCAAGATCTGAACTTCTATGTTTCGCTTGTTCGTCAGATGTTTCTGCTTCACAACTCTCTTGGTGGAGCCTATCCCCCAAACTGTACTGTAGGCTATGACACCTCAAGCATCATAATGGATTATGCATAGTGGCTACACCAACCACATGACTGGTGATCGAAGTCTTCTGATGGATTCAACCCTTCGAACGTCTGATAAAAGTCATATCACATTTGCTGACACTGGTAAAAGTAAGGTATTGGGTCTTGGTAGAGTTGCAATCTCAAAGTATCAGCACATGGATAAAGTGATGCTTGTTGAATCCCTTGGTTTCAACTTAATGTTTGTATCAATGCTATGTGATTTGAACATGATTGTGATATTTGGAAAATATCATGGCCTTGTCCTTATGGAATCTGACAAATCTCTAGTCTTTGAAGGGTATCGAAAAGATGATCTGTATATGGTAGATTTCTCAGCAGGACCACAGCTTGCCGTATGTCTTCTAGCAAAAGCTTTAGAGTGCTGGCTCTGGCCTCGGAGGCTAGGACATGCGGGCATGAGGAACTTGTACACTCTCGTGAAGAAGAAGCATGTCATAGGCATCGAAGGCGTCAAGTTCAAGAAGGACCATCTGTGTGGTGCCTGTGAAGCTGGGAAGATGACTAGGGACAAGCATCCCTCGAAGACAATCATGACGACATCTCAGCCCTTCGAGCTGCTTCATATGGACTTATTCGGCCCTACTCACTACTCTACTCTTACTACCACTTCTTGTCTCTATGGTTTCGTTATTGTTGATGATTACTCAAGATATACATCGGTGCATATAATTCTCTATAAGACTGAAGTGCGGGACGTCTTCAAGCGATTCTCCAATCGTGCCATGACAAACTATGGCATCAAGATCAAGCACATCAGAAGTGACAATGGCATAGAATTCAAGAACACCGGCCTCGACACTTATCTTGATACACTAGGCATCACTCATGAGTTTTCTCCTCCCTACACACCTCAGCAGAATGGCATCATGGAGCGCAAGAACAAAACCCTCATCGAGATGGCTCGGACGATGCTTCATGAGTACAAGACTCCAAGGAAGTTCTAGCCTGAAGCCATTGACACTGCATGCCACGTCATCAACCGAGTTTATCTTCACAAGCTTCTAAAGAAGACATCATATGAGCTGCTAACTGGTAAGAAGCCAAACGTCAGTTACTTTAGAGTATTTGGTGCTAGGTGCTGGATCAAGGATCCACATCACACTTCAAAATTTGCACCGAAACCACATGAAGGTTTTATGCTTGGATACGGAAAGTATTCACACTCCTATAGAGTCTTCAACCTCTTTCACTATAAAGTGGTTGAAACTGTGGATGTGTGGTTCGATGAGACTAACGGCTCGCAAAGAGAGCACCTACCAAATGTGCTAGGTGAAGCCCCCCCTAGTGAATCTATCAAGCTCATGGGTACTGGAGAAATCATACCTTCTGAAGCTCAGGTTGAAGACGAACTCATTATTGCACCAAGTCAACCTGAAGACATTGTTCAGCCTGAAGTCAATGCTGAAGCTAAAGACAATGATCAGCAAGAGCAAAATCTTCATCCAATACATCCCCGTGTTGCAAATGAAGTACAGATTGAGAAGATAATTGACAGCATCAATGCACCTGGTCCGCTCACTCGTTCAAGAGCAACACAACTAGCAAATTTCTGTGGGCACTTTGCATTTGTCTCTATATCAGAACCCAAGAAAGTTGTTGAAGCCTTTATGGAACCTGAATGGATACAAGCTATGCAAGAAGAGCTTCATCAGTTCGAGCTAAATAATGTGTGGGAACTGGTCAAGCGTCCTGATCCTCGCAAGCATAATATCATTGGCACCAAATGGATCTATCACAACAAACAAGATGAACATGGTCAAGTTGTCAGAAACAAGGCTCGCCTGGTTGCTCAAGGTTACACTCAAATAGAAGGGATTGACTTTGATGAAACATTTGCTCCTGTGGCAAGACTTGAAGCCATTCACATACTGCTAGCATATGCCAACCATCACAACATCCTCCTGTACCAAATGGATGTGAAGAGTGCCTTTCTCAATGGCAAGATTGAAGAAGAAGTGTATGTTGCACAACCACCTGGCTTTGAAGATCCAAAACATCCTGATATGGTATAAAAGCTCAACAAGGCACTGTATGGCCTCAAACAAGCTCCTCGCGCTTGGTATGACACGCTCAAAGACTTCCTGAAGAGCAAAGGCTTAAAACCTGGTTCTCTAGATCCAACACTCTTCACAAAGTCATACGACGGTGAACTGTTTGTGTGCCAAATCTATGTGGATGACATTATCTTCGGCTGCACCGACAAGAGATACAGTGATGAGTTTGGGCACACGATGCAAGAGCAATATCAGATATCCATGACGGATGAGCTGAAGTTCTTCTTTTGTCTTCAAATCCGTCAGCTGAGGAATGGCATCTTCATATCAGAAGAGAAATACCTCAAAGATTGCCTAAAGAAGTTTGGAATGCAAGACTGCAAAGGATACACGATGCCAATGCCAACCAAAAGTCATCTGGGTCCTGACGACAATGGTAAAGAGTTCGATCAAAAGGTATACCACTCCATGATTGGTTCCTTACTTTACTTATGTGCATCTAGGCCAGATATAATACTTAGCGTTTGCATGTGTGCCCGATTCCAAGCGGCACGAAAGGAGTTGCATCACCTAGCGGTGAAGCGAATTCTTCGATATTTGGCTTACACCCCAACAATAGGATTATGGTATCCAAAGGGCTCAATGTTTGATCTGATTGGGTATTCTGATGCTGATTATGCTGGTGACAAGGTTGATCGCAAATCCACCTCAGGAACATGTCACTTTCTTGGTCGATCACTTGTCTGTTGGTCTTCAAAGAAGCAGAACTCTATGTCACTCTCCACTACTGAATCTGAATACATTGCTGCTGGATCGTGTTGTGCTCAGCTTCTATGGCTGAAACAAACTCTCAAGGACTATGGCGTCAACACAAAGAATGTACCACTCTTCTATGACAATGAAAGCACCATCAAGCTCTCCAAGAATCTAGTTCAGCACTCGAAGACAAATCACATTCAGATCCGTCATCACGTTCTCAGAGATCATGTCAATAAGGAAGACATTGGTATCATTCACGTCAACACTGAAGAGCAATTGGAAGATATCTTCACTAAGCCCTTGGATGAGAATAGGTTTTGCAAGTTGCGGTGTGAGCTAAATATCTTAGAATCCTCAAATGTCCTGTGAAAGGACACACATCCTAACGCTTATGCATGTTGATGACTTAGATGTGCAACAAACGAAGTAACATATATCTTCAATCAATGAAGACTTACCCTCTGAGTGTGAATACATTAATGTGGAATTTGACTTCAAAGCGCCACGATAATTGTGCGACGTGTCTGGGTCTAATACATCCTATAAGGTGGGTAATGCCACCACCAAATTCTTATTGAAGTGTTTCTCTTGGTGTTAAAAATTGCAAAGTCTTCGCATTTCGATTGTCTTCAACATTGATTTGTCTTCATGATTTATCTTCACAATGTTGAGTTGGTTCATATATATATACATATATATATGTGTGTGTGTGTGTGTGTGTTCTATCCTCTACAGCATTCACTTATAGCCAAGTCTTCACTCTTGAATCTTTTTGATCTAAGTGAATCTGATCGGACCCTAACCTCATTCTATGCTTCTACCTCAACTCTATCTGTCCAAATCATATGCATTCTATTGAAACCTGTCGATTGTCTTCTCTGAGTCCTTGTCAGTAGAGGACAATATGACAAACATTTAATCTGTTTTAATGTTGCATCCTTATTGCCTAAAAAACGGAGAAGCCGGAACGACCACCCGACAATCTAGGCGTGCGTGGGAACATGGAACAACTCTCAATGAGTTGCATGTATGCCACGTGTCTCTCAGATGTGAACCGCCAGGGGCACCTGCGTAATTGCGTTGCGCCGCCCTCCTCTTCCTTATAAATTCACACCCGCGCGGACATTATCTGTTCTTCCACCTCGCCACCTCTCACAAACCCTAGAGCCTCCGCTAGCTCGCATCATCGCCGGAGAAGAAGCGCTTAGCTGTCGCAACCTCTTCGACACCGTCCTCATGCAGGCCGCAGACCTCGTCCTCTCCGCCGCCGCCATAGGTGTCCTCCGCCGCCAAGTTAGGGTACGGGAGATTGAACTTCTCGGCTTCTCTTCCAACCCATCTAGCAGTTCGTCCGGGGTAAATAAATCTTACTTTTTACTTCCTTTTAGATCTGTCAAATCCGTCCACTTTTTCCAAAAGTGGTTTCTGAACTTCCAAATCTGGATTTGTTCTCTTCTGCATCTCATGCCATGCAATTATATTCACTTATGCTTCATAACTAGTTAGATTCCTCACTTGTACTTATTCATGGATTCGTACAAATCTGGAACCAACTCTCTCCAAATAAGTGAATGTCTTCGCACTATGAGGTCAATGTCTTCTAAACTGATTTATCTTCAAAATCTTCTAAGAATGCATATGACCTCTTCCCCTTCCCTTGCATCTCTAATGCTGTCACAGGTACATGTCTGTGGGAGAATCCCTTGGTTCTCATAGTCTGCATTCATTTGCAGAATACTTACAGCACCACATTGAATCACCGGAACCCAGTTCTTGTCTGAAGCCAATCAGACGGAAGCCATTCACTGTGCTGAAGCCAATCAGCT
This sequence comes from Triticum dicoccoides, assembly GCF_002162155.2. Classification (NCBI taxonomy): domain Eukaryota; kingdom Viridiplantae; phylum Streptophyta; class Magnoliopsida; order Poales; family Poaceae; genus Triticum; species Triticum dicoccoides. The sequence continues at coordinate 342,687,852 of NC_041385.1, forward strand.
TAAATATTATGGTATCAGAAAAGTCCGCTCGAAAGGGTGGCAGGCAACACCGAGGCAACACAGCTCTTCATCTGCCTCCTGCCTTGTATGAACAATACAAGTCAGACCCAGCTGAAAACTACAACCAGCGCAAGAACCAGATTCAGTGGATCCGACGATATTGGGTTGAGGAGTGGTTCAAGTACAGATTCGTCACGCTTGAATACGCTGAGAAGAACACCACCAAGCATCCATGGGGAGACTGTCTGTATCGCGGCTTGGTGCCGAAAAACAAGGCTGAAGCCATTGTGCAAGAATTCTATCCTTGCATGGTCAGAGGACGCAGCCTGAGAATGCCGACCCATCTTCCTTATTATGGTGTCGTGACGACAATCTCTTCAAGCACAACTATCAGTTTGCCAAAGATTCGGCTGTGCAGAACACAAAGGACTATGGCCTCAACTTCAACCCTGGCCCATCTGCTCCCCGATCTAACGGGACACGTGAAGCCAATGAAAACAAAATTGGCCCCTTTGCCAATTTCAATGGGCTTTTGTCTCACATTACTGCTCAGAGAGCAGCAGTGGAGCGATTTGATGGTGATGTTGACACTGAAGCTGCTCCCTCACCTCCCAAAGAAAAGAAGAAGAAGAAGGCAAAAGCTTCAAAGCCGTCTTCTTCACCAAAAGCTTCAGCAAGGAAGCCACTGAGAATTGCACCGCCTGAATCCAGTGTGCAGTCTGAAGACTTATCTCATGTGTCCAAGAGGACCAAGAAGCCATTGCCCAAGAAGGCCACTGGGCAACCACTGACACCATTCGCTGTGCTATGCAACAAAGATGAAGCCATTGATCTGTCCAGTGATGAAGATCTTGCTGATGATGCTCTGGAAATGCTTATCAAGAGCAAGCAAGAAGCTAAAATCTTCAACGATCTGCCGCTCTTTGATGTCGATTTTGAATAACTTCATTGATGGGTGGTTTGACAACCAAGACAACAGTATTGATGATCTACAGCCCCCTGTGGACATTAGCGTCACCTTCCATGGTGCCATTTCTGGTGAACTGGCCTTGTCTCAGAAGATTGTCGAGTTGAAGAACAAGATTGACTATGAGAAGGCTCATTTCAAGAAGAACATGGACAAGCTCAGTGTGGCTGATGTTCAAATCTTCAAGAAGATGTTGCATGACCTCAAGGAGGAGTTTCACAAGAAACACAATGAAGCTAAAGGCTCAAGGCAGTGTATGAAGTATCTTGCTGAGAAATGTTCAAGCCCACAATGAAGCTGAGAAGCGTAAAGCTCTTGGTCAGCCTGGCATTGGTCCAAGGATGGCTGCAAAGAAGAAGTCTGCTAAGACCCACACTGCACCAAGGCGAGATGAACCTCGCATTGTCTTCCCTGCCAGTATGACAGGTCCAAAGCCTAAGGTCCCCTTAGCAGCTTCTGAACTGAAGAAGACAAGAGCGGCTGAAGCTGAAGCCAAGAAGCGCAAGCACAAGGACGTATCTGATGATGCTCCTTCTAAGAAGAAACTGGAGACTAAGGAAACTAAGTCTTCAAAGAAAGAGTGTGCTACAGCCTCTCAGCCACTCATTGTTGAACTCATCTCTGTGCTCCCCCTGCTGCCACAAACCAAGAACATCGAGTTGTACTCCACCAGCCTGCTTCCACAAAGGCTCATGAAGAAGACCAAGTTCCAGTTGTTGACCCCAACGCAGCTGAAGACATTGGTCATGAAGACAATGTTGTTGATGATGAAGTCCTTCCTCGGCTAGAGCATCAGTTGGTATCATCGCCTGCTCCAACGAACAGTGAATACATCAGCATTGGTCGTCCATTAACGCCAATTGCTCAGGATGATTCATGGGCCAAGCGCCCGCAAGAACAAACCCAGTTCGAGATGTAACACCCCGTACTCCACCAGCACAAGTCACCAGCCCAATGGTGAATGACGACAACTACATGGAGACCACACCATCGCCAAAGGCGTCGCCCGTGTATCAACGGCTTCGCAAAGGCCTCAGGCCATCGGTCTCCATGTCAACCATCCCAGAAAAAGATTCACACCAATCTAGCTCAGTGGCACGTCAAGTGTTCCCTGAAGAGAATCCTTCTGCGACGGTTCCTGAGTCTGAAGCCAAAGCTGCTAAAGACATTCCGGCTGCATCAGCCGATGAAGAAACAAGAAGAGAAGAGAGAGTTGCTACACCCCCTGCCCCAGATCAAGTCATTCTCAAGGATATTTTGACTGTGCAAGACCCTCCGGTCGTTGACCATATGGAGGTTGAGAATGTTGAGGCTGCCACAGACACTGCTGAAGCCAATGACCATTTCTTGGCTAAAGATCATGTGGAGCCTGAAGCCAATGTTGTGCCTGAAGCCAATGAGAATCTTGAAGCTTCTGTCACGGCGGTCCTAACTGACGGCGTTGTTCCTCCCCCAAGGCCTCACACAATGGAGTTGGATTACAACCGTGATATGGAGTTGGTCACTGTTCGCTGGCCTGTCCTGGTAGCTCCTACTAGTCTCGGACCGCAATATGACTATCATGTGCAGCAGCGACCACACATGCAGAAGCCTAAGCCAAGACTGCCAAGACTTCCAGGTCCTGCTACATCTCCTGGATCTTTCAGTGTCAATAGCTTCAGAGCGCACAACACCTTCTTTGACAGTGATAAGAATCCCTACTCGAAGCCAAGGATCTCCTCAGATCGCTTCTGGAGCCACCAACAGCGCAACTACTACTCTTGTGTTCTCTACAACCAAGAGAGAATCTTCCCACACATGTGACTTGATTGTGAAGCTATGGATGGGCTCCCTTGTCTTGAAGAAGCTATGGATTGCTTTCGTGATGCTGGCCTTCTTGAATTCGTCACTGCCAAAGAGCACTAGAATGAAGAGCTTCTGCTGCAGTTCTATGCTAATCTTCACATTCGTGGATACAACAGGGATCCGAAGACATGGACCCTTGAGTGGATGGCAGGTGATCTGCACCATGAAGCCAAAGCTCAGGACATCATTGAGCTTACTTCCCTGCCCACTCCAGGTGAATTGTATGATCCTGGTTGTCAGCGCCATACAGAAGGACTGCAGAGCATTTTTCAGAGGCCTAAACCCAATATGAGTCAGATGCTCAGCATGATGAAGCCATTGCCTCGTGATGCGGAATATCCAAAGGAATTCTTTGTCCAGGACCTCGAGTACTTGCCCCGCACAGTATATCATATCCTGAGGCGTACTCTATGGCCAATCAAGGGACATTCTTCTGAAGCCAAACTTGAAGGCGCCATGAAGATTTTGGTTTTCTATATTGTCCATGGCATCAAGTTCAACTCCCAGGATTTCTTCATCAGACAGCTTGCTGCATCTGGGATTGATCTTTTTGGTCTGATGTTTTACGCTCCATGGGTGATGTGCCTAATCAAGCTTCATTCAACTGTCAACTATTAGCCTTCTGCACGTAACCATCTGGTTTTCTTGCCTGAGGTTGATCTATCTGTTGAAGCCATCTACCCCGCGCCTGCCAAGGAGCCAATATATCTTCACAATGTTGATCATCAAAGCTTCACGCAACCCATCAAAAGTATGCATGTACCAAATGTTGTTGTTCCTCCCTATCCGCTTGCTGGCAATGTGCGTCTGCCTTCGTGCAAATACTGAAGCCACTGCAGTATAGTTGCTCAAAGGCCTCAGAAGCGTTCTCGTATCCTCAATGATCGAGAGCTGCTTATGGCCTTACATCAAAAGCAGGAAAAGCACCATGACTGGCTAAAGCGTCAAATGCATAGTCTCTTGGTGGATGTCAATCGCATTCGCAATCTGGCTACCAAGAACTCTTTTGTTGCCCATGAGAATGCCAGGCGGTCCTGGAAGAGCCAAACTCTGCTATGTTCTGAAGATGATCTTCAAGCAGACGGCTTGACCGAAAGCTTCAAGTTTGACTCCAGGCCTCCACCTAATGCAAGTTCGCGCCATAATCCCTCTCTTGAAGACTCTGAGTATTCATCTTTGGCTGCAACTGTTGTTGCAAATGCCGTCAATGAAGAAGACGACGCCACTTGACCAACAATGTCTGCACTACATATCGACTCTGCACCAGGCCCCTCTACACCAGCAAACTCCAGCAATGACCCTGCTCCACGGACGGCTCCTTCTGGGAATGAGTAGATGCTCTATGTCTTCAAACCTTTTTGGTCCTTACTGACAAAAGGGGGAGAAGCATATGAGTTGATAGTCTTCAAGTGGGTCCTTATGGGTGGCTGCATTATTTTTGCCAAGTCTTACAACTCTCTTCTTTTGATACATTTGGTTCTCTAAGTTGTAACACTTAAACTTGATGGTCGTCCGCTACTTTATCTACTATTCTTTGATGCGATGATAAATTTCACATGAAGTCATTCTGCAGACGTCCATTTTCCATTATGCATATCATTATCTTCTTTACTTACTTATATGCATAATGCATTGTCTTCACACTTTGATGATGGTCTCACAAAGCAAAACCTGCCATGTGCATTTGCATTCAAACGCAAATCATCTATATGCACATCTTCGGGGGGAGCCTCGTCATATGTATGAAGACAATACTCACAACACTAAACTTTCACATACTTTTATCCCCGTTGAAAACTTCAACCAGTTTGTCATCAATCACCAAAAAGGGGGAGATTGTAAGTGCATCTAGTGCCACCCCTAGTTGGTTTTGGAGTATTGACGACAAACTTGGTTGAGGGACTAATGTGTTTGTGAGAATTGCAGGATAACACAAGTAGTAGTCCCATATTAATTCGGTTTACCTACCAGGGATGACCCCTAAAAACGTGTGAAGATATTGAAGACAATGGTGGTCTGTGAATACATTCAATTGAAGACTATGACAAGAGAAGACATCGCGTGAAGACTATGGAGTGCGAATACATAGTTGTTTTCGTAGTTTCCTTTTCCTCATTGTTGAGTCATAGGAACCACCGTACTGTTAAGTGGGGTCCAAGTGAACAAAGTCATAGTGACTGATGTGATGCTCATCCAAATCCTATGTCTTCGAGCAAAGACAATGAGAGCAAATCTTATCCAGAGCTGGATGAGTCAGCTTGGTTGTAGCCCAAGCTAAGCTGTCGCGTGTGTTTGAAATCTGACCGTTGGACACGTGTCAGTTCCTTAGTGACCCAGGGTCATTTTGCACAAATCAGGTCGGGTTGCCTCCTGGCTATAAATATCCCACCGCCTACACCATAAATTGGTGGTTGCTCAGAGTTAGTGCACGGCTTTTGTCGTTTGAGACCAATCCACCTCCAAAGCCTTTGAGAGAGAATCCTTGCAAGGACAAAGCCCAAAACACCCAGAACCAAAGAGTGTTAGGCATCACTGAAGTCTTTCTGTCCGTGTGATCTGAAGACTTATTACACTTGAGGACTGTGAATCCTCCAGCCGGTTAGGCGTTGTGTTCTGAGCATCCAACAGTCATTGTGGATTGCCAGTGAACGAAGTCTGTGAAGGTTTGAAAGTCTCCCTTGAAGACTTACCAGAGTGATTGGGCGAGGACTAAGTGTTCTTAGCTCAAGGGGAATAAGGTGAAGACACGGTCTTCTGAGTTGAATCTCAGCCTCCCTAACCAGACGTACAGTTGTCACAGCAATTGGAACTGGTCCAACAAATCCCTTGTCCTATCCGAGCAACTGGTTCTATCCTACCTCACTCACCTTACTTATAGTTTGTCTTCGTGAAGTCTTTGCCTACTTGCCTGATCTAATTGACTTCACTGTGTGAAGACTGCTGTCTGTTTGGCTTCATAACTATCTTCCATCCTGATCCATACTACCTAGCTGCTTATAGTCTTCGTGCTTTCACTACATTGCTTACTTGACTATGGCTTGTCTAGTGTAGTCTACCTTCCGCTGCATATCAATAGGTTCATTTCTATTGTTTGTCTTCAAAACACCCCTGTATTGAAGACTTACATAAAGATGGCCTATTCACCCCACCCCCCACCCCCTCTAGTCAAATACTAGCACTTTCAGAAGTAGTCAATAGAACATTGTCTACTATGCTTAGGGTTGTTTTGAAGAATAATAAGAAAATGTGGGAGGAATGCTTGCCTCATATTGAATTTGCTTATAATCGTTCATTGCATTCTACTACTAAGATGTGCCCTTTGGAAGTTGTGTATGGTTTCCTACCTCATGCACCAATTGATTTGTTGCCTCTTCCATCTTCGGAGAAGGTTAATTTTGATGCTAAACAATGTGTTGAATTGATTTTAAAAATGCATGAGTTAACTGCTAAATATAAACTTGCCGGAGATAAGGGTAGAAAACATGTTGTGTTTGCACCTGGAGATCTTGTTTGGTTACATTTGCGTAAGGATAGATTTCCTGATTTGCACAAATCAAAGCTAATTCCACGTGCTGATGGACCTTTTAAGGTGTTAGAGAAAATAAATAATAATGCATATAAACTTGAGCTGCCTGCAGATTTTGGGGTTAGTCCCACTTTTAACATTCCAGATTTGAAGCCTTATTTGGGAGAGGAAGATGAACTTCCATCGAGGACGACTTCATTTCAAGAAGGGGAGGATGATGAGGACATCAATACCATTGTTACACCCACAGCCCCTGCTGCTATATATACTGGACCAATTACTAGAGCTCGCGCAAGCCAATTAAATTACCAGGTACTTTCGTTTCTTGGTAATGATTCTAATGTTCATGAGAATATGATGCTGCCTAAATTGGATACATTTGTTTTGCTTACAAATGAAGGGCCTAGCTTGGCGAAGGATGAACATTGGAGTAATAACAAGCATGGAGATGATGGCATGCGCAAGGGGAACAAGAACGGATTTACAAGTGATGATTTCAGGATGTTGAAGCCACCATAATGAGTGCATGAAGCCTTGGACGAAATATACAAGATGCTACTTCATTATTTTCGTCCACACGATATTCTAGGTGCTGCATCACCTTATTATTGGGCCAGGCCCATGTAATTTCGAAATACTTGATTATAGGCTATTTTTAGAGTCCGTATGTGTGGGAAACAAGAGTTAGGGTTGGTTTCGGACCCCTCCCTCAAGGGCCACGAAATTCCCCCCTCTTCCTCCATATATACAGCCCTCAGGGCATCGTTTAGACTTTGGGTTTTTGTTTAGATTAAACGTTCTCCATAGCTACAACTTCGTGTACTTCGTTTGTTTTCAATGACCAGACCAAGACGTCACAGAACCCCATCTTGATCAATAAAGCTTTCCTCTTATATTCGCAATATCCAGATTGTAATCTTAGTTTCTTGCTTGTTATTCGTTTGCTTGCAGGAAATAGACCTTCATGGTCAGGTTGATCGTGCTCCGGCGTGGTCAATAACCTCTCGGAGTTGGTTTAGCAATTTCTAAGGCACGACGTCCTCGCACGTTCGTAGTCGGATCGTCAAAGTCGACTTCCACCAAAACGATAGCCACCATCTCATCGAAAGGCGGGACACCTTTGCCTCTATCATCCCATATATAAATCTTTACCTCGTGACCATTCCGGAACTCCTAGTGACATCCGGGATCTCATCCGAGACTCTGAACAACTTTCGGTAACCACATACAATTCCCATTACAACTCTAGCTTCACCGAACCTTATGTGTGTAGACCCTACAGGTCCGGGAACCATGCAAACATGACCGAGATGCCTCTCTGGCCAATAACCAATAGCAGGATCTGGATACCCATATTGGCTCCCACATGTTCCATGATGATCGCATCGGATGAACCACCATGTCGGGGATTCAATCCATCCCGTGTGCAATTTCCTTTGCCCATCGATATGTTACTTGCAAAAGATTCGATCGCCGGTATACCTATACCTCGTTTAATCTCGTTACCAGCAAGTCTCTTTACTCGTTCTATAACACATGGTCCCATGGCTAACTCTTTAGTCACATTGAGCTCATTATGATGATGCATTACCGAGTGGGCCCAGAGATACCTCTCCATCATATGGAGTGACAAGTCCGAGTCTCAATTCGTGCCAACCCAACAGACACTTTCGGAGATACCTGTAGTGCACCTTTATAGTCACCCAGTTACGTTGTGACTTTTTTTTGCGGGGTAGTTACGTTGTGACTTTTGATACACCCAAAGCATTCCTACGGTATCTGGGATTTGCACAATCTCACGGTCTAAGGAAATGATACTTGACATTAGAAAAGCTCTAGCAAACGAAGTACATGATCTTGTGCTATGCTCAGGATTGGGTATTGTCCATCCCATCATTCTCCTTATGATGTGATCCCGTTATCAATGACATCCAATGTCCATGGTCAGGAAACCACAACCATCTATTGATCAACGAGCTAGTCAACTAGAGGCTCACTAGGGACATATTGTGGTCTATGTATTCACACATGTATTAGGGTTTCCGGTTAATACAATTATAGCATGAACATTAGACAATTGTCATGAACAAGGAAATATAATAATAACTATTTTATTATTGCCTCTAGGCCATATTTCCAATAGTCTCCCACTTGCACTAGAGTCAATAATCTAGTTACATTGTGAGGAATCAAACACCCATAGTGTTCTAGTGCTGATCTTGTTTTGCTCGTGGAAGAGGTTGTTGGAAATATGCCCTAGAGGCAATAATAAAATGGTTATTATTATATTTCTTTGTTCATGATAATTGTCTATTATTCATGCTATAATTGTGTTATTCGGAAATCGTAATACATGTGTGAATATATAGACCACAACACGTCCCTAGTGAGCCTCTAGTTGACTAGCTCGTTGATCAACAGATAGTCATGGTTTCCTGATTATGGACATTGGATGTCATTGATAACGGGATCACATCATTAGGAGAATGATGTGATGGACAAGACCCAATCCTAAGCATAGCACAAAGATCGTGTAGTTTGTTTCGCTAGAGCTTTTCCAAATGTCAAGTATCATTTCCTTAGACCATGAGATTGTGCAACTCCCGGATACAGTAGGAGTGCTTTGGGTGTGCCAAACGTCACACGTAACTGGGTGACTATATAGGTGCACTACGGGTATCTCCGAAAGTGTCTGTTGGGTTTGCACGAATCGAGACTGGGATTTGTCACTCCGTATGACGGAGAGGTATCTCTCGGCCCACTCGGTAATGCATCATCATAATGAGCTCAAAGTGATCAAGTGTCTGGTCACGGGATCATGCATTACGGTACGAGTAAAGTGACTTGCCGGTAACGAGATTAAACGAGGTATTGGGATACCGACGATCGAATCTCGGGCAAGTAACGTACCGATTGACAAACGGAATTGTATACGGGATTGATTGAATCCTCGACATCGTGGTTCATCCGATGAGATCATCAAGGAGCATGTGGGAGCCAATATGGGTATCCAGATCCCGCTGTTGGTTATTGACCGGAGAGGCGTCTCGGTCATCTCTCCAAGTCTCCCGAACCCGTAGGGTCTACACACTTAAGGTTCAGTGACGCTAGGGTTGTTGATATATTAGTATGCAGTAACCTGAAAGTTGTTCAACGTCCCGGATGAGATCTCGGACGTCACGAGGAGTTCCGGAATGGTCCGGAGGTGATGATTTATATATAGGAAGTTCCGTTTCGGCCATCGGGAAAGTTTCGGGGGTCACCGGTATTGTATCGGGACCACCGGAAGGGTCCCGGGGGTCCATCGGGTGGGGCCACCTATCCTGGAGGGCCCCATGGGCTGAAGTGGGAGGGGAACCAGCCCCTGGTGGGCTGGTTCGGCCCCCCCTGGGCCCCCCTGCGCCTAGGGTTGGAAACCCTAGGGGTGGGGGTGCCTCACTTGCCTTGGGGGGCAAGCCACCCCCTTGGCCGCCCCCCCCCCCTTGGAGATTGGATCTCCTAGGGCCGGCACCCCCCCTAGGGGCCCTATATAAAGAGGGGGGAGGGAGGGCAGCCTCACCTCAAGTCTCTGGCGCCTCCTCTCCCCTGCTACACCTCTCCCTCCCGCAAGTGCTTGGCGAAGCCCTGCCGAGATCGCTGCTGCATCCACCACCACGCCGTCGTGCTGCTGGATCTCCATCAACCTCTCCTTCCCCCTTGCTGGATCAAGAAGGAGGATACGTCTTCCCAACCGTACGTGTGTTGAACGCGGAGGTGCCGTCCGTTCGGCGCTAGGATCTCCGATGATTTGGATCACGACGAGTACGACTCCCTCAACCCCGTTCTCTTGAACGCTTCCGCGCACAACATACAAGGGTATGTAGATGCACTCCTCTCTCTCTCTCGTTGCTAGATGACTCCATAGATTGATCTTGGTGAAGCGTAGAATTTTGTTATTTTCTGCAACGTTCCCCAACAGCGGCATCATGAGCTAGGTCTATGCGTAGTTACTATGCACGATTAGAACACAAACTTGTTGTGGGCATAGATGTTATCAATTTTCTTGCCACTACTAGTCTTATCTTGCTTCGGCAGCATCGTGGGATGAAGCGGCCCGGACCAACCTTACACGTACGCTTACGTGAGACAGGTTCCACCGACTGACATGCACTAGTTGCATAAGGTGGCTAGCGGGTGTCTGTCTCTCCCACTTTAGTTGGAGCGGATTCGATGAAAAGGGTCCTTATGAAGGGTAAATAGAAATTGGCATATCACGTTGTGGTTTTATGTAGGTAAGAAACGTTCTTGCTAGAAACCTATAGAAGCCACGTAAAAACTTGCAACAACAATTAGAGGACGTCTAACTTGTTTTTGCAGCATATGCCTTGTGATGTGATAAGGCCAAAAGGATGTGATGAATGATATATGTGATGTATGAGATTGATCATGTTCTTGTAATAGGAATCACAACTTGCATGTCGATGAGTATGACAACCGGCAGGAGCCATAGGAGTTGTCTTTATTTTTGTATGACCTGCGTGTCATTGAACAACGCCATGTAAATTACTTTACTTTATTGCTAAACACGTTAGCCATAGAACTAGAAGTAATTGTTGCCGTGACGACTTCATGAAGACATGATGATGGAGATCATGGTGTCATGCCGGTGACAAAGATGATCATGGCACCCCGAAGATAGAGATCAAAGGAGCAATATGATATTGGCCATATCATGTAACTATTTGATTGCATGTGATGTTTATCATGTTTTACATCTTATTTGCTTAGAACGACGATAGCTTAAATAAGATGATCCCTCGTAATAATTTCAAGAAAGTGTTCCCCCTAACTGTGCACCGTTGCAAAGGTTCGTTGTTTCAAAGCACCACGTGATGATCGGGTGTGATAGATCCTAATGTTCGAATACAACGGGTGTAAGCCAGATTTACACACGCAATACACTTAGGTTGACTTGACGAGCCTAGCATGTACAGACATGGCCTCGGAACACGGAAGACCGAAAGTTCGAGCATGAGTCGTATAGAAGATACGATCAACATGAAGATGTTCACCGATGATGACTAGTACGTCTCATGTGATGATCGGACACGGCCTAGTTGACTTGGATCATGTTTCACTTAGATGACTAGAGGGATGTCTATCTGAGTGGGAGTTCATTGAATAATTTGATTATATGAACTTAATTATCATGAACTTAGTCTAAAACCTTTACAATATGTCTTGTAGATCAAATGGCCCACACTAATGTTTCCCTCAACTTCAACGCGTTCCTGGAGAAAACCAAGCTGAAAGATGATGGCAGCAACTATACGGACTGGGTCCGGAACCTGAGGATCATCCTCATAGCTGCAAAGAAAGATTATGTCCTAGAAGCACCGCTAGGTGAAGCACCCATCCTAGAGAACCAAGACGTTATGAACGCTTGGCAGTCTCGTGCTGATGATTACTCCCTCGTTCAGTGCGGCATGCTTTACAGCTTAGAGTCGGGGCTCCAAAAGCGTTTTGAGAAACACGGAGCATATGAGATGTTCGAAGAGCTGAAAATGGTTTTCCAAGCTCATGCCCGAGTCGAGAGATATGAAGTCTCCAACAAGTTCTTCAGTTGTAAGATGGAGGAAAATAGTTCTGTCAGTGAGCACATACTCAAGATGTCTGGGTTGCACAACCGCTTGACTCAGCTGGGAGTTAATCTCCCGGATGACGAGGTTATTGATAGAATCCTTCAGTCGCTTCCACCGAGCTACAAGAGCTTTGTGATGAACTTCAATATGCAGGGGATGGAAAAGACCATTCCTGAGGTATATTCAATGCTGAAATCAGCGGAGGTAGAGATCAAAAAGGAACATCAAGTGTTGATGGTGAATAAAACCACTAAGTTCAAGAAAGGCAAGGGTAAGAAGAACTTCAAGAAGGACGGCAAGGGAGTTGCTGCGCCCGGTAAGCCAGTTGCCGGGAAGAAGTCAAAGAATGGAACCAAGCCTGAGACTAAGTGCTTTTATTGCAAGGGAAGTGGTCACTGGAAGCAGAACTGCCCCAAGTACTTAGCGGACAAGAAGGCCGGCAACACCAAAGGTATATGTGATATACATGTAATTGATGTGTACCTTACCAGTACTCGTAGTAGCTCCTGGATATTTGATACCGGTGCGGTTGCTCATATTTGTAACTCGAAGCAGGAGCTGCGGAATAAGTGGAGACTGGCGAAGGATGAGGTGACGATGTGCATCGGGAATGGTTCCAAGGTCGATGTGATCGCCGTCGGCATGCTACCTCTACATTTACCTACGGAATTAGTTTTAAACTTCAATAATTGTTCTTTAGTGCCAGCTTTGAGCATGAACATTGTATCTGGATCTCGTTTAATACGAGATGTCTACTCATTTAAATCCGAGAATAATGGTTGTTCTATTTATATGAGAGATATGTTTTATGGTCATGCCCCGCTGGTCAATGGTTTATTATTAATGAATCTCGAACGTGATGTTACACATATTCATAGTGTGAATACCAAAACATGTAAGGTTGATAATGATAGTCCCACATACTTGTGGCACTGCCGCCTTGGTCACATTGGTGTCAAGCGCATGAAGAAGCTCCATGCTGATGGATTTTTAGAGTCTCTAGATTATGAATCATTTGACACATGTGAACCATGCCTCATGGGCAAAATGACCAAGACTCCATTCTCTGGAACAATGGAGCGAGCAACCAACTTATTGGAAATCATACATACTGATGTGTGCGGTCCAATGAGCGTTGAGGCTCGCGGAGGCTATCATTATGTTCTCACTCTCACTGATGACTTGAGTAGATATGGGTATGTCTACTTGATGAAACACAAGTTTGAGACCTTTGAAAAGTTCAAGGAATTTCAGAATGAAGAGAATCAACGTGACCGAAAGATAAAGTTCTTACGATCATATCATGGGGGAGAATATTTAAGTCACGAATTTGGTATGCACTTAAGGAAATGTGGAATCGTTTCACAACTCATGCCGCCTGGAACACCTCAGCGTAACGGTGTGTCCGAACATCATAATTGCACTCTATTGGATATGGTGTGATCTATGATGTCACTTACCGATTTACCGCTATCATTTTGGGGATACGCTCTAGAGACAGCTACATTCACTCTAAATAGGGCATCGTCTAAATCCATTGAGACGACACCATATGAATTATGGTTTGGGAAGAAACCTAAGCTGTCGTTTCTAAAAGTTTGGGGATGTGATGCTTATGTCAAGAGACTTCAACCTGAAAAGCTCGAACCCAAGTCGGAAAAATGCGTCTTCATAGGATACCCTAAGGAAACCATTGGGTATACCTTCTACCTAAGATCCGAGGGCAAGATCTTTGTTGCCAAGAACGGGTCCTTTCTGGAGAAAGAGTTTCTCTCGAAAGAAGTAAGTGGGAGTAAAGTGGAACTTTATGAAGTACTACCTCTTGAACCGGTAAGTAGCACAACTCACGAAGATGTTCCTGTGGTGCCTGCACCGACTAGAGAGGAAATTAATGATGATGATCAAGGTACTTCGGATCAAGTTGCTACTGAACTTCGTAGGTCCACGAGGACACGTTCCACACCAGAGTGGTATGGCAACCCTGTCCTGGAAATCATGTTGTTAGACAACGGTGAACCTTCGAACTATGAAGAGGCAATGGCGGGCCCAAATTCCAACAAATGGCTTGAAGCCATGCAATCCGAGATAGGATCCATGTATGAAAACAAAGTATGGACTTTGACAGACTTGCCCGATGATAGACGAGTAATAGAAAACAAATGGATCTTTAAGAAGAAGACGGACGCGGATGGTAATGTTACCATCTATAAAGCTCGACTTGTCGCTAAGGGTTATCGACAAGTTCAAGGGGTTGACTACGATGAGACTTTCTCTCCCGTAGCGAAGCTGAAGTCCGTCTGAATCATGTTAGCAATTGCCGCATACTATGATTATGAGATATGGCAAATGGACGTCAAAACGGCATTCCTTAACGGCCATCTTAAGGAAGAACTGTATATGATGCAACCGGAAGGTTTTGTCGATCCTCGGAATGCTAACAAGGTATGCAAGCTCCAGTGCTCCATCTATGGGCTGGTGCAAGCATCTCGGAATTGGAACATTCGCTTTAATGAAATGATTAAAGCGTTTGGGTTTATGCAGACTTATGGAGAAGCCTGCGTTTACAAGAAAGTGAGTGGGAGCTCTGTAGCATTTCTCATATTATATGTGGATGACATACTTTTGATGGGAAATGATATAGAATTTTGGACATCATTAAGGCCTAATTGAATAAGTGTTTTTCAATGAAGGACCATGGAGAAGCTGCTTACATATTAGGCATCAAGATCTATAGAGATAGATCAAGACGCCTCATATGTCTTTCACAAAGCACATACCTTGATAAGATATTGAAGAAGTTCAATATGGATCAGTCCAAGAAGGGGTTCTTGCCCGTGTTGCAAGGTGTGAAATTGAGCTCGGCTCAATGCCCGACCACGGCAGAAGATAGAGAAAAGATGAGTGTCGTCCCCTATGCCTCAGCCATAGGGTCTATCATGTATGCCATGACCTATACCAGACCTGATATAAACCTTGCCGTAAGTTTGGTAGGAAGGTACCAAAGTAATCCCGGCATGGAACACTGGACAGCGGTCAAGAACATCCTTAAGTACCTGAAAAGGACTAAGGATATGTTTCTCGTATATGGAGGTGACGAAGAGCTCGTCGTAAAGGGTTACGTCGACGCTAGCTTCGACACAGATCTGGATGACTCTAAGTCACAAACCGGATACGTGTATATTTTGAATAGTGGGGCAGTAAGCTGGTGCAGTTGCAAGCAGAGCGTCGTGGCGGGATCTACATGTGAAGCGGAGTACATGGCAGCCTCGGAGGCAGCGCATGAAGCAATCTGGGTGAAGGAGTTCATCACCGACCTAGGAGTCATACGCAATGCATCGGGGCCGATCACACTCTTCTGTGACAACACTGGAGCTATTGCACTTTCCAAGGAGCCCAGGTTTCACAAGAAGACCAGGCACATCAAGCGTCACTTCAACTCCATTCGTGAAAATGTTCAATATGGAGACATAGATATTTGTAAAGTACATACGGACCTGAATATAGCAGATCCGTTGACTAAACCTCTCCCTAGAGCAAAACATGATCAACACCAGAACGCTATGGGTGTTCGATTCATCACAATGTAACTAGATTATTGACTCTAGTGCAAGTGGGAGACTGTTGGAAATATGCCCTAGAGGCAATAATAAAATGGTTATTATTATATTTCATTGTTCATGATAATTGTCTATTATTCATGCTATAATTGTGTTATCCGGAAATCGTAATACATGTGTGAATATATAGACCACAACACGTCCCTAGTGAGCCTCTAGTTGACTAGCTCGTTGATCAACAGATAGTCATGGTTTCCTGACTATGGACATTGGGTGTCATAGATAATGGGATCACATCATTAGGAGAATGATGTGATGGACAAGACCCAATCTTAAGCATAGCACAAAGATCGTGTAGTTCGTTTCTCTAGAGCTTTTCCAAATGTCAAGTATCATTTTCTTAGACCATGAGATTGTGCAACTCCCGGATATCGTAGGAGTGCTTTAGGTGTGCCAAACGTCACAACGTAACTGGGTGACTATAAAGGTGCACTACGGGTATCTCCGAAAGTGTCTGTTGGGTTGGCACGAATCGAGACTGGGATTTGTCACTCCGTATGACGGAGAGGTATCTCTGGGCCCACTCGGTAATGCATCATCATAATGAGCTCAAAGTGATCAAGTGTCTGGTCACGGGATCATGCATTAAGGTACGAGTAAAGTGACTTGCCAGTAACGAGAGTAAACGAGGTATTGGGATACCAACGATCGAATCTCGGGCAAGTAACGTACCGATTGACAAAGGGGATTGTATACGGGATTGATTGAATCCTCGACATCGTGGTTCATCCGATGAGATCATCGAGGTGCATGTGGGAGCCAACATGGGTATCCAGATCCCGCTGTTGGTTATTGACCGGAGAGGCGTCTCGGTCATGTCTGCATGTCTCCCGAACCCGTAGGGTCTACAAACTTAAGGTTTGGTGACTCTAGGGTTGTTGAGATATTAGTATGAAGTAACCCGAAAGTTGTTCGGAGTCCCATATGAGATCCCGGACGTCACGAGGAGTTCCGGAATGGTACGGAGGTGAAGATTTATATATAGGAAGTTCAGTTTCGGCCATCGAGAAAGTTTTAGGGGTCACCGGTATTGTACCGGGACCACCGGAAGGGTCCCGGGGGTCCACCGGGTGGGGCCACCTATCCCAGAGGGCCCCATGGGCTGAAGTGGGAGGGGAACCAGCCCCTGGTGGACTGGTGCGTCCCCCCTTGGGCCCCCCCTGCGCCTAGGGTTGGAAACCCTAGGGGTGGGGGCGCCTCACTTGCCTTGGGGGGCAAGCAACCCCCTTGGCCGCCCCCCTCCCCTTGGAGATTGGATCTCCTAGGGCCGACTCCCCCCTAGGGGCCCTATATAAAGAGGGGGGAGGGAGGGCAGCCGCACCCCAAGTCTCTGGTGCCTCCCTCTCCCCTGCTACACCTCTCCCTCTCGCAAGTGCTTGGCGAAGCCCTGCCGAGATCGCTGTTGCGTCCACCACCACACCGTCGTGCTGCTGGATCTCCATCAACCTCTCCTTCCCCCATGCTGGATCAAGAAGGAGGATACGTCTTCCCAACCGTATGTGTGTTGAATGCGGAGGTGCCGTCTGTTCGGCGCTAGGATCTCCGGTGATTTGGATCACGACGAGTACGACTCCCTCAACCCCGTTCTCTTGAACGCTTCCGCGCGCGATCTACAAGGGTATGTAGATGCACTCCTCTCTCTCGTTGCTAGATGACTCCATAGATTGATCTTGGTGAAGCATAGAATTTTTTAATTTCTGCAACGTTCCCCAATAGAGGTTTAGTCAACGATTCTATAATATTCAGATCCGTATGTACTTCGCAAATCTCTAGGTCATAGATGTTGCTTCCATGCTCCACATGGAGCTATCCCAAATGGTTGCTCCACTATATGTATCCGGTTTGCTACTCAAAGACATCCAGATAGGTTTTAAAGCTTACATCGACGTAACCCTTTACGCCGAACTCTTTATCACCTGCATAACAGAGAAACATTTCCTTATTCCTCTAAAGACAATTTTGACCGTTGTCCAACGATCCACTCCTGGATCACTCTTGTACCCCCTTTCCAGACACATGGCAAGGCACATATCAGGTGTTATACATAGCATGGCACATCGTATAGAGCCTATGGCTAAGGCATAGGGGACGACCTTCATCCTTTCTCTTTCTTCTGCCGTGGTCGAGCTTTAAGTCTTAACTTCACACCTTTCAACTCAGGCAAGAACTCCTTCTTTGGCTGATCCATTTTAACTCCTGCAAAATCATGTCAAGGTATGTGCTCTATGAAAGTCTTATCAGGCGTCTTGATCTATCTCTATAGATCTTGATACCCAATGTAAGAAGTTTTACCAAGGTCTTCCTTTGAAAAACTCCATTCAAACAACCCTTTATGCTTTCCAAAATTCTACATCATCTCTGATCAACAATATGTCATCCACATATACTAATGAGAAATGTTGTAGTGCTCCCATTCACTTTCTTGTAAATACAAGTTTCTTGCAAACTTTGTATAAACCCAAAAGCTTTGATCACCTCATCAAAGCATATGTTCCAACTTGAGATGCTTGCTCCAGTACATAGAATGATCACTGGAGCTTGCATACCTTTTAGCATCCTTAGGATCGACAGAACCTTCTGGTTGTATCACATACAGTCTTTCCTCAGGGAAACCATCAAGGAAACTTTGTTTTGACATCCATCTACCAAATTTTGCAAATGAAAATGCAGCAACTGCTAACATAATTCTAACAGACTTCAGCTTCGCTATGATTGAGAGAGTCTCATCACAGTCAACTCCTTGAACTTGTCGGAAACTTCTTTGATACAAGTCGAGCTTCATAATTGGTGACATTACCATCAGCGCATGTCTTCTTCTTAAAGATCCATTTATTCTCAATGGCTTGTCGATCATCGGGCAAGTCCACCGAAGTACATACTTTGTTCTTATACATGGATCCTATCTTGATTTCATGGATCCTAGACATTTGTTGGAATTCGGGCCCACCATCGCTTTTCCATAGCTCGTAGGTTCACCGTTGTCCAACAACATGACTTTTAAGACAGGGTTACCACTCAGAAGTTGTACGCACCCTTGTTGACCTATGAGGTTTGATTGTAACTTGATCTGAAGCTTCATGATCATCATCATTAGCTTTCTCTTCAACTGAAGTAGGTGCCACAGAAACATCTTTCTGTGCTGCGTTACTCTCTGGTTGAAGTAAAGGTTCAACAACCTCATCAAGTTATATCTTCCCCCCACTCAATTCTTTCGAGAAAAACTCTTTCTCGAGAAAGGACATGTTCTTGGCGACAAACACTTTGCCCTCAGATCTGATATAGAAGGTATACCCAATCGTCTTCTTTGGGTATTCTATGAAGACCCAATTGTCCGCTTTGGGTTCGAGCTTTTCTGGCGGAAGCCTATCGACATAAGCATCGCAACCCCAAACCTTAAGAAACGACAACTTAGTTTTCTTGCCAAACCATACTTCATATGGTGTCGTCTCCATGGACTTAGATGGTGCCCTATTTAAAGTGAATGTAGTTGTCTCTAATGCATAACCCCAAAACAATAGCAGCAGATTGGTAAGAGACATCATAGATTGCACCATATCCAATAGAGTGCGATTATGATGTTCGGACACACCATTACGCTATGGTGTTCCAGGTGGCGTCAACTGTGAAACAATTCCACCTTGTCTTAAGAGATTGCCAAACTCATAACTTAGATACTCTCCCCTTGATCATATCGTAGGAACTTGATCTTCTTGTTATGATGATTCTCAGCTTCACTCTGAAATTGCTTGAACTTTTCAAACATTTCAGACTTATGCTCCATTAAGTAAACATGCCCATATCTACTCAATTCATCGGTGAAGGTGAGAAAATAACGATATCCACCGCATGCGTCAACACTCATCGGACCACACACATCAGCATGTATGATTTCCAACAAGTCACTTACCCGTTCTATTGTTCCAAAAAATGGGGTTTTAGTCATCTTGCCAATGAGGCATGGTTCACATGTGTCAAGTGATTCAAAATCAAGTGACTTCAAAAGTCCATCTGCATGGAGGTTCTTCATGCGCTTTACACGAATATGACCTAAGCGGCAGTGCCAAAAGAAAGTGGTACTACCATTATCAACTCTACATCTTTTGGCATCAATGTTATGAACATGTGTATCACTATGACCGAAATTCAATAAACCATTCACATTGGGTGCATGACCATAGAAGGTGTTATTCATGTAAACAGAATAACCATCATTCTCTGACTTAAATGAATAACCGTATTGCAATAAACATGATCTAATCATGTTCATGCTCAACGCAGACACCAATGCAAACAACATTTATCTAGGTTCAACACTAATCCCGACGGTAGAGGGAGCGTGCGATGGTGATCACATCAACCTTGGAAACACTTCCAACACACATCGCCACCTCGCCCTTAGCTAGTCTTCCTTTATTCCGTAGCTTTTGTTTTGAGTTACCAATATTATCAACTGAACTGGTATCTCATACCCAGGTTCTACTAGGAGTACTCGTAAGGTACACATCAATAACACATATATCAAATATACTTTTGTTGAAGTTGCCAGCCTTCTTATCTACCAAGTATTTGAGGCAGTTCCGCTACTAGTGATCGTTCCCCTAGTAGAAGCACTTCATCTCAGGTTTGGGTTCTTGGGATTCTTCACTGGAGCGGCAACTGGCTTGCCATTCATGAAGTTTCCCTTCTTACCCTTGCCCTTTGAGGGAGTCCTGGATTCGGGGGTCCTCAGGTATCCGGCCTATGAGTATGGGCCGGGTTGCATGGGCCATACAGGATCCAGCTAAAGATTATCTACGTGTCCGGATGGGACTTCTCAATACGTGGACGGCAAGAATAGAGTCCGGAGGTTTCCTTCCCTGATAAACCGACCATGTACAAACCCTAGACCCCCTCTAGTGAGTATATAAACTGGAGGGGTTAGTCTGTGGAGGGTAACTTTTCATCATCATCGGAATCTTCATAGGCTAGACTTCTAGGGTTAGCAATTACGATCTCGAGGTAGACCAACTCTTGTAATCTTCATACTCGTTGAATATAATCAAGCAAGAGTAGGGTTTTACCTCCATAAAAATGGCCTGAACCTGGGTAAAACATTGTGTCCTCTGGCTTCCTGTAACCATCGATCCCTAGACGCGCAGCTTGGGCCCCCCTACCCGAGATCTGCCAGTTTTGACACCGAGATTGGTGCTTTCATTGAGAGCTCCGCTATTGTCATGGTCGGCGCACGGCAGATGCCAAGGGATGGCTAAAGAGAGGAGGAGGCTCGAGGGCGCTGGTGGATTCCAGAGGCGAGGTTGGCATGAGCGGGCGCGGGACGCCGGACATACCCAGGGGTACAATGGTATTGACCAACCCCCCAGGGGTACAATGCTAATGTTACAAGTCGGTGGGTCCAGATTGTCGGTGTCCGCGGACCCGGGCTGGGTCCCGCTGAGGGCTCGTGGTTCACTGGGTTCCCCTAGGTGCGGGTCTCGCGTGCCTAGGGGGACTGTGCGCCGTCTTGTCGATTGTCAGGGCGTGGACGAGTCGAGTCGTGTACGGTGGCTCTCCGTCAAGCTACCGCTTGCTGTCGTTAGCGGTGAGGGCAGGGGCATTGTAGCCACGCCGGCCCTGGTCAACGGGTAGGTGAGGGGTACTGTTACCTCGCTCTGGCTGACCAGAGGCATGGACGGGGCACTGTTGCCTCAGTCATCGTTGATTGAAGACTCGTCCCATCGTACGGCCTGGATGGGACGGCAGCTGACCCGTGGCTGGATTGCGGAGCACGCCATGGGTGGAACTGGCTTGTCGAGGAAGCCTTGGTTGTGCCGGGTTCGGCTGTCTTGCGCTAGTTGTGGAGGCAGAGTCGACGCATCTTGCCGGGTCGGAGAGTCTGGCCGGGTTGCGGGGCTTGGCCAGGTCGAGCGACTTGGCCAAGCGCATGCCGGTTTGAGGGGCGGTGCCAGCCCCGTTGTTTTTGAAGACGATCCGGGTTCCGTTGCCTGCCGGGGTCCATCCCCCCAACAGTAGTCCCCGAAGCTGTGAAGGTCCGCCGTCTTCGGATGAGTGGGCCTTCGCAGTTTCCCCCTTAAGCATGGCGGATTCTGCGAGCGCCGGGTCCGGTAACACCCACTGTGTGCCGGTTTTCTCGGAAACCGAATCACGGCATCCCGGCCATGGCGGGAACCGAGGAGTCCGTAGAAACTTGGGGCAATCCCTCGGGCTTCGCGCGGGTGCCACGTGGTGCCCGGAAGTTGGAGGGGCCTGACAGGCCATGCGCGTGACGGGACTGGGCGACGGGCTGGGGCCTGCCGCCGCGTGCCCTTGGCCCACGCGCGCGGATTTATTGCAGCATCCGGGGGCCGGTTGCTCTTCCCCGGGCAGTTACTGCGCATGTACGTGCGCACTTATTGCGGGGTTGTGGAACGGGTGCGTGCAGACGATCCCACTCCCCCACGTTCAAACCGAGGGTTATAAATTGAGGGGGCAGGGGGGCGGCGGACATCATTCTCGCTCGCGCCCTCCTGTCCCTCTGCTCTCGCTCCGCTCTTTGCAACTGACGCACTGCGGCGCCCGCTGCTCCGAGCAGAACTCCTTCGCCGTCCATCTTCTTTCTTCTTCCTTCGATCATGGCACTGCCGTCGCGCTCTTGGATGGGTTCAACCGTCACCACCGAGGACATCACCCAGCTTCGGGCGTCGCAGCGCCTACCGCGGGAGACGGACGTCGGCGTCCCTCTGCCGCGCGGCGAGCAGAGGCCTCGGCCCGAGGAGCAGGAGCGCGAGGGCTTCCTCACACACTTCGAGCGCGGTTTTGGGCTGCCGGCGAGCACCTTCTTCCGCACATTCTTGGAGTTCTTTGGGCTCCAGCTGGATCATCTGGGCGCCGCGCCATCGTCCAGCTCTCCGGCTTCGTCACCCTCTGCGAGGGGTACCTGGGGGTCGAGCCCACGATCGACCTCTGGGCGTGCTTCTTCTCCCTGAAGCAGCAGGGCCTGTCGGCCGGAGAGTTCGCCGACTGCGGCGCCGCCGTCATCTCAAAGCGGTCGGGGGCGGACTTCCCAAAGATCCCGCTGGAGGATTCTGCCAAGAAATGGCAGAACTCCTTCTTCTACGTCTGCAACTTGGGTGCGGACCTCATCAACCTTCCGGCCTTTGCCATCGCGCCACCGCGGGCGAAGATGAACTGGGGCTACTCGCCCAGGCGCCCGTCGTAGGAGATTGTCAATCTCTGCAAACGGGTGATGGTGATGAGGACGCAGGAGGGGCTCACCGGCACCGACCTCATCGCCATGTTCATCATGCGCCGGGTCCTTCCGCTGCAGAGGCGCTCCTGCCTCATTGGTGAAATGGTCGGCCTTCAAGACCCCAACCGCATGGGGTCGACGCGGCTGTCTTCGGAGCAGATTACGCGCGGCGTGAACGACATCTCCAAGGCCAATCTTGGAGAGGACTGGCGGTTCGGCAAGGTGCCGTACAGCGAGTCGAACCCGGAACCGCAGGTGAGTGTCTGGTCGTCTTACTTTGCTGCTGCCCACCTTCTAATCCGTCCTGACGCGATGAGGGAGGTGCTTCTGAACGTGATCCGGCATCCTTACGCCCGGGCTCCATCGCAGGTGGCGCCAACAGTGCCAGAGGAGCCCGCGGCCCACGGCGGGGAGGAGGAGGCTGAGGCCGACGCTGGCGCTGGGCGTCGCGCGGGTAAGTCTTGTATTTTTCTTCATGTGTGTTGAATTGCTTGATCACGGCATGGTGTGGGTGATGCTGACGCTGGTTGTTGGTGTAGCAGTGTTGGGCAGGGGAGGCGGTGATGCGGGCGGAGTAGGGCCTTCGCGTGGGGCGGCACCGAGCCGCCCGCACGAGAAAGAAAGTGTCGCGTCGCGACCCAGGGCCCTGAAGCGCATGGCGGACCCGGCCGGAGCCGGGAGGCCGGCCAAGAGGAAGCGCGACGCCGGGCACGGGAGGCCAACCCCGGTCCTGGTCTTGTCGGGGTAAGCTTCATCTTCCGTGCGCGTCCGGATCGTTGAACTAGCCTTGTTTCTTTTTTGCTCATTCCGTCTTCCTCTTTAGGTCACCAATCATGCTGGTGAGGGCAGCGGCGGATGCCGTGACTGCCAAAGGGACCGCGTTCCGCAGGAGCCGGTCCAACCTCGCCGACCAGGCCGAGGTGGAGGGACGGGCCGACTCGGACCTCGGCCTGGACCCGAACGACGCCGAAGGCTTGGCCTGGCGGGACAGGAACAGGGCCGAGGCAGAGCTGGAGGTGGCGTCGGTCCGGGCTTGGACTGACGCGGCGGAGGCATAGGCGCGAGCCGGTGCGGAGCCGGCCTGGCGCGAGATGCCAGAGGGCATGGTGGTGGCGGCGACGGTGTTTGAGCCATCGTCGCTGAGGGTGCGCGGCCGTGAAGGCCGGGCTGACGTGGTGATCCTCGACCGGGAGGTCGTGGAGGTGGAGGATGATACCCCGCCGCGGGCCGACGTAGTCGAGCGAGCGGGAGCTGGTGGCGGTGGAGGCGATGCCGTCTTGGAAGGGTTGCTGCGGGCGGCGGTGCCAGAGGCACCGCCGGTGTTGGAGGAGGTGCCGCGGGTGGCGGTGCCGGAGGCCACCCCGGCAGCGGGGCCGGTGGTGGCGCAGCAGGCCGTGCCGGCGTCCGGACCGGAGGCGGCGATGCAGGGTGTCCCAGCGTCTGGGTCTTCGACGGCGCCGGGAGGGACGTCAGAGGAGGTGTTGGCCGCGTCGAGAGCGGCGAGCGGGGAGCACGCCTTGGTGCCCCGGCAGGGAGGGCGCCGGGCCACCGCGCCGCAGCCCGCACGGAGCGGGGGCGCCATGGCCTTCAGGCCTCAGACCCAGGAGGAGGCGGCACTGGATGCCGTCAGCCGCCACCTGCGAGGCCGGACGGACCGTTCGAGGCCTTCGCCCAGGCCGAGGTGGAGCGGACGCACGACCTGGAGCGTGGCATTCTGGTAAGCCTTTTCTTTCTTGCAATTTCTTCTTTGTGGGGGCGCGCCAGTGCACCCACTAGGTGTAGCCCCCGAGGTTCGGGCCAACTACGTAATAGTTGGGTCGAATCTTTGGAGCATTGGCCTTGTTCTGACTTCTGCTTTCTTCAGCATCTCGACGCCTTCCGGGTTTCCGCCTTCAACGTCTCCTGGGCAGGTACCGCGAGCTCAAGGAGCAGCTCGCCACCAAGGAGGAGCAGCTTCGCGTCACCACAGGTATCCTTGTGCTCTTTTCTAGTGGGGGCGCGCTAGCTCACCGACTGGGTGTAGCCCCCGAGATTTGGGCCAACTGTGTAACAGTTGGGCCAAATCTTAAGACTTGCTTTTTCATTTGCTGAATCCTTCTTTTTCGCAGCCGAGGTGCTGTACTGGCGGACTCGTCTGCTCCGGGCCGGTCATCACTATGACCGGCTAGTTGTCGTCACAGACTGTCTTGGCGTCGAGGCGGCGTAGGCGAGGGCGAAGGCGGCCGCGGCCCAGCGGTCTCTCGACAAGGCCAACCAGCTTCATGAGCAGCTGTCGGGTCACAAGAGCCGCCTTGAGGCCAAGGTGGAGCTTCTTAAAGCGGAAGCCACCAAGGTGGTGGAGGCACAGCAGGCCATGGTGGAGGTGGACCAGCAGGGCGGCCAGCTGGCCGACGACAAGGGCCGGCTCCTGGCCGAGGTGGATCGCCTGCGGGAGTAGGTCACCACAACTGAGGGGGCCTTTCAGGACGAGGCCTGTCGCCGCGAGGCGGCCGAGAAGGTGGTCGACGACAAGGATGCCGAGCTGAAGGCGGCCCTTGTTGGGGAACGTTGCAGAAAATTAAAAATTTTCCTACGGTTTCACCAAGATCCATCTATGAGTTCATCTAAGCAACGAGTCGAGGGAGTGAGTTTGCATCTACATACCACTTGTAGATCGCGTGCGGAAGCTTGCAAGGTGATGATGGATTCGTACTCGACGTGATTCGAATCATCGATGACCAAGTGTTGAATGGACAGCACCTCCGCGTTCAACACACGTACGGGACGGGAGACGTCTCCTCCTTCTTGATCCAGCAAGGGGGAAGGAGAGGTTGAGGAAGACAGCTCCACCGGCAGCACGACGGCATGGTGATGGTGGAGAAGCAGTACTCCGACAGGGCTTCGCCAAGCACACAACGGAGGAGGAGAGGTGTTGGGGAGGGGAGGGCTGCGCCTTGGAGGGTGGTGCGGCTGCCCTCCCCTCACCCCTCTATTTATAGGGAGAAGGGAGAAGGGGGCCGGCCCCTCTAGAACCCATCTAGAGGGGGGCGGCGGCCAAGGGGAGAGGGGGAGAGGGTGGCTTGCCCCCCAAGCCAAGGGGGCGCCCCCTCTAGGGTTCCCCCCCTCAACCCTAGGCGCAAGGGCCCAAGGGAGGGGGTGCGCCCAGCCCACCAGGGGCTGGCTCCTTGCCCCACGCAGCCCATGTGGTCCCCCGGGACTCCGAACAACATTTGGTAGTCACATACTAGTCTTCCTAATAACCCTAGCGTCACCGAACCTTAAGTGTGTAGACCCTACAGGTTCGGGAGACATGCAGACATGACCGAGACGCTCTCGGGTCAATAACCAACAGCGGGATCTGGATACCCATGATGGCTCCCACATGCTCCTCGATGTTGTCATCGGATGAACCACGATGTCGAGGATTCGATCAAACCCTGTATACAATTCCCTTTGTCAATCGGTACGTTACTTGCCCGAGACTCGATCGTCGGTATCCCAATACCTTGTTCAGTCTCGTTACCGGCAAGTCACTTTACTCGTACCGTAATGCATGATCCCGTGTCCAACACCTTGGTCACATTGAGCTCATTATGATGATGCATTACCGAGTGGGCCCAGAGATACCTCTCCGTCATACGGAGTGACAAATCCCAGTCTCGATCCGTGTCAACCCAACAGATACTTTCGGAGATACCTGTAATGCACCTTTATAGTCACCCAGTTACGTTGTGACGTTTGATACACCCAAGGCACTCTTACGGTATCCGGGAGTTACACGATCTCATGGTCTAAGGAAGAGATACTTGACATTGGCAAAGCTCTAGCAAACGAACTAAACGACCTTTGTGCTATGCTTAGGATTGGGTCTTGTCCATCACATCATTCTCCTAATGATGTGATCCCGTTATCAACGACATCCAATGTCCATAGTCAGGAAACCATGACTATCTGTTGATCACAACGAGCTAGTCAACTAGAGGCTCACCAGGGACATATTGTAGTCTAAGTATTCACACGTGTATTACGATTTCCGGATAATACAGTTATAGCATGAATAAAAGACATTTATCATGAACATTGAAATATAATAATACTTTTATTATTGCCTCTAGGGCATATTTCCAACAGTCTCCCACTTGCACTAGAGTCACCAATCTAGTTACATTGTGATGAATCGAACACCCATAGAGTTCTGGTGTTGATCATGTTTTGCACGCGAGAGAGGTTTAGTCAGCGGATCTGCAACATTCAGATCCGTGTGCACTTTGCAAATCTCTATGTCTCCATCTTGAACATTTTCACGGATGGAGTTGAAACGACGCTTGATGTGCCTGGTCTTCTTGTGAAACCTGGGCTCCTTGGCGAGGGCAATAGCTCCAGTGTTGTCACAGAAGAGTTTGATCGGCCCCGACGCATTGGGTATGACTCCTAGGTCGGTGATGAACTCCTTCACCCAAATCGCTTCATGCGCTGCCTCCGAGGCTGCCATGTACTCCGCTTCACACGTAGATCCCACCACGACGCTCTGCTTGCAGCTGCACCAGCTTACTGCTCCACCATTCAACATATACACGTATCCGGTTTGTGACTTAGAGTCATCCAGATCTGAGTCGAAGCTAGCGTCGACGTAACCCTTTACGACGAGCTCTTCGTCTCCTCCATAAACGAGAAACATGTCCTTCGTCCTTTTCAGGTATTTCAGGATATTCTTGACCGCTATCCAGTGTTCCTTGCCGGGATTACTTTGGTATCTTGCTACCAAACTTACGGCAAGGTTTACATCGGGTCTGGTACACAGCATGGCATACATAATAGATCCTATGGCTGAAGCATAGGGGATGACACTCATCTCTTCTTTATCTTTTGCCGTGGTCGGTGACTGAGCCGAGCTCAGTCTCACACCTTGTAACATAGGCAAGAACCCCTTCTTGGACTGAGCCATTTTGAACCTCTTCAAAATCTTATCAAGGTATGTGCTTTGTGAAAGACCTATGAGGCGTCTCGATCTATCTCTATAAATCTTGATGCCTAATATATAAGCAGCTTCTCCAAGGTCCTTCATTGAAAAACATTTGTTCAAGTAGGCCTTAATGCTGTCCAGAAGTTCTATATTATTTCCCATCAGGAGTATGTCATCTACATATAATATGAGAAATGCTACAGAGCTCCCACTCACTTTCTTGTAAATGCAGGCTTCTCCATAAGTCTGCATAAACCCAAACGCTTTGATCATCTCATCAAAGCGAATGTTCCAACTCCGAGATGCTTGCACCAGTCCATAAATGGATCGCTGGAGCTTGCATACTTTGTCAGCGTTCCGAGGATCGACAAAACCTTCCGGCTGCATCATATACAGCTCTTCCTTAAGATGTCCGTTAAGGAATGCCGTTTTGACGTCCATCTGCCATATCTCATAATCATAGTATGCGGCAATTGCTAACATGATTCGGACGGACTTCAGCTTCGCTACGGGAGAGAAAGTCTCGTCGTAGTCAATCCCTTGAACTTGTCGATAACCCTTAGCAACAAGTCGAGCCTTATAGATGGTAACATTACCATCCGCGTCTGTCTTCTTCTTAAAAATCCATTTGTTTTCTATCGCTCGCCGATCATCGGGCAAGTCTGTCAAAGTCCATACTTTGTTTTCATACATGGATTCTATCTCGGATTTCATGGCTTCAAGCCATTTGTTGGAATCCGGGCCCGCCATCGCTTCTTCATAGTTCGAAGGTTCATTGTTGTCTAACAACATGATTTCCAGGACAGGGTTGCCGTACCACTCTGGTGCGGAACGTGTCCTTGTGGACCTACGAAATTCAGTAGTAACTTGATCCGAAGTACCTTGATCATCATCATTGTTTTCCTCTTCAGTTGGTGTGGGCATCACAGGAACGGTTTCCTGCGCTGTGCCACTTTCCCGTTCAAGAGGTAGTACTTCATCGAGTTCTACTTTCCTCCCACTTACTTCTTTCGAGAGAAACTCTTTTTCCAGAAAGCATCCGTTCTTGGCAACAAAGATCTTGCCTTCGGATCGTAAGTAGAAGGTATACCCGACAGTTTCCTTAGGGTATCCTATGAATACGCATTTTTCCGACTTGGGTTCGAGCTTTTCAGGTTGAAGTTTCTTGACATAAGCATCGCATCCCCAAACTTTTAGAAACGACAGCTTAGGTTTCTTTCCAAACCATAATTCATACGGTGTCGTCTCAACGGATTTAGATGGTGCCCTATTTAAAGTGAATGTATCTGTCTCTAGAGCGTATCCCCAAAATGATAGCGGTAAATCGGTAAGAGACATCATAGACCGCACCATATCCAATAGAGTGCGATTACGACGTTCGGACACACCGTTTCGCTGAGGTGTTCCAGGCGGCGTGAGTTGTGAAACGATTCCACATTTCCTTAAGTGTGTACCAAATTCGTGACTTAAGTATTCTCCTCCACGATCTGATCGTAAGAATTTTATCTTTCGGTCACGTTGATTCTCTACCTCATTCTGAAATTCCTTGAACTTTTCAAAGGTCTCGGACTTGTGTTTCATTAAGTAGACATACCCATATCTACTCAAGTCATCAGTGAGAGTGAGAACATAACGATATCCTCCGCGAGCCTCAACGCTCATTGGACCGCACACATCGGTATCTATGATTTCCAACAAGTTGGTTGCTCGCTCCATTGTTCCGGAGAACGGAGTCTTGGTCATTTTGCCCAAGAGGCATGGTTCGCATGTGTCAAACGATTCATAATCAAGATACTCTAAAAGTCCATCGGCATGGAGCTTCTTCATGCGCTTGACACCAATGTGACCAAGGCGGCAGTGCCACAAGTATGTGGGACTATCGTTATCAACTTTACATCTTTTGGCATCTACACTATGAACATGTGTAATATTACGCTCGAGATTCATTAAGAATAAACCATTGACCATCGGAGCATGACCATAAAACATATCTCTCATATAGATCGAACAACCATTATTCTCAGACTTAAATGAGTAGCCATCTCGTACTAAACGAGATCCAGATACAATGTTCATGCTCAAACTTGGCACTAAATAACAATTATTAAGGTTCAAAACTAATCCCGTAGGTAAGTGTAGAGGCAGCGTGCCGACGGCGATCACATCGACTCTGGAACCATTCCCGACGCGCATCGTCACCTCGTCCTTCGCCAGTCTCCGTTTATTCCGCAGCTCCTGCTGTGAGTTACAAATATGAGCAACGGCACCGGTATCAAATACCCAGGAGTTACTACGAGTACTGGTAAGGTACACATCAATTACATGTATATCAAATATACCTTTGGTTTTGCCGGCCTTCTTATCTGCTAAGTATTTGGGGCAGTTCCGCTTCCAGTGACCCTTCCCCTTGCAATAAAAGCACTCAGTCTCAGGCTTAGGTCCATTCTTTGACTTCTTCCCGGCAACTGGCTTACCAGGCGCAGCAACCTCCTTGCCGTCCTTCTTGAAGTTCTTCTTACCCTTGCCCTTCTTGAACTTAGTGGTCTTATTGACCATCAACACTTGATGTTCTTTCTTGATTTCAGCCTCTGCTGTCTTCAGCATCGAGAACACTTCAGGAATGGTCTTTTCCATCCCCTGCATGTTGTAGTTCATCACAAAGCTCTTGTAGCTTGGTGGGAGCGACTGGAGGATTCTGTCAATGACCGCCTCATCTGGGAGGTTAATGTTCAGCTGGGTCATACGGTTGTGCAACCCAGACATCTTCAGGATGTGCTCACTGACAGAACTGTTTTCCTCCATCTTACAACTGTAGAACTTTGTCAGAGACATCATATCTCTCGACCCGGGCATGAGCTTGGAAAACTAGTTTCAGCTCTTCGAACATCTCATATGCTCCGTGGTGCTCAAAACGCTTTTGGAGCCCCGGTTCTAAGCTGTAAAGCATGCCGCACTGAACGAGGGAGTAATCATCAGCACGAGACTGCCAAGCATTCATAATGTCTTGGTTCTCTGGGACGGGAGCGTCACCTAGCGGTCCTTCTAGGACATATTGTTTCCTGGCAGCTATGAGGATGATCCTCAGGTTCCGGACCCAGTCCGTATAGTTGCTGCCATCATCTTTCAGCTTGGTTTTCTCTAGGAACGCGTTGAAGTTCATGTTGACATTAGCGTTGGCCATTGATCTACAAGACATATTTGCAAAGGTTTTAGACTAAGTTCATGATAATAAAGTTCTAATCAAATTATGAACTCCCACTCAGATTAGACATCCCTTTAGTCATCTAAGTGTTACACGATCCGAGTCGACTAGGCCGGTCCGATCATCACGTGAGATGGACTAGTCATCGTCGGTGAACATTCTCATGTTGATCGTATCTTCCATACGACTCGTGTTCGACCTTTCGGTCTCCGTGTTCCGAGGCCATGTCTGCACATGCTAGGCTCGTCAAGTTAACCCTAAGTGTTTTCGCTGTGTAAAACTGTCTTACACCCGTTGTATGTGAACGTAAGAATCCATCACACCCGATCATCACGTGGTGCTTAGAAGCGACGAACTGTAGCAACGGTGCACAGTTAGGGGAGAACACTTCTTGAAATTTTGTAAGGGATCATCTTATTTACTACCGTCGTCCTAAGTAAACAAGATGCATAAACATAATAAACATCACATGCAATTATATAGTTGTGACATGATATGGCCAATATCATATAGCTCCATTGATCTTCATCTTCGGGGCTCCATGATCATCTTGTCACTGGCTTGACACCATGATCTCCATCATCGTGTCTTCATGAAGTTGTCACGCCAACGACTACTTCTACTTCTATGGCTAACGCGTTTAGCAATAAAGTAAAGTGAGTTACATGGCGTTCTTCAATGACACGCAGGTCATACAAAAAATAAAGACAACTCCTATGGCTCCTGCCGGTTCTCATACTCATCGACATGCAAGTCGTGAATCCTATTACAAAGAACATGATCTCATACATCACAATTCATCATTCATCAAACTTCTGGCCATATCACATCACATGATCAATCGCTGCAAAAACAAGTTAGACGTCCTCTAATTGTTGTTGCATCTTTTACATGGCTGCAATTGGGTTCTAGCAAGAACGTTTTCTTACCTACGAATAACCACAACGTGATTTTTTCAACTTCTATTTACCCTTCATAAGGGCCCTTTTCATCGAATCCGCTCCAACTAAAGTGGGAGAGACAGACACCCGCCAGCCACCTTATGCAACTAGTGCATGTCAGTCGGTGGAACCGGTCTCACGTAAGCGTACGTGTAAGGTTGGTCCGGGCCGCTTCATCCCACAATACCGCCGAAGAAAGAAAAGACTAGTAGAGGCAAGTAAGATGACAAAATCGATGCCCACAACAAAATTGTGTTCTACTCGTGCAAAGAGAACTACGCATAGACCTAGCTCATGATGCCACTGTTGGGGAACGTTGCAGAAAATTAAAATTTTTCCTACGGTTTCACCAAGATCCATCTATGAGTTCATCTAAGCAACGAGTCGAGGGAGTGAGTTTGCATCTACATACCACTTGTAGATCGCGTGCGGAAGCTTGCAAGGTGATGATGGAGTCGTACTCGACGTGATTCGAATCACCGATGACCAAGTGCTGAACGGACAGCACCTCCGCGTTCAACACACGTACGGGACGGGAGACGTCTCCTCCTTCTTGATCCAGCAAGGGGGAAGGAGAGGTTGAGGAAGACAGCTCCACCGGCAGCACGACGGCGTGGTGATGGTGAAGAAGCAGTCCTCCGACAGGGCTTCGCCAAGCACACAACGGAGGAGGAGAGGTGTTGGGGAGGGGAGGGTTGTGCCTTGGAGGGTGGTGCGGCTGCCCTCCCCTCACCCCTCTATTTATAGGGAGAAGGGAGAAGGGGGCCGGCCCCTCTAGAACCCATCTAGAGGGGGGCGGCGGCCAAGGGGAGAGGGGGAGAGGGTGGCTTGCCCCCCAAGCCAAGGGGGCGCCCCCTCTAGGGTTCCCCCCCTCAACCCTAGGCGCAAGGGCCCAAGGGAGGGGGTGCGCCCAGCCCACCAGGGGCTGGCTCCTTGCCCCACGCAGCCCATGTGGTCCCCCGGGAGGGGTGGCCCCTCCCGGTGGACCCCCGGAACCCTTCCGGTGGCCCCGGTACAATACCGGTATGACCCCGAAACTTCCCGGTGCCCGTTTGACAACTTCCCATATATAAATCTTTACCTCCGGACCCTTCCGGAGCTCCTCGTGACATCCGGGATCCCATCCGGGACTCCGAACAACATTCGGTAGTCACATACTAGTCTTCCTAATAACCCTAGCGTCACCGAACCTTAAGTGTGTAGACCCTACGGGTTCGGGAGACATGCAGACATGACCGAGACGCTCTCAGGTCAATAACCAACAGCGGGATCTGGATACCCATGATGGCTCCCACATGCTCCTCGATGTTGTCATCGGATGAACCACGATGTTGAGGATTCGATCAAACCCTGTATACAATTCCCTTTGTCAATCGGTACGTTACTTGCCCGAGACTCGATCGTCGGTATCCCAATACCTTGTTCAGTCTCGTTACCGGCAAGTCACTTTACTCGTACCGTAATGCATGATCACGTGTCCAACACCTTGGTCACATTGAGCTCATTATGATGGTGCATTACCGAGTGGGCCCAGAGATACCTCTCCGTCATACGAAGTGACAAATCCCAGTCTCGATCCGTGTCAACCCAACAGATACTTTCGGAGATACCTGTAATGCACCTTTATAGTCACCCAGTTACGTTGTGACGTTTGATACACCCAAGGCACTCTTACGTTATCCGGGAGTTACACGATCTCATGGTCGAAGGAAGAGATACTTGACATTGGCAAAGCTCTAGCAAAACAAACTACACGATCTTTTATGCTATGCTTAGGATTGGGTCTTGTCCATCACATCATTCTCCTAATGATGTGATCCCGTTATCAACGACATCCAATGTCCATAGTCAGGAAACCATGACTATCTGTTGATCACAACGAGCTAGTCAACTAGAGGCTCACCAGGGACATATTGTGGTCTAAGTATTCACACGTGTATTACGATTTCCGGATAATACAATTATAGCATGAATAAAAGACATTTATCATGAACATTGAAATATAATAATACTATTATTATTGCCTCTAGGGCATATTTCCAGCAGGCCTTGCCAAGGCGGTCGATCTAGAGAAGGCGCTCCAGGAGCACGACCGCGCCATTGAACGGGAGCGGTGTGGTACGTTGCTCGAAGCGCAGCACCTGGAAGAATCCTACTCCAGTAAGTGCTTTTTCTTGCATTTTGGCGGGTCGGGATCTGGACTTGTCCTTGTTGTTCTTCTTCTTATATGCTTCTCCTTTTGTGGCAGGGGCCTTCCCGGAGACGTAGCGGCTGGCGGAGGAGGCCGTTCGCTATCAGCGCGACCCAACCGGAGTCGTTGGGTCCAGGATGGATCCGCGGGTGGCGTCGACCTTATCGGAAATCATCACCGGCACTAAGGCCCGCCTGCGGGTCTTGGGAACGCAGATGGGGCGGCTGTCCCAGGCCGGCACGGTGATGACGGCGGCCCTCTGTCCGGACTCCATCGAGCCGAGCAGCTTCACGCGCCTGGCATGTTGGTTGGGGATGGGGCCAGACCGGCTTCATGAGTGGCGTGACTCCGCCGCTCGTGTCGATGCTGAGATGGCACTCCGGTTCACGCTGTCTTGGCATCCGGACCTGCAGCTGGACGCATTGATGGGCCAGCGGGCTGGCTCGAAGGAGCTCTTGCAGGAGCAAGCCGGCCGGATTGCCTCTCGGGCCAGCTACATTGCTGACTTCACCTTCCATGACGAGTTCCACCCGGAGCGGATGAAATACGACAGGGTCGTGGACGGCGACGACTACGGCTTGCTTCTCCATGATCCGGAGGGGAGCTCGGAGGAGACGGGCGTCTACCGCGATGGGGGTGCCGAGGAGGACACCAGCACCTCGCTGGACCCGAAAGCCACCAGGAGAGAGCCGTCGACATCATGACGCGACGCTAGAGATGCCTGAGACATTCTATCTAAAATTTGTTTAGTAGCAGGTCCACCCACCCACTGGGGGTTTTAGGGTGTAATCAACTCGGGCCGTGGGCCTTTTCTTGAATATTTGTGTGCAAATGTCGTGAGTGTTTTCGCTCTTGCCTTCCATTTTTGGACCGATTTCATGCGCTTTTCCTTTCTC
>NC_041385.1:342723196-342754797 GCF_002162155.2 Triticum dicoccoides
GGTCCGTGACAAGGAGTTTGATTCTTCAAGAGGAGCGCGCAGGACATGGGCCCTTCGAAACATTGAGCACGAGCGAAACACCCACTGGGTTGGCTGGCGGCAATCCAGCAAAGCCGGTTGGCGAGTAGCCGGTCGTGAGGCTGTTTATTTGATGAGTGGCAGGCCGGGTTGATCGACCCGGCAGCCTTTGACTTAGTGTATGAGGCTTTAGGGCAAAGTGGAGGACCGCGGCATCCTAACTGTATCAGGAATCACCAAGTAAGGTGGCGGGGTAGCGACCAAGCCGGCAAGCCCCCGAGCCCCCGGGTCGAGCGAGTCGGACCGGTGGCCGGGTTCAGTGTCATAGTGATGCAGGAAAATAGGGACACAATAAATTGGTCGACAAAAGGTAGCCCCCGAGTCTCGTTCGGGAACCCCATAGTTTCATGCGTTTACAAAAGGCGACGATACATACACTCGTGCGCTAACTGTAAAACGGGCGGAGGAGTTCCGCGTTCCATGGCCGGGTTGTTTCTTCGCCGGCGGTGTCCTTCTTGCGCTTTCTTGACTTGCGTGCATCAATGAGGTAGTAGGCATTGCAGTCGCGCAAGGCCCTGCTCACTATGTATGGGCCCTCCCATGGAGGGGACAGCTTGTGCTGGCCTGCTACCTCTTGGACGAGTCGGAGGATGAGGACACCCTCGCGGAACGCGAGGGGCTTGATCTTCTTGCTGTGGTAGTGCCTCAGGCCTTGCTGGTAGATGGCCGAACGACTGAGTGCCAGAAGGCGTGCTTCTTCGAGCAGGCCAACACCATCTTCGCGGGATTCTCTGGCTTCGGCTTCGGTGTACATTGCGATGCGGGGCGAGTTGAACTCGACGTCGGTCGGGATGACGGCTTCGGCTCCATAGACAAGGAAGAATGGGGTGAACCCAGTCGACCGATTCAGCATGGTGCGGAGACTCCAGAGAACGGTCGGCAACTTGTCAAGCTAGCTGCCGGGTGAGCGGATGAGTGGCTCGACGAGTCGTGGCTTGACGCCGGATAGGATGAGTCCGTTGGCCCGCTCGACCTGCCCGTTGGACTGCGGGTGTGCAACGGAGGCTAGGTCGAGGCAGATGCCGGAGACAGAGCAGTATTGCTCGAGCGCGCCCTTGGTGAAGTTGGTGTCATTGCCTGTGATGATGTTGTTCGGCATGCCGTAGCACACTGCTATGTCCTTGATGAACCGAACGACTGTTGGCCCATCCAGTTTCTTGATTGGTCTAGCCTCGATCCACTTGGTGAATTTGTCTACTGCCACCAGCAGGTGCGTCATGCCGCCTCGAGCATTTTGAAGGGTCCTACCATGTCGAGTCCCCAGACCGCGAAGGGCCAGGCGATCGATATGGTGTGGAGTGCTGATGCCGGCTGGTGGTTGCGTTTGCTGAAGCGCTTGCATCTGTCTCACTTGAGGACGATCGACTCGGCATCTTGGAGGGCCGTGGGCCAATAGAAACCATGGCGGAATGCCTTGGCCACCAGGGATCGCGATGCGGCGTGGTGCCCGCACTCGCCCTGATGTATGTCGAGGAGGATGTCGATGCCCTGTTCCTGCTCGACACAGTGCTAGAACACGATGGTGGAGCTACGCTTGACGAGCTCGTTGTTGATGATGCTGTAGGCGGATGCCCGGTGCTGCACTTGCCAAGCCTCGGTCTCGTCCATGGGGAGAACCCCGTTCTCCAGGAATTCTAATATTGGGAGGGCCAGGGATGGAGCCGTAACCACGGCGAAGACGGCCACCAGGGTGGGTTCCGAGTCGGCAGCCCCCGAGCCGGGTTGGGCAGCCCCCGGGTCGGGGATGGCGATAGCCGGGTCAAGGGCGATGGTGGCCGGGTCGAGCTGAGCAGTCCCCGGGCCGGGTTCAGCAGCCCCCGGGCCGGCTTGAGGTGCAGCCGGGTCGTCTGGAACGTGGATGGACTCGGATTCTGGCGATGGCTTGAGGGACGGCTTGCGCAGGTGCTCGAGGGAGACGCCGGACGGGATGGCTTATCGTGACAAGGCAATCTTGGCGAGCGTGTCGGCTGCTTCGCTCTTCGCGCGCGGGACATGGATGAACTCGCAGCCCTCGAAGTATCCGGACAGCTTCTGGACGAGGAAGCGGTAGCTTGCCATGTTGGAGTCACGGGCATCCCATTCGCCGGAGCACTGCTGCACCACCAGGTCCGAGTCGCCATAGCACAGGATGCGCCGGATGCCGAGTTCTTTGGCAAGTCGGAGGCCGTGCATAAGCGCTCCGTACTCGGCGACGTTTTGGAGGCGGCGAAGTGGATCTGGAGCGCATAGCGGAGCCAGTCGCCCTTCGGGGACGATAGTACAATGCCGGCCCCCAGGCCGAGTCGCATCTTGGACCCGTCGAAGTGCATGCGCCAATGCGTCGAGTCAGGGGGCGGCGACAAGTACTGGGTCTCGGTCCAGTCGACGAGAAAGTCGGCCAGGGCTTGAGACTTGATCGCGGTGCAGGGCTCGTAGAGGATGGTGTGGCCGGCTAGCTGGATCGCCCAGTTGGCAACCCGGCCAGAGGCATCCCGGCACCCGATGATTTCTCCGATAGGCGCTATGCTGACCACGGTGATGACGTGCTCATGGAAATACTGCTTCAGCATCTTGGCAGTGAAGTACACGCCGTAACACATCTTCTGGTAGTGCGGATAGTTCTGCTTGGAGATGGAGAGCACCTCCTTCAGGTAGTAGACTAGGCACTAGACGTCTTGGATCTTGCCCTTCTTTGGTCGCTCGACCACAAGCACCATGCTGACCGCCCACGAGGTCGCGGCTATGTAGAGCAACAGCGGCTCCTTGTCGGTCGGCGCGGCCAGGACTGGTGCGGTGGAGAGCATGCGCTTGAGGTCTTGGAAGGCCTCGTCTGCCTTGCAGTTCCATTCGAACGGGCTCGTCTTCTTCATTAGCTGGTACAGGGGTAGCGCCCTCTCGCCCAGCCGGCTTAGAAACCGGCTGACCGAGGCCAAGCATCCGGTGAACTTCTGGACATCGCGCAGCCGAGCCGGCTTGCGCATGCACTCGATGGCCTTGATCTTCTTCGGGTTCGCCTTGATGCCGCGTTCCGAGACGAGGAAGCCGAGTAGCTTTCCGGTCGGGATGCCGAAGACGCATTTTTCTGGGTTAAGCTTGACCTTGTATTCGCGGAGGTTGGCGAATGTTTCCTTCAAATCGTCGAGGAGCGTGAGGTGCTTCTTGGTCTTCACCATGATATCGTCCACGTACACGTGGATATTGCGGCCGAGTTGCGGCAGCAGGCATTTCTGCATGCAGCGTTGGAAGGTGGCGTCGGCATTCTTCATGCCGAAAGACATGGTGATGTAGCAATATGCCCCATAGGGCGTGATGAAGGACTTCTTCAGGGTGTCGGTCGGGTCCAACTTGATCTGGTGGTAGCCGGAGTAAGCGTCCAGGAAGGACAGGAGCATGCACCCGGCAGTCGAGTCGATGACTTGGTCGATCCGTGGGAGAGCGAACGGATCCTTGGGACAGGCCTTGTTGAGGCTGGTGTAGTCGATACACATGCGCCAGGTCTTGTTCTTCTTCAGGACAAGGACTGGATTGGCCAGCCACTCGGGGTGAAACACTTCCATTATGAAGTCGGCCGCCAAAAGCTTGGCGACCTCTTCACCAATGGTTCTTCTCTTCTCTTCGGAAAATCGTCGTAGGGGTTGACGGACAGGCTTGGCGTCCTTGCGGACATGAAGTTTGTGCTCGGCGTACTTCCTCGGGATACCCGGCATGTCCTTGGGGTCCATGCAAAGATATCCCAATTCTCACGGAGGAAGTCGATGAGCTCGCCTTCCTATTTGCTATCGAGGCGGGCGCCTATGAAAACGTACTTGCTGCAGCTGGGGTCTTCCGGGTTCAGCTTCACTTTCTTGGTCTCCTTTGAGGGTTTGAAGGCGGCCTCGTCGGCCGGGTCAGGGTCAGGATCGACGCAGCGGAGGCCTCGCTTGCCAGGGCAATGATCCGGTCGAGCTGGCGGTCGGGATCGACGCAGCGGAGGCCTCGCCTGCCAGGGCGACGATCCGGTCGAGCTGGCGCCGCTCCTCGGCAATGACCAGCAACGCAGCCAACTTGGCACCATCTCGGGCCCACTCCAGGGACTTGCGGTTATCGCCGGTGATGGTGATGAGGCCCTTGGGACCCGGCATCTTCATCTTCAGATACGCGTAATGCGGAACCGCCATGAACTTGGCGAGCACGGGCCAGCCCAGCAATGCGTGATACGCGCTGGACAGGTCCACCACCTCGAACCAGATTGGTTCGCGTCGGAAGTGGCTGTTGTCACCAAACAGGACATCGAGCCGGACCCGGCAAATGGGAGAGCAGGAGAGGCCGGGCACGATGCCGTGGAATATCGTCCGGGTCGGCTCCAGGTCCTCGGCCTTGAGGCCGAGCTTGGTCATCTTGTCGCGGTAGAGGATGTTGATGATGTTGCCGCCGTCGATGAGGAGTTGAGAGAACTTGCATGTGTGTCGAACGATGATGGTGGGGTTGAGGACGAGGGCGTAACCACCCGGACACGGCATGACCGCCAGGTGATCCTCCCGGGTCCAGGTGATCGGGCAATCCGACCAATGCATGAACTCTGGCTTGGCCGGGATGACCGAGTTCACCTTCTGCCGAAGGAGGCGCTCGCTGCGCTTGTCATCGCCGAGGCTGATGAAGACGACGTAGGCCGCGTTCTGGTCTGGGTAGGCGTCGTCCCGCATCGCGCCGCCAGCGGGAGGCGGCGGTGGAGGCAGAGGCGGCTATCCCGCGCCTGGAGCCAAAGCCGGAGAAGGCGGGACATCGCCCCTCATGATGCGCTTGGTGATGGCGCACTGCCGAAGCATGTGCGTGGAGGGTCTTGCACCGCTGTGGTGCTCACAGGGGGACGTCGAGCATCTGCTCGAAACTCATGGAGGGTTGCCATGCCGTCTTGCCGGTCTGCCGGCGCTTCGCCGCCGGGTCCGCCGCGGGCTCGGTGGCCGCGACGAGCCGGTTGTCGTGGCGCTACTCCGGCTGGTCGGTCTTGCGCTTGTTGTTCTGGTGATGCTTCTGCCGGCTGCTTTCGCCGGCCGGCTTCGGAGGGGGAACCGGCTTCACCTTGCGGGCTTCATCCAGCGCCACCTGGATCTTCATGGCGTAGTCGGCGTTGGCG
Organism: Triticum dicoccoides; assembly: GCF_002162155.2. Lineage (NCBI taxonomy): Eukaryota > Viridiplantae > Streptophyta > Magnoliopsida > Poales > Poaceae > Triticum > Triticum dicoccoides. Next base: position 342,728,367 of record NC_041385.1, read on the forward strand.
TATTTGTCCGCCGTCACCATGAGCGCAACCATGGTGGCCGGCTCGGAGCATAAGAGCTTGTGCTTGAGGAGGGTGCCGTCTTGGCACCCGCTGACGAAGTACTGGATCGCCTGGACTTCATGCACGCCCTCGCAGCTGTTCCAGAGCTCGGTCCAGCACGCGAGGTACTCGCGACCAGTCTCCATAGGCCCTTGCATGCACATGGCGAGCTAGCTAGGGCGGACGGGTCGCTCGTAAGTCCCCGTGAAGTTGCGGATGAAGGCTTCCTTGAAATCGACCCGCGTGTTGATGCTGCCCATCGGCAGGCTGTTCAACCACGTGCGGGCCGACCCTTGGAGCATGAGCGGTGCGTACCGCATGGCGAGATGACGATTGGCACCGGTGATGCCAACGGTCGTGGTGTAGTCGGTGAGCCAGTCTTCTGGCTTCACGGTCCCGTTGTAATTGGGGGTGTCGCGGGCGAGCATGAACACTTTGGGAAAGGGCTCCTCCCGGATGCGTGGGCTAAAGCACGCCGGCCCGATAGCGCCGCTCTCCTCCACCTCCAGGGAGCGAGCGAGCTGATCGAGGCGGTGGCAGGCGTCGGCGTCGTCGATGGCGCGCGGGCTGAGTCAACTTGCGGCCAGGCCACGGGGGGCCGGGTCGGTTGGAGCTGGACGCCGGCCATGCTGGCTGGATCCGTGCTAAATCTCTAGGACGGGCTCGTCGCCCAATCCGAAGGCGGCTGTGGCGGCCAGATCACGCCGAGTCCGGGCTCGGCCGGATTGAAGGAAATATGCCCTAGAGGCAATAATAAAGTTATTATTTATTTCCTTATTTCATGATAAATGTTTATTATTGATGCTAGAATTGTATTAACCAGAAACTTGATACATGCATGAATACATAGACAAACACAGTGTCACTAGTATGCCTCTACTTGACTAGCTCGTGAATCAAAGATGGTTAAGTTTCCTAGCCATGGACATGAGTTGTCATTTGATTAACGGGATCATATCATTAGGAGAATGATGTGATTGACTTGACCCATTCCGTTAGCTTAGCACTTGATCGTTTAGTATGTTGCTATTGCTTTCTTCATGACTTATACATGTTCCTATGACTATGAGATTATGCAACTCCCGTTTACCGGAGGAACACTTTGTGTGCTACCAAACGTCACAACGTAACTGGGTGATTATAAAGGAGCTCTATAGGTGTCTCCGTAGGTACTTGTTGAGTTGGCGTATTTCTAGATTAGGATTTGTCACTCCGATTGTCGGAGAGGTATCTCTAGGCCCTCTCGGTAATGCACATCACTATAAGCCTTGCAAAGAATGTAGCTAATGAGTTAGTTACGGAATGATGCATTACGTAACGAGTAAAGAGACTTGTCGGTAAAGATCTTCGTAGAATATATGGGAGCCAATATGAGCATCCAGGTTCCGCTATTGGTTATTGACTGGAAACGTGTTTCGGTCATATCTACATAGTTCTCGAACCCGTAGGGTCCGCACGCTTAAGGTTTCGATGACAGTTTTATTATGAGTTTATGAGTTTTGATTTACCGAAGGAGTTCGGAGTCCCGGATGAGATCGGGTACATGACGAGGAGTCTCGAAATGGTCGAGACGTAAAGATCGATATATTGGACGACTATATTCGGACATCGGAAAGGTTCCGAGTGGTTCGGGTATTTTTCGGAGTACCGGGGAGTTACGGGAATACGGGGGAAGAAGTATATGGGCCTTCTTTGGCTTTAGGGGAGAGAGAGAGGCAGGCCGCCCCCCCCCCCCCAATGACTAGTCCGAATTGGACTAGGGGGAGGGGCGGCGCCCCCTCCTTCCTTCTCTTCCCTCTCCCCCTTCCTTGTCTCCTACTCCTACTACATGGAAGGGGAGGAATCCTACTCCCGGTGGGAGTAGGACTCCTCCAGGGCGTGCCATAGGGGCCGACCCTCTCCCCCTCCTCCACTCCTTTATATACGGGGGCAGGGGGGCACCTCTAGACACAACAACAATTGATCTCTTGATCTCTTAGCCGTGTGCGGTGCCCCCCCCCCCCTTCACCATAGTCCTCCTCGATAATATTGTAGCGGTGCTTAGGCGAAGCCCTGCGACGGTAGAACATGAAAATCGTCACCACGCCGTCGTGCTGACGGAACTCTCCCTTGATACTCGGCTTTATCGGAGTTTGAGGGATGTCATCGAGCTAAAGGTGTGCTAGAACTCAGAGGCGTCGTGCTTTCGGTGCTTGATCGGTCGGGCCGTGAAGACGTACGACTACATCAACCGCATTGTTTTAACGCTTCCGCTTTCACCATGATCTTGCGTGTGCGTAGGAATTTTTCAAAATTACTACGTTCCCCAACACGGATTGCGCCTCACCGGGTGGCGAGGAAGCTGTGTGTAGAAGTTCACCGGGTCCGCCAAGGTGGGCGGAGCCGGATCCCGCCGGCTTGGCGAGCTGGTTGAGGTGGTCCTGCTGGGTGTTGGCCGCGTGGAGGAGTTCGCGCATCTGCCCGATGCGTTCCTTCAGCTCCTCACCCGTGAGCTGGTCCAGGCCGGCCGCGGCTGCTTGGGCAGCGCGCATGTTCTTCATTCGGGTCTCGTAGATGGTCGGGACGGCGCCACGGGCCGGCCGATCGCTCCTCCCCGGGAACGCATGACGGAATCCCGGCTTGGCTCGGCCGCAGCGGTCGTGAATCCGTAGGAGGCATTGCGCTCCAGCTGAGCGGCGTCCAGGCAACGCTGAGTGGCGGCGAGCGTCTCGGACAGGTCCAGCATCTGCTGGCTCCTTTCCTCGAGCTGGGTTCGAGCCTCAGCGACGTTGGTGGCGTCGACGTCGGTGCCGATGGGGATGCGGAGGCTCTACATCATGGCGTGCAACGGATCGGACGGCTCGGTCCGTTCTGTTGTGGCCCTAGCTTCGACAGCCTTCCTCGTCTTGCTCGACGAGGAGGAGGTGCCATCGCCGGTGACGAAGACCTCCACATGGACGTCCATTGCCCCGGCAAAAACGCCGCCACCGAGGGAGAGGGGGAGTCGGAGTAGCTGAGCACCTCGCTGGGGTACTCGTCGGTCGCGAACGCATCGGAGATGCGCAGCGCGGCGAAGGAGGCAGCGAGCACGCCGATGACGTCGTCCGCCAGTGCGATGGACTCGTCGCAGTTGGAGAAGGGCCCCATCTGAAGCATGCTCACGGACAGCTCCTCGAGCTGCCCCACGGTGGGCGCGAACTGTCGTGGTGGGTGCACGGCAGATGCCAAGGGATGGCTAAAGAAAGGAGGAGGCTCGAGGGCGCTGGTGGACTCCAGAGGCAAGGTTGGCATGAGCGGGCGCGGGACGCCGGACATACCCAGGTTTGGGGCTCTCTGGAGAGATAACACCCCTAGTCCTGCCGAGTGTAGTTGGATGTTCGATAGTACAAAGTTGCTCCTGGAGCTGTATGGGAGAGGAAGGAAGCTGGCCAAGGGTTGGGCTGCTCCTTCTCTCTGGTGTTGCTATTTGGTGGCTAGTTCATGCTTACTTGCCTTTCTCTGGTTACCTGCCCATATGAGCGTGGGCTCTGGGGGGTTTTATAGACCAACCCCCCAGGGGTACAATGGTAATGTTACAAGTCGGTGGGTCCGGATTGTCGGTGTCCGAGGACCCGGGCTGGGTCCCGCTGAGGGCTTGTGGTTCATCGGGTTCCCCTAGGTGCGCGCCCCGCGTGCCTAGGGGGACTGTGCGCCATCTTGTTGATCGTCAGGGCATGGCCGAGTCGACACGTGTACAGTGGATCTCTGTCAGGCTGCCGCTTGTTGTCGCCAGTGGTGAGAGCGGGGGCACTGTAGCCACGCCGGCCCTGGTCAGCGGGTAGGTGAGGGGTATTGTTGCCTCGCTCCAGCTGACCAGAGGCATGGGCAGGGCACTGTTGCCTCGGTCATCGTTGATTAAAGACTTGTCCCAAGTTACGGCCTGGATGGGACGGGAGCTGACCCATGGCTGGATTGCGGAGCATGCCACGGGTGGAACTGGCTTGTCGAGGAAGCCTTGGTTGTGTCGGGTTCGGCTGTCTTGCACTAGTTGTTGAGGCCGAGTCGACGCGTCTTGCTGGGTCGGAGAGTTTGGCCGGGTTGTGGGGCTTGGCCGGGTCGAGCGACCCGGCCAAGCACATGCCGGTTTGAGGGGCAGTGCCAGCCCCGTTGTTTTTGAAGAGGATCCGGGTTCCGTTGCCTGCCCTGGGTCCATCCCCCCGACAGCTATGCTATCTGCAAAAAGCGATCCATGGCTCGCCTAGTCATCAACGACAATATCACTTTGGTTTGGCGGTTTTACCATGAGGGCCCACGCGGACATCGAGCCCGCAACTCCTCCCATGGCCGCCGGACACCGTCCTCGCATTGGCCCCAAGTACTCCGAAAAATTGGATCCGGCAAATGTTTCGTCCCTAAACGAACTGCTAGACCGCATTGCCGCCCTGGGGGTCCCAACGAACTATGATCGGATCGGGCTCAAGCCCGACCAAAGGGAAATTAATCACCCACCAATCACCCACTTCATCGCAATCGTTGAGAAACAAGCCACAGACACTTCCTTCCCCATATTAAGGACCAAGTATGTTCCGGTCCCCGAATGCCCTGAGCCGGATACTTCCCATTCGGAAGGGACTTTACTCCCACCGGACTCTGGTTCAGGTGTAGGATTGCAAGAGCCTTTGCGCTTAACCAGACCCGAACCGGTTACTTCGGAAGCCCTACCGTAACCACTACCGGCTCCGAACACAAACATGGGACAGGATCCAAACTTTAATCCACCCACCAACAACAATCTATATTCTCCAAGCAACTCAGGTCCTCCAGACATATACGACGTGATGTATGTGCGACAGCAGCCCCAGGAGATGATCCACCACTTTTGGGCCAGATTCCTGCTTGTTAAAAACAAGATCAAGGACTACTCAGACGACGACATAGTATCGGTCTTCCACCGTAATTGCATAGATGGAGGGATATTGAATGCCATCGACCGTCACCACATACAGAGTTTCACGGAAATATCGCATGTAGTACAAAAGTATTGTGCAATGGAAGGCATATGGAGGGCCCAGAATACTTAACTGGAGCCTGCCACCTCGATGCAGTGTGTGGCCGAGGCTAAAAGAATATACCCCGGCGGGTCACCCAACCATCAGGCTATGGGCAGTAAGAACAAGCCCTTCACGGGACATAGGTCCATTCTTGACGAACTATTGGACAAACCCTGCCCGATCCATACCACTCCGCATATAGTCCCAATCCATAGCCTCCGGGCATGCTGGGTACTCCGACAGGTAGCAAAAAGTGGAGAGGCCGTCCTCACCACAACTCCAGAAGGATACTGAGGGAGTCCTGGATTAGGGGGTATCCGGATGGCCGGACTATGACCTTTGGCCGGACTCTTGGACTATGAAGATACAAGATTTAAGACTCCGTCCCGTGTCCGGATGGGACTTTCCTTGGCGTGGAAGGCAAGCTTGGCGATACGATATGAAGATCTCCTCCCATTGTAACCGACTCTGTGTAACCCTAGCCCTCTCCGGTGTCTATATAAACCGGAGAGTTTTAGTCCGTAGGACAAACAACAATTATACCATAGGCTAGTTTCTAGGGTTTAGCCTCTCTGATCTCGTGGTAGATCCACTCTTGTACTACCCATATCATCAATATTAATCAAGCAAGAGTAGGGTTTTACCTCCATCGAGAGGGCCCGAACCTGGGTAAAAACATCGTGTCCCTTGTCTCCTGTTACCATCCGCCTAGACGCACAGTTCGGGACCCCCTACCCGAGATCCGCCGGTTTTGACACCGACATTGGTGCTTTCATTGAGAGTTCCTCTGTGTCGTCACCTTTAGGCCCGATGGCTTCTTCGAACATAAACCATGACGCAGTCCAGGGTGAGACTTTTCTCCCCGGACAGATCTTCGTATTCGGCGGCTTCGCACTGCGGGCCAACTCGCTTGGCCATCTGGAGCAGATCGAAAGCTACGCCCCTGGCCATCAGGTCAGGTTTGGAAGTTTAAACTACACGGCCGACATCTGCAGGGACTTGATCTTCGACAGATTCGAGCCACGACCGAACACGCCGCACTGTCACGATGGGCACGATTTAGCTCTGCCACCGGACAACGCCCAGAGCGTCGCTCAGGTGCCCGCTCCGACCATTAGCTCGGAGCCGACCGCGCCAATTGGGGACGGACGGTTGGACGCCGCCCCAGGTGCCGCAATCCCTACGGTGATGGAGCCGAACACCAGCCCAGTCCTTGGCGAGGCCTATGACTCCAGGGTGCCGGACTCCGTTCCGAACTCCGAATCTTCCGCACCTCTTCCGATCGAACCCGATTGGGCTCCGATCATGGAGTTCACCGCCACGGACGTCTTTCAGCACTCGCCCTTTGGCAATATCCTGAATTCACTAAAATCTCTCTCTTTGTCAGGAGAGCCCTGGCCGGATTACGGTCAGCATGGTTGGGATACGGACGACGAAGAAATTCGAAGCCCACCCACCACCCACTTCGTAGCCACTGTCGACGATTTAACCGGCATGCTCGACTTCGACTCCGAAGACATTGACGGTATGGACGCTGATGAAGGAGACGACAAAGAACCAGCACCTATAGGGAACTGGAAAGCCACCTCGTCATATGACATATACATGGTGGACACCCCCAAATCAGGGGACGGCGATGAAAAAATGGAGGACGACCCCTCCAAGAAGCAACCCAAGCGCCGACGTCAGCGGCGCCGCTCTAAATCCCGCCAAAGTAAAAACGGCAAGTCCGGCACCGGAGTTAACAACACGCCGGACAGCGCCGAAGACATCCCCCTCCAGCAGGATTCAGTGCAGGAGGACGAAGGAGCCAGCCCTCATGAGAGAGCGGCCGGCAGAGAGGTTGAGGACAAAAATTATATGCCTCCCTCCGAAGACGAGGCAAGCCTCGACGACGACGAATTCATCGTGCCAGAGGATCCCGTAAAACAAGAGCGTTTCAAACGCAGGCATATGGCCATGGCAAGCAGCCTCAAGAAAAAACAGCAGCAGCTTAGAGCTGACACAGACTTGCTAGCCGACAGATGGACCAAAGTCCTGGCGGCCGAAGAGTATAAACTCGAACGCCCCTCCAAGAGCTACCCAAAGAGCAGGCTGCTACCCCAACTTGAGGAGGAAGCAACTAAACCTACATCACTAGCGTACAATGCGCCCGATCGGCCACCCCGTGGCCGCGACAAAGAGGCCTTCAGGCCCTCGACCCAAGCCGCACCCCGGCACCGCTCAAAAAATACCAGAGTGCGAGGAGATGCAGTAGACCTGCGAGAAATATTGGAGAACAAGGCAAGGCAAACAAGATCGATCTATGGACCGCGTGGGTGCCCCACTTCACGTGACGATAACCGTCATGCCGGATATGATGAATACGGCCAGGCCGAATACAACAGACCAACCTCATCCGAGCTGCGTCGCGATATAGCCCAGTACAGGGGCGCCGCACACCCACTATGCTTCACAGGCGAAGTAATGGATCATCAAATCCCCGAGGGTTTTAAACCCGTCAACATCGAATCATACGATGGCGCAACAGATCCCGCGGTATGGATCGAGGATTATCTCCTTCATATTCACATGGCCCATGGTGATGATCTACACGCCATCAAATACCTCCCGCTCAAGCTTAAAGGACCAGCTCGGCATTGGCTTAACAGCCTGCCAGCAGAGTCAATCAGTTGCTGGGAGGACCTGGAATCCGCGTTCCTTGACAACTTCCAGGGCACTTATGTGCGACCAGCAGACGTTGATGACCTAAGCCACATAATCCAGCAGCCAGAGGAATGGGCCAGACAATTCTGGACACGGTTCCTAACCAAGAAAAATCAAATAGTCGACTGTCCGGACGTCGAGGCCCTTGCAGCCTTCAAGCACAACATCCGAGACGAATGGCTTGCCCGACACCTAGGACAGGAAAAGCCGAAATCTATGGCAGCCCTCACGACACTCATGACCCGCTTTTGCGCGGGCGAAGACAGCTGGCTAGCTCGTAGCAATAACATAACCAAGAGCCCTGGCAATTCTGATACCAAGGACAACAATGGCAGGTCACGTCGCAACAAGCATAAGCGCCGCATTAACGGCGACAATACTGAGGATACGGCCGTCAATGCTGGATTCAGAGGCTCTAAACCCGGTCAGCGGAAGAAGCCATTCAAAAGAAACCCTCCGAGCCCATCCAGTCTATTCCAGATACTCGATCGCTCGTGCCAGATACACGGCACCCCCGAACAACCAGCCAACCACACCAACAGGGATTGTTGGGTGTTCAAGCAGGCAGGCAAGTTAAGTGCCAAGACCAGAGACAAGGGGCTGCATAGCGATGACGAGGAGGAGCCCCGGCCGCCGAACAATAGAGGACAGAAGGGATTCCCCCCGCAAGTGCGGACGATGAACATGATATAACAACCCACATCCCCAAAAGGGAGCGGAAGCGTGCTCTCAAGGACGTCTATGCGTTAGAGCCAGTCGCCCCAAAGTTCAACCCATGGTCCTCCTGCCCGATCACTTTTGATCGAAGGGACCACCCCACTAGCATTCGTCACGGTGGATTCGCCGCATTGGTCCTAGACCCAATCATCGACGGATTTCACCTCACTAGAGTCCTAATGGATGGCAGTAGCAGCCTGAACCTGCTTTATCAGGATACAGTGTGGAAAATGGGTATAGATCCCGCGAGGATTAAACCCACAAAGACAACCTTTAAAGGCATTATACCAGGTGTAGAAGCCAGTTGTACAGGCTCGGTTACACTCGAAGTGGTCTTCGGATCCCCGGATAATTTCCGAAGCGAAGAGTTAATCTTCGACATAGTCCCATTCCGCGGTGGCTATCACACCTTGCTCGGACGAACCGCATTTGCAAAATTCAATGCGGTGCCGCACTACGCATATCTCAAGCTCAAGATGCCAGGCCCTCGCGGAGTCATCACGGTAAATGGAAACACCGAACGCTCTCTCCGAACGGAGGAGCACACGGCGGCCCTGGCGGCGGAAGTACAGAGTAGCCTCTCAAGGCAATTCTCCAATCCAGGTGTTAAACGTCCGGACAACATCAAGCGAGCCCGAAGTAACCTACAACAAAGCCGGCTGGCATGTTCCGGGCAAGCATAGCAGTGCGGCCCCAACCCCAGCCCTCGCGAGATGCTGATATCGGTACCACGCGTACATAATTACGCTTTAGAAATACCATGGGCATAAGGGGTGGGGCACAACTACGGCACGCCCAAAATGCGGCTCAACCGCACTAAGGGGCTCCCTATTCTGCTGTTTCTTTTTTTATATACTTTCAGGACCCAACTATTCGGAAGGCCTATCCGGCAATACACTCGCCGAACACACGATGCAACAGCCAGGGAGAGAACAAGCCGCGTCAAACATCCAAGTGGCCTCTATAACGAGCTTAATACCTGTTTTACTTGAAGTCCCGCAGCCTGCCCCTGGAGGGGGACATGTCAAATAATCCCATCTCTTGCTTATCGCACTATTTGTATCGTTCTGCTTTCATAGCAGCCATTTTTTTTATAAACAATACATAGCTCTTATCTATTATTGTACTCATCTATTTTTTATACAAATATGTTCAGTCATGACATTATGCAACCGTACACTTTGGTACGGCCAATACACTAGGGGCTTAAGCACCCCATAACATGGTGTTAGAAGACCGAACACTCTCATGAATGCGGCACCCCGAACTTATAGCACTATATGCATCGGCTCTGAATCATGTCTTTGGTCAATAGTTGGGTTTGCCCGGCTCCCATGTTTTGGTACCTTACGTTCCGCAATGTTGGCTAAGGTAGCGCTGGGAGAACTACTGCGATTTTTCCCCAGTTGAGCTGGGTTAACGCCTCAATAGAGAAAGCTAAAACTGACCATCATGATAGTGCGAGAGACCGGTCGCTGTTCGCGAGGTTTTTCGAGTCCTTAAAGACTTATGCCGCTTAGAGCGAGGAGCCGGACTTATCCGGCCTAGGCGTGGATAGCGCCCCGAACTCGGTCTTCCGAATACTAGGGGCTTTGCCAAAATTTAAAATTATATAATTCTATGGCTAAGTGAGAGTGATAAAGCATTATAAGTCTGATGGCCTGGTTCGTTGTGCTGAGCGCCTCCCTAGATGGACTCAAGAATGGGAACAAGAGCGCTCAGGTTTATCCCGAACACCCCAACACTCGTGGCATGGGGGTTAAAGCCGACGACTTGCATCTCTCAGAATTGATAAACGGCCGCACAGAAGGTAATATTTTAAATTAACAAAGTGTTGCTTAACGCATATGAACAAAGTTTTCAGCGTACAGGATAACAGATGCGAGCCTACTCAAAAATTACATCTTTGGAGCATTCGTCCTCTATAAGGCAGGCACCCTTCAGGACACCCTTATAATACATCTCGGGCGTGCGATACTCCTTGCCTGGCGGTGGCCCGTTTGTCAAAAGCTTCTCAGCGTCCAGCTTGCCCCAGTGCACTTTAGCACGGGCAAAGGCCCGACGGGCACCTTCGATACAGACGGAGCGCTTGATGACTTCAATCCATGGACACGCGTCCACCAGCCGCCGCACCAGACCGAAGTAACTCCCAGGCATGGCTTCTCTAGGCCACAGCCGAACTATGAGGCCCTTCATGGCCTGTTCGGCCACCTTGTGCAGTTCGACCAGCTGCTTCAGTTGGTCGCTCAGGGGCACTGGATGTCCGGCCTCAGCATATTGAGACCAGAACACCTTTTCCGTCGAGCTCCCCTCTTCGGCTTGGTAAAATGCGGCAGCATCAGACACACTACGGGGCTGATCGGCGAACGCTCCTGGAGAGCTCCGGATTCGGGTAAGTAACAGATAATTTACTTTTATATTCTTGCTTTGCATAAAGAATGCCTTACCTGCCGCTATCTTCTTCATCGCCTCGATCTCCTGGAGGGCCTTCTGGGCTTCGGCCTTAGCGGTCTTGGCACTCTCAAGAGCCAAGGCGAGCTCAGACTCTCGAGTCTTCGAGTCACGCTCCAATCTCTCGTGTTTCTCCACGAGAGCCTGGAGCTCTTGCCGCACCTCCGCCACCCGCGCCTCCTGCTTCTCTCGCTCGGTGCGCTCCAAGGCCGCACTGTTTTTGGCCTTGGACACCGCTTCCTTCAGGGTCGCCACCTCGGCCATGGCCCCTACAACATTTAGGTTGGTCCTGTCATTATTTGCAACCAAGTATTTCTATATACATTTACATACGGTATTACCTACCCTCCTTGTCCTCGAGCTGCTTCTTGGCACGGCCGAGCTCGTTCTCGGACCGCTCGAGGCTCTCCTTCAATAAATTGAACTCCGCAGTCAGTGCGGCAGAGGTCAGCAGCGTAGCCTGCATTCCCACATTGACATATTTTTGTTAGACTCCTGCGTATATCTTTTTAGATCCTCAGCTCGGCTTTTCTTTCCGCACGCCGAACTGAGCATCAGGGGCTACTGTCTATGCGGTAACATTTTTATATGTTTTTGAACACATACCTCAAAGCCTGTTAATAGACTTGTACAGGCTTCTGTCAGCCTGCTCTTGGCGGACTGAACCTTCTGAATCACCGCACTCATAACAGTGCGGTGTTCCTCATCGATGGAGGCGCCGTTAAGCACCTCCAGCGAATTGTCCGGCGCCTCCGGATGGACAGAGGTCGCCGGCGTCGTAGGCTTGCCCTTCTTATGAAGGCGCCGCCTGTCGGACTCTGAAACCATTGATGGTTCCGGAGCAGTGTCCGGCCCGGGGCCGGACTTGGATCCCTCCAGGGCTTTACCCCCTTTGGGCCTGGAGTCCGGGAGGTCGCCTTGCAGCGCCTCCAGGACCACCTCCTCCTAGTTTAGTCCCTTCCGGGACTCCACCTAGGCGTCGTCCGTAGGGAGAGGGGAGGAGGCCGTCGGAAGTGAAGCACTATTCACATCCGACGAACCCAAGGAGCCGCTCGTCGAATCGTCGAGCTGAGCCTTGGGCGGACTGCATGATCAAATTTGGCGTCAGAAAATGCCAAATAATGGAGGAGCGCCATAAGTTATTCGGATATCCGGATGCTTACGATTTAGCCAGAGGCTTGACCCTGGATGGCCATTCCTCCTCGCCGTCTTCGGCATCGGAGGTGTAGTCCGGAAGGAGGGTTCTCCCCTTCTTGGACCATCCAGCCTCCCCAATTGGGGCGGCCTTCCTTTTCTTTCCTTCCCCCGTTGGAGGGGGAGAGGCTTCTTCTTCTTTTTCTTCCTCCTCCCCGTCCTCAGAGGCGGAGGGTGCTTCGAGGTTGTCAGGCGATGAATCCGACACCACCAGGCGCCGGGAACTCTTTCGAGTCCCCGTGGCCTTCTTCTTGGCCTTCTTCTCCGGCACCACGTGAGGTGCCGGAACCAGCAGCTTCATCAAGCGAGCGTCCGCTGGGTCTTCAGGCAAGGGAGACAGACAGTTGATCTGTCCGGCCTTCTTCTTCCAGTCTTGTTAAAGAGATGGGGGTTTAGATCCCGCATAGAATCAAATCTATGAAAAACAAATACCCCATAAAGGGAAAATTAAGCTCACCGCGCTGGCTTGGCGCTTGATGCAGAATCCGCGATCCTCGGTGACGGGAGGGGAGACCTCGGAGCTCTTGAATAGCACCTTCCAGGCATCCTCGTGCTTTGTATCGAAGAGCCGGGACAGAGTCTGGTGCCGGGCCGGGTCGAACTCCCACAAGTTGAAAGCCCGTCGTTGACACGGGAGAATCCGGCGGAAGAGAATGACCTGGACTACGGTGACAAGTTTAACCTTCCTGCCGATCAGGTCTTTGATGCAGGTTTGAAGTCCGGTCACTTCCGCTGAATTACCCCACAACAGGCCCGTCTCTTTCCAAGATGTGAGCCGTGTGGGGATGCCAGATCGGAATTCAGGGGCCGCTGCCCATTCAGGGTCACACGGCTCGGTGATATAGAACCACCCCGATTGCCACCCCTCGATGGTCTCTACGAAGGCGCCCTCGAGCCATGTAACGTTGGCTATCTTGCCCACCATGGCGCCTCCGCACTCCGCTTGGCGGCCGCCCATGACCTTCGGCTTGACGCTGAATATCTTCAGCCATAGGCCAAAGTGAGGCTGGATGCGAAGGAAGGCCTCGCACACGACGATGAACGCCGAGATGTTGAGGATGAAGTTCGGGGCCAGATCATGGAAGTCCAGGCCGTAGTAGAACATGAGCCCCCGAATGAACGGGTGAAGAGGAAAACCCAGTCCGCGGACAAAATGGGGGAGAAAAACAACCCTCTCATGGGACCTGGGGGTGGGGATGAGTTGCCCCACATCTAGAAGCCGGTGCGCGATGTCGTTAGATAGGTATCCGGCCTTCCTCAGCTTTTTGATTTGCCCCTCCATGACGGAGGAGGCCATCCATCTACCTCCCGCTCCGGACATGATTGGAGAAGGTTGAGGTGGGAAGTGCGGGCTTGGGCGTTGGAGCTCGAGCGCACAGGGACGAATAAGCAAAGGAGGAAGAAGGCGTAAATGGAAAGGGTAGATTCTTATCCCCTTATATGGGCGGCCGAAACTACGAGCCCCCACCGGCCTAATAAAACTCGCTTATCTCCCAAGCGCCACAGTTAATGGCACGGTTGGGTTACCCACGCCCGTATTGATGAGAATCCCAGAATAAGGGGACACGACCTCTGCTTTAACAAGACGTGCCAAGGAAACCGCCTCGCTAAACGCACTGAGGTGGAACAGTAAAATGATTCGAATAAAGGCTTGGCCGTGGCGTGATGTCACGCTGCAGAATACGTCAGTAGATTAGATTTGTGCAGATATTATTCTCTCTACGGTGGTATGTGGAACTTATTTTTGCAGAGTCAGACACTATCCTTGTGTTCAACATCTTCTATGAAGTATTCGGAGGAGGAACCCACCTTGCAATGCCGAAGACAAACTTGTGCGTCGGACTCGTCATCATTGAAGCCTGGTTCAGGGGCTACTAAGGGAGTCCTGGAATAGGGGGTGTCCGGATGGCCAGACTATGACCTTTGGCCGGACTCCCGGACTATGAAGATACAAGATTGAAGACTCCGTCCCGTGTCCGGATGGGACTTTCCTTGGCGTGGAAGGCAAGCTTGGAGATACGATATGAAGATCTCCCATTGTAACCGACTCTGTGTAACCCTAGCCCTCTCCGGTGTCTATATAAACCAGAGAGTTTTAGTTCGTAGGATGAACAACAATCATACCATAGGCTAGCTTCTAGGGTTTAGCCTCTCTGATCTCGTGGTAGATCCACTCCTGTACTACCCATATCATCAATATTAATCAAGCAGGAGTAGGGTTTTACCTCCATCGAGAGGGCCCGAACCTGGGTAAAAACATCGTGTCCCTTGTCTCCTGTTACCATCCGCCTAGACGCACAGTTCGGGACCCCCTACCCGAGATCCGCCGGTTTTGACACCGACAGATACTCGCCAGAGAAGGACAGATTTAACGTCCAAACAGTCTTCAAGACTTTCTCTTCTAACAACCGGCGCAAATGGGCGCTCCGCGACCTCACTGAAGTCCATCAAGTTACCGCAGAGCCCATGGAACGACACGGCGATAACCTTTATGGCCGAAGATGAACCAAGGGCTCGGTCAGTCCGAGCACCTACAGCCTTGGTACTAAACCCCATCGTTGATGGTTTTCGGCTTACTAAAGTGCTCATGGACGGCGGTAGTGGACTTAACCTCATCTATGAGGACACACTCGACAAGATGCAGATGGATAGGTCACGTATCGAGCAAAGCAACACCACCTTTCAAGGTATTATCCCCAGTCGAGAGGCACACTGCTCAGGAAAAATCAAACTAGATGTGGTGTTCGGCACGCCTGAGAACTATAGATCCGAAGAGTTGCTTTTTCATGTGGTCCCCTTCAACAGTGGGTATCACGCTATCCTCGGCCGAGACGCTTTCTCACGTTTCAAGCTATGCCCCATTATGGGTACCTGAAGGTCAAAATGCCCAACCCTAATGGAATTATCACAATCCTGAGCGACCCGAACAGAGCCCTTCGTGCCGAAAACAAAACTACATCCTTGGCCCTTGAAGCATTAACCACCTTACGAGCTACGGTGGATAGGGATGATATGATCCTTGATAAGAGATCCAAGTCCACCTCTTTCAAGCCAGCCAAATAAATAATAAAATTTCAAGTGCACCCGACGGACCCCAGTAAGACAACGTCTATCGGACCTAAGCTAGATCCGGCAGTGGACGCCACCCTACGCGCATTCTTGCGGAGGGTTGCGATATTTTTCCTGGCACCCATCAGACATGCCCGGCATCCCACGAATACTGGCCGAACACAGTCTCAACATAATCAGAGGATTCAAACCCGTGAAGCAGACACTATGGCGGTTCTCTGAACCCAAGCGTGAGGCCATGGGAGAAGAGCTAGCCAAGCTATTAGTGGATGGGTTTATTAGGGAAATCAAACATCCAGATTGGTTAGCCAACCTGGTAATGGTACCTCAAAAGGACAAATCGTGGCGCCTGTGTGTCGACTTCATGGACCTCAATAAGGCTTGCCCTAAAGATCCCTTCCCATTTCCCCGCATCAACCAAATCACTGACGCAACTGCGGGACACGATCCGTGTGTTTCCTCAACGCCTATTCCGGATACCATCAGATTAAGATGAAGGAATCGGACCAGGCTACAACCACATTCATCACCCCTTATGGTCCCTTCTGCTTCAATATTATGCCCTTCGGACTCAAAAACGCCGGGGCTACTTACCAGCGCATGATTCAAACATGCCTGGAAAAGCAAATAGGCAAAATAGTCGAAGCATATGTGGACAACATGGTCATCAAGACAAAACATGTCGAGTCACTGGTGGACGACCTTCGCCTCACCTTCAACAATCTCCGAACATACTACATCCGGCTTAATCCGGAAAAATGTGTCTTTGGAGTTCCGGCCGGAAAGTTGCTGGGGTTCATTGTTTCCCATAGAGGAATCGAGGCAAACCCAGCCAAGATCCGAGCTCTATCACAATTGGACATACCAACAGACCTAAAGAAGGTCCAGAAACTAGATGGGTGCGTCGCGGCTTTAAGCCGATTTATCTCCAAATTAGGAGAAAAAGCATTGCCATTATACAAGCTACTGCGCCGCACTGACAACTTCAAATGGACGGACGCAACCACAACCAGATTGGAAGAAATCAAGGCCCTTCTCGTAAGCAACCCAATCTTGGCCGCACCTGGCGTTGGAGACCCTATGTTACTATACATTTCGGCAACTAACTATAGCAACCAGACCTCAAACAGTCTAGTCTCTCTGCATCAGTGGCATCCCTAAATCGGTAATGCTAACACGCACAGTACTTTAGGATTTATAACAGAGTTTCAATCACACACTTATTACATCGAATGTCTCATAAGAGAACTTATTACAATAATATGGCTTAAGGCCATCTAAAAACGATAACATCGGAAGGCTTGGAAGATAAAGTGAGTCCATCAACTCCAACGGCATAGCTGAGTGAAAGACAATGACCTATGGCACCTTACTCGTCGTCTGAAAAGTCTGCAACATGAAATGTTGCAGCCCGAAACGGGTCAACACATGGAATATGTTGGTAATGTAACACATAGAGTAATGAACAGAATGAATGCTATCACTACATGCATATATGGCTGGTGTAAAGCACTACGGTTACAGTTTTGCATAAAGCCAATTTTTCCCTACAACAAAGGAATAAATTTCATTTAACTATCATGGTGGTTGTTAAACATTGAGAAGGTTCCTCCAACTCAATCCCAATTAAACATCATCATTAAACCCAACAAATTAAATTTATAGTGATGAGATCAACATGATAATCCAAGAACCAGATACTCAAGATGTCCATAACTGGGGACACGGCTAACAATGATTAGTTTGTACACTCTGTAGAGGTTTGCGCACTTTTCCCCACAAGACTCGAACACATACATGGTCGGAGATTCGAGACACAATCTTTCTGAAGCATTAACTCTCTACTCTGGGTAGACAGTACCACCTACAACCCGCTACATCTGCTAGTCTACCTCTTCAAGAGCTTCACGCAACTTACTCAACTATGCCAGAGCCCATATTCGCTTGTGGCTGCATACGAAAGTTTCTAGCATGAATAATCTTATGATCCCTTTGAGCCTGGGTGGTGGACTGTAGGATGATCACACGGGTACTCCAGGATATCCTAGGACAACACTGGATTCACTAGGTGCCCTGACAACCACTGGGCACTCCAGGGTGCCTCAAGCAATCCACCCAGATGTGTATTTAAGTAGCCACCTTAAATTAACCATTAATTAACAATACTCACATCTGTCATGGATACACTCACCCAAACCACGTCTATGAGCATAGCATAACAATATAAGCATAACGTAGAAGTAACTCCCCAAGGTTTGATGATAAACAGGCAATAGGTTCTACCTCATCATCTACTTCCCAAAACCCACATGTTATCAGATCCTAACCATGCAATGTTTGAGGATTTATCTAATGCAATAAAACTGGGTAACAAAGAGGTATGATCAAAGTGTTACTTGCCTTGCTGATGATCCGCAAAACCTAGAGACTCGTAGTAGCACGCTTCACACTCCGGGTACTCTATCGCAAACAAACAATAACATACATAAGCACTCAAACTAGAAGCACAGGTAAAACTCAAATAAGAGATCTAACTAGAAAGTTCAACTAAAGAACTCCAGTTTGCAAAAAGAATCAAATCAAACGAGGTAATGAAACTCAAACTGCGAAAGAAACAAGATCCATTTACTAATCTAGACTAAAGTAAAATTTTACAGTACCAAAATCTTGTTCAAGTTGTTTAAACAGACAGAGGGCTTCGAGACAAAGATCTAGGCGCTTGAAGCGCCTGATTCTGATAAACGAGCGAAAAGATAAACTAAAACGAAGATCAGGGCAGAAATCACGATCAAAAATAATCGCGAAAAAACCATGGAAAAAGAAAAACTGACAAATAGGCTAATGAATAAACGTTCGATGTCTGCGGCTAACGGATGAAGTTCGTTCATTAAAACAAACGTACGGACGAACGTCAGCTATTTAACTAAAACGAAAAAAAACATAAAACCGATCTAAACAGAATAACCTAGGGTTTTCTAAAAAAACGAGCAATTTCTCAGATAAACCGGCGGCGGCGGCAGTTATACCTTCGGCGGCGGCGGCGGGATCGGTGGCGGCTCCTCCGGCAGCGGCGGTCGGCGGTGGGGTGGCGGAACGGGGTGGCGGCGGTCAGAGTCGTCTGCGGCGGCGGCGGCGAGAGGCGCGGCGGCGGCGAGAGGCGGCAGCGGCGCTAGGGTTGCGGGGCGGGGCGGCGGGCTGGCGGCTCGGGCCTCTGCCTTATAAGAGGCCGGCCGGGTCGAAGTCCGGGGCAGACACGGCCCGGTAGGTCGGTTGACTTTCTTAAAAAAAATCTGACACGCAAAAAAACAAATAAAAGAAATACTAAATGGACTCCAAAAATCCTAAAATAAATTTTCCTCGTCCTCTAAAAATATAGCGGACAAGGTGAACATTTATTTGGGCCTCTAATGCAATTTTGAAAAATGCACTTTTTCCTAATTCCAATAAAATAGCAATAAAACTCCGAATAAAATTCTTATTTGATTTTAATATTTATCCTCCGATATTTCTCTATTTTGGGGAAGTCATTTTATCCCCTCTCTTTTATTTTCATATATGAAATATTCGGAGAGAAAAATAATTAAAACCAAATGATCCTCTTTTCAAAATTTGAGAAAACTCAAATATGAAAATTATGAAATCCCCAACTCTCTCCGTGGGTCCTTGAGTTGCTTAGAATTTCTAGGATCAACCAAAATGCAATAAAATATGCTATGCAATAATGATCTAATGTATAACATTCCAAATTGGAAATTTGGGATGTTACACTAACCAAGTAACCAGCGACGTCCTCGTTGTCGAGCGAGGGGAGGAGGGACATAAATTCCCCACCCAAAAACCAGTTT
This sequence comes from Triticum dicoccoides, assembly GCF_002162155.2. Taxonomy (NCBI): domain Eukaryota; kingdom Viridiplantae; phylum Streptophyta; class Magnoliopsida; order Poales; family Poaceae; genus Triticum; species Triticum dicoccoides. The sequence continues at coordinate 342,747,397 of NC_041385.1, forward strand.
ACTATGTATCGGAGGTCCTTACACCTTGTAAATCCCGATACCCGCACTACTAGAAGATGGCCTGCATAGTCTTCATGGCATCCTGCAAACTTCGACACTACTTCCAAGAGTGTTCGGTCACAGTGGCATCCGAAGTGCCACTAAATGACATATTAATAACAGGGACACCACTGGATGCATAGCCAAATGGGCCATCGAGCTATTACCGCTTGAAATCATATACAAGCCACACGGAGCTATTAAATCACAGGTATTGGCCGACTTCATAGCCGAATGGACGGAAGCCAAACTCCCTAAAGAGTATAGCTCATACTCTAATTGGATTATGTACTTCGATGGCTCCAAAATGCTGGCCGGACTGTGGGCTAGTGTAATCTTGACATCCCCTACTAGGGACACAGTCCGCTACGTAATGCAAATTATGTATACAACTCTAATAATGCGGCCGAATACGAGGCGCTACTACACGGTCTTTGCATGGTTGTCTCCATGGGTATGCAATGCTTGGACGTGTGCGGTGATTCGAACCTTGCAATTTCCCAGGTCAACGGAGAGTTCAATGCAAAGGACCAAAAAATGGTGGCATATTGAAACACCATATTAAAACTGTCAGCTCGGTTCGACGGACTTGAGTTCCATCATGTCGCCCGAGAAAGTAATCAGGCAGCCGACATCCTTGCTCGTATGGGCGCTAAGCGCGACGCCGTGCCACCCAACACCTTCGTGGAAAGGTTCTTTAAGCCATCTGTGGTGTGGCAGGGTGAGAACAGAGAAGGCAATGCGGACCTGATCACACCACCAACCGCCGAACACAACACAGACAACGTTGGGAGTCTAGATATCGAGACAACACCCTCTGCTCATGAGATCATGGCAGTTGTCGCTCCCTGGACCGAACCATTCCTGGCCTACCTTAATAGGCAAGAGCTCCCCGACGATCAAAACGAGGCGTGATGCATAGTTCGGCACTCTAATGCCTTTAAAGTGCATGAGGGTGAACTATATAAAAGAAGTACCACCGGAGTCCTTCAAAGGTGTATCTCCGAAGAAGAGGGAAGGCAGCTCTTGGCAGAAATACATGCTGGCCTCAGCGGTCATCACGCTGCAGCCCGCGCCCTTGTAAGCAAGGTGTTCCGGACAGGCTTCTTCTGGCCTATGGCTCGAGCTGATGCTCAAGACCTTGTCAAACAATGTGTGGGCTCTCAGCTTTTCGCCAATCAAAGCCACATGCCTCCCGCTGCATTAAGAACAATCCCCATTACTTGGCCCTTTGCGGTCTGGGGGCTTGACATGGTTGGACCCCTTAAAGGGGGAAGCCACAAGAAGAAATATTTGCTGGTCATGCTGGATAAATTCACTAAATGGATAGAGGTCAAACCAGTAAAAACAGCTGAGGTCGGACCAGTGATTGACTTTATATCCGCCATAGTCCACTGTTATGGTGTCCGCACAGAATCATCACTGATAATGGCTCTAACTTCAAGCTGATGAGGTGAAAACTTGGTGTGCTAAGTTGGGCATTAAACTTGCCTATGCATCCCTATACCACCCTCAAACAAATGGCCAAGTCGAACGGGCCAATGGTCTGATCATGAGTGGTATTAAGCCCAGACTAGTGCGCTCTTTATGAGAATCAGATAAGCACTGGGTTGAGCAACTCGATTTCGTACTCTGGGGACTCCGAACCACGCCCAATTGAACGACCGGATACACACCTTTCTTTATGGTGTACGGCGCATAAGTTGTATTGCCCTACGATATTATTCATGACTCACCTAGAGTGTGCATGTATGAAGAGAAAGAGGTTGAACTAGATCGGCAGGACGACCTAGATGGACTCGAAGAGGAGCGCGACGTTGCCAAGGCCCGTTCCGCATTCTATCAATAACAGGCCAGGCGTTACCAAACAAGAGAAGTGTGGGCCAAATCATCCAATGTCGGATAACTTGTTCTACACATCCCTGAGAAGAAAAAGGATAAGCTCAAACCTAAATGGGAGGGGCCCTTCATAATAGATGAAGTCCTTACTGGAGGAGCTTATCACCTTCACAATGCAGAGGATAATCGCCTTGAGCCTAACCCATGGAACGCCGCCCGACTCCAAAGATTTTACGCATAATTCGGCCTCCTTAGGTCTCATTTTAAACTAGTTTTTTTTCTATTTTTTCTCCCGTTTTACATTTTTTTCCTTCTCCCCTCAAATTGTTTGTCCAGATAAACCAGATTGCTGGGAGTATGCATCTTTAAATTTATACACCCCACCATACATGGGGGCTTCTTTTAAAAGAAGCATTTTATTGAAAAGCTTACAAGCTCCTTTTGTCTGTACTATCTGTTGCTTCTGCCATTATATGCACCTTTATGACTTAAGTTTTTGCCAAGCTGGGTTGCCTTGCTCCTGTGCTTATACCCTACATTCCCGATTGTTCGGCTAGGATGTAAAGGGAGCACCTCTGCGATTGTTACAACTGGGTTATCCGGACCTGTACCTCAGACGGGTGAAGCCTAAAGCTAGCGTTCTGAAGGGAATAATTGGTTGGCACATATACAACAAGCTATTTTCGGCAAAATTTCTAAAATTGGTTGTTTGTACTTCAGATACAAGCCCAGCCCAAGGAAAGGAACCCCTAACGGAAATATTTTTCTTGGAAGATGTTTCTTACGTTAAATAGTAATATAACATAACTCCATCGAATACATTTTGTCTGTTCGAGCAACATGGCTGGATTGCCTGGTTTCCGACAATACCAAGTGTTTCCTAGTCAAACATAGTATACGGAAACACTCCAACTTTTTGGTTCGGAGGTAGAAGCCGAAGGTTAGCGATGACAAAATTTTCATACAATTCGGCATGAGATAAGTTCGGTCATAAAGTACATGGGTATATCGAATCGAACGCTCACTCCCTTTCTTTGCTATCTAGTAGGCTATCTAATTTACAATCTTGTTGCGACAATTTCGCCACTGTCATTACTTGGTCGTATACCAGGGTTACGGGAATTTCCTTCCCGTCAGGTCCCCTCGGTCCAACCCTGGCCATGTGGTTCGGGTCAAGACCGGTATAGCGTGTGTTCACCATGGCACATGCCTCTCGAGCGCCTTCACGGCATGCGGACATCTTCCACAGCTTGAAACGATGTCGGGCACCTTTGAATAGATCAGCCAACCCCTCCATACTTTGTGGAGGAACGTCGGAAGGCCATAAGGCCTTGGCCATATTCTTCCTTGCCTTCCGAGCACACTCGTGGAGCTTTGCTAGCTCCTTCAGAATGTCGCTTTGTAGAACAGGCATTGACTCTTTGGAGCGGCCGGTCAACGTACCTGTATCAACCAAACTATAACATTCTGCATTATGAGTAAATCAATAATTCGGATGGTTCACAAGTCATACCGAATATGCCGCCATTCATCTTCTGGTTTTCCTCTTGTGCCTCCAAGAGTTGAGCCTTCAAGCTCTTTATCTCTTCGGCTTGTTTCTTCACTTCTTCTTCTAGTTTCTTATCTTTGCCATAATACATCAGGGAACTCTTTATTTCTTCAAGCTTGGAGACAGCGGCATTTAGCTGTGTCTGGCTTGTCGCAAGCTCCTGGGTCAGTGCACTGTTCTTCTCTTTGAGAACCTGTGGTCATCAAACGATCCTCAAATCAATTTTGTCCACCCGCTTTAAGTCTCGGGGGCTACTACTACTATCTATCCACTAAGTTCATAAAGATATGTACCTGCATAACCTTCAAGAACAGGCGAGCAAGAACGGTGAGACCGTCCCAGACAGTCCGGATGTATGCACCTACAGTGATATTAGTTTTTTTTTGAATTTTGTTCTTCACTGATATCTTATACATATTTCATTGGATTTAACATGACATAGTACTAACTTATTTTTAAATTTGTTTTCGTATGGCTATTAATTTTTGAATTAAGAATATTTCGTTCCCGAGCAAAAATTTCCCACATATTTAGTTATTTTTTTGACCCTGGTACTGACCAGAAAATGGCCGGCAATTCTAAAAATGGAAAACGGGCTGCAATAAATTCATATGAATTAGAAAATGAGTAAAAGTTATAAAAATAATAGCAAATGGGTTGTACACGCCACAGATTTCGAGGCTGACTTGTTTACGCAAGGCTTTGTCAGTGAACACATGATTCTAGCCGTCGTGCTTCTTCAATCTCTGATCTTCCTGCTCCAGCCGCCTAAACTAACGCCGATGGGACTGCCTGCTCCCTCCTCTTGTGGCCCGCTGTGATGCCGCGCAGGCTTCCCTGGCCCACCCTACTCCGCTGGCCTGGCCGCACGCAATCAACTGCCTCCTTATTACGCGAAAAAAATGATTCCTCCCACTAACATCTGGGGCGCACCAGTTGGGAGGCTGACCTGTGGGCCTATTACCTTGACGCGTACGCAGGACTTGTCAACTTAGTCAACAAAGAAATCTAGTAGCAGTAACCGTTGGATTTGAATCGAATGGTCCGGCTGCTTCTTCAATCGCTGCTCTTCTTGCACCGCCCAAACCAGCGTCGGGGAGACCGCCTGCTCTTGCCTCCAGTGGCCTGCTGTGCTGCCGTTGGGGCCTCATCGCCCCCTACTACTCCCACCGCTAGCCAGGCCCTGTAGCGACGGCAGCCTCACACCGCAGCCGAACCAGTGAACCCATGTACTCCTCTCCACTTGGGCATCCACTGCCGCGTCTTCCCCGGCTCCGCGTCGTCCCCTTCCTAGGCCTCGCCGTCGTCCACCGCCTTGGTGCTCTCGGCGCGGCGTGGTCAATGTGGTCAACGACATTCCATCGGGAGAGTATTGTACGTGTAGAGGCTGGCAGCTGGGTCCATGGCCACAGCCCAGTTTTTTTGTGATTTGCCAAGTAAGTCGCTTTGTCAGGCCTGTTGGGCTGTAAATCTTTCAAGACGAGGAGAGCTTTCATTCGGCTGGCCGAGAAAATGGCCCATCAGTAATGAGAAATGGGTTGTACATTTTTAAAACACATCAAATCGGCAATTAGTTTCAAATATCTTTTTTTTATTTCAAGATTTTAAATTACATTAATTTTTATGCGTGGAGAATTTGTTGGATTTTATATTGATATACATTTATTTCTAAAATCAGTTTGAATGTGAGTCGAAATTTCGGGATTAAAAACAGTTCGGACCGCACCGAAATATGCAAAATTTCGTATAAGTTTTTAACCGTGGCCAAAATATGGGCTGTAATGCTAACAAAAAGAATATGGGCTCCAAGAAACCCTAAGAATTAGCAAATGGGCTGTAAATTATTAAAAATAATGGCAGATGGGATGTATGCTGTTTTCCACAGATTTGAGGCTTTCCTAAAAAAAGGTTGACGCACAAGCAGTGACTGTTGGATGGCCATCCAACGGCCGTCGTGCTTCTTCAATCTCTGCTCTTCCTGCTCCAGCCGCTCAAACAAGCGTCGGCGGGACTACCTGCTCCCTCCTCCCCGCGGCCGGCTCTGATAGCTCGGACCCACCAGCTATATCTTCGTACGCAAGGAAGTGCCTCCTTATTACACACAAAAAAAATGAATACTCCCCCTGTTAGCTGGGACCCAGTATAGTGGCAGGCTGACTTGTGGGCCTACTAAGTTGACGGGGACGGAGGGCTTTGTCAACTTAGTCAATATGCACGTTTCTAGCTCCAGTGACCGTACGATGTCCATCCAACGGTCGTAGTGCTTCTTCAACCTGTGGTCTTCTTGCTCCAGCCGCCCAAAGCAGCGCCGGTCGTGCCTCGTGCTCCTGCCTCCCGTGGCCGGCTACGATGCGGCGGAGGCCTCACCGCCCCCTACTACTCCCACCGCTGGCCAGGCCATCCCTCTACTCACCCACACCCCCTGTTATTTTGCGGCGACGGCAGCCTCACACCGCAGTGAACCAGTGAACCCTCGTACTCCTCTACGTGTGGGCATCCACTGTCGCGTCTTCCCCGGCTCCGCGTCATCCCCTTCCTAGGCCTCGTTGTCGTCCACCGCCCTGGTGCTCTCGGCACGGCGTGGTCAACGTGGTCAAGGAACGGCTTCCATCGGACGTGGACTGTACGTGGAGAGGCTGACAGCTGGGTCCACGGCCGTAGCAAGGAAGTGCCTCCTTATTACGCGTAAAATAATTATTCCTCCACCAGACAGCGGGGACCCACCGGACGGGCCACCATATTTCACGAAAAAAGGTTTCCCCCTTGACTGTTGGGACCCACCAGCTACACCTTCACATGCAAGGAAGTGCGTCCGGGCAAAAAAAACAAAACGATTCGCCCCCCTGACTGCTAGGACCCACCATCTACATCTTCGCATGCAAGGAAGTGCGTCCGGGCAAAAAACGATTCGCCCCCCTGACTGCTGGGACCCACCAGCTACATCTTTGCAGGCAAGGAAGTGCCTGACAATCGGGACCCACCTGGTCGAAGCGCACGTAGCGTTGTCATTTGGTCGCGAACATGTATGTACATATATACTAGTGGATGTAGAGGCGCGCACGTGTCGTAGTAGAGGTGTGCACGTGTCGTAGTAGAGGCGCGCACGTAGCATGTACACGTACGTATAGCTGCGAGGGTGCAAGAAAGAAAATACAGCCATGTACGTACATACGGGCAGGGTCTCTAACGCCTATCGCGCATACGTACATGGCTGGGTCGAAACGGAGAAACAGCGTCGTCGTCGTGTTCATGGGGAGCCAACCAGCTGGGTCGGAACGAAATGCGTGGTCGTGTTCATCGGGAGGGCTTGGATGGAATAGGCGATGGAAACGAGGCCTGGCGTACCGCACAACGGAGGAAACGGCCTTGTGTTCGACCGGCCACGTTCGAAACGGGGTCCTGTTGATCGGGAGGGGCCTGGCGTACCACAAAACGGAGGAAACGGACCTCCTACGGTCGAAACGGGGGTCCTGTTGATCGGGAGGGGTGTGGCTACCGCAAAACGGAGGAAACGGACCTCTTACGGTCGAAACGGGGGTCCTGTTCATCGGGAGGGGTGTGGCGTACCACAAAACAGACAAAACGGACTTGTGTTGGAGCGCTACGGTCGAAACGGGGGGAGGGGTGTGGCGTACCGCAAAACGGGAATCCACGGGATACTGTTCATCTCCACCGTCGACCTCCTCCAGCCTCCATGGGCTACCGTCGACCTCCTCCAGCCTCCACGGGCTCCTGTTCATCCAGCCTCCACGGGCTACCATCGACCTCCTCCAGCCTCCACGGGCTCCTGTTCATCTAGCCTCCACCGCGTGCTACTCCACCGGCTATTGTTCAACCACCCCTCCACCATCTACTGTTCATCCATCCCTCCACCGTCTACTGTTCATCCAGCCCTCCACACCACGGGGTCCTGTTCAACCACCCCTCCACGGCCACCCCTCCACCGTCTACTGTTCATCCAGCCCTCCACACCA